>NW_004443937.1:3076659-3140586 GCF_000243295.1 Trichechus manatus latirostris
GGGAATGTAAAATGGTACAACCACTTTGGAAATCGATTTGGCGCTTCCTTAAATAGCTAGAAATAGAAGTACCATATGATCTGGCAATCTCGCTTCTTGGAATATATCCTAGAGAAATAAGAGCCGTCACACGAATAGATACATGCACACTCGTGTTCATTGCAGCACTGTTCACGATAGCGAAAAGATGGAAACAATCTAGGTACCCATCAACGCACAAATGGATAAACAAACTGTGATACATACACCTAATGGAATACTACACAATGATAAAGAACATTAATGAAGCTGTGAAACATAACATGGAGGAATCTGGAGGGCATTATGCCGAGTGAATTTAGTCAGTCACAGAAGGACAAATATTGTATAAGACCATGATCATAAGAACTCAAGAAAAGGTTTAAACACAGAAGAAAACATTCTTTGATTGTTACGAGGGCGGGGAGGGAGGGTGAGGGTTATTTACTAACTAGATAGTAGATAAAAATTATCTTAGGTGAAGGGAAGGACAGCACACACTACAGGGGAAGTCAGTACAACTGGACTAATCCAAAGCTAAAAAGTTTCCTGAACACAATCAAACACTTTGAGGGACAGAGTAGCAGAGATAGGGGTCTGGGGATCATAGTTTCAGGGGACATCTAGGTCAACTGGCATAACAAAGCTTATTAAGAAAATGTTCTGCATCCTACTTTAGTCAGTAGTGTCTGGGGTCTTAAAAGCTAGCAAGCGGCCATCTTAGAGGCATCAATTGGTCCCCACCTCCTCGAGTAAAGGAGAATGAAGAGCACCAAAGACACAAGGGAAGTATTAGCCCAAGAGACAGAAGGGGCCACACCGACCAGAGGCTTCATCAGCCTGAGACCAGAAGAACTGGATGGTGCCTGGTTACCACCAATGACTGCCCTGATGGGGAACACAAGAGTCCCTGGTGGAGTGGGGAAAGGATGGGATGCAGACCTCAAATTCTAGTAAAAAGACAAGACTTAATCGTCTAAGACTGGAGGAACCCCAGAAGGCATGGCTCCTGGACTCTGTCAATCCAGAACTAAAACAATGCCCGAAGCCAACTCTTTAGACAAAGATTGGACCAGACTATGGGACATAAAATGATACTAGTGAAGAGTGTGCTTCTTAGCTCAAGTAGAGACATGAGACTAAATGGGCAGCTTCTTTATGGACATGAGATGAGAAGGCAGAGAGGGTTAGGAGCTGGTTGAATGGACACGGGAAGTCAGGGGTGGAAAGAAGGGTTGTGCTGTCACAGTATAGGGAGAGCAGTTAGGGTCACATGGCAATGTATGTATAAATTTTTGTATGAGAGACTAACCTGAATTGTAAAGTTTCACTTGAACTACAAAAATTAAAAAAAAAAAAAAAACCCTCCAAATAAAGGATTCACTATCAGATGTACCCAGAATTTCCTGGAGGTATTATAAGATGACAATAAACATTTTTGAAGGTGAAAAGACCCCAAATCACAGACCTTTATGCTGAAAATCACCTTAGATATTTTTTCAAGCAGAAAGTCTTGTTTCTTTACTATTATAATTTAATTTTTGGAGGGCCAGAGGTCCCATTACATTGCTGTGCACATACCAAGCTCACTGAATGGTGTGGAAAATGAGAAAAGGATCATTTAATGGTCTTTTAGTCTTGGTCTTTGTTACATGGAGCTACCTTTGTCCAACAATTCTGTGAGGCAATCATTCAATAGCACCTGGTAACCTGGAATTGATGATAACAGCCTCAACATGGAGTAAGCACTTTCTAACCAGTCAATGGGCAACCACTTTACATCTTCTCCTCACAACAAGCGTGGGAGTAAAAGATCATTATCATTATCCCCCTTTTATACATGGGAAAATTAAGGCTCCAAGAATTCAAGCAATTCACCTAAGGCTACACAACTAGTAAGAAGTATGCCAGGATTCAGACCTCGGTGATCTTCGGCTCTTAACACCTGATCTCATGCTCTTAACACCTTCTGAGTCTCTGTGGTTGGGTTGATATTAGTTACCATCAAGCCAATTCTAACTCAGTGTATTACAACCCCATGTATTACAGAGTAAAACTGCTTGACAAAAAGAATTTCTAAATTTTCTTACATGCCACTATTCTGTCAACATCCTGCCATTACTTTGGCCAGAATTCTTACCTTTACCCAATAAAGGTTTATTAATAAAGGTATATTATATTGCATATTTTATCTTTTCCATATTCTTAGGCTGTCGAACCCACAGTCAGAGGTGTTCATTTGAAATGCATGGACACACACACACACACAAGCCACAGCACATGGGCATAATGAAATCAAAGAGAAAATGCACCAAAGCCATCACTACATCTCCAAATTGTCCTTCCACCAAAGGAAATCAACCAGGTTTAGGGCACATGTTGCAAAAGCAGAGCAAAGCCATGTGTTTATCAACATTTGGGAAAACTAAAGTTTAAACCCAAGACCAGACATTAAATATCATTATGTAAAGCACCGGGACTGTGTAAAGTCCTTGCACGGCTTAACAGCCAAATTAGCAACAAGTTCTGACAGCCCCATCTATCAGCTCTGTTCAGCCAATCCAATGGCAACATCATGTTTCTTTGCAGGCCCAGGGAACACACACTTGCTGAAAGGAAAAAAAAAAATGCACTTGATTAAATTTGGTTTTGAATAATTGGTTCATTGAAATTCTTGGGCTGAAGAAAAATGGCATTTCTAATTTAAAGAAATCGCTATTTGAAATACAGTTATGGCTGCTCAGAGAACCCCTGGAACTAAATAAATTTAAGTTGGCACAATTAAGAAAGCCATTAGATGTACCTAACGACAGCCCCTCCAATTATCACTCCAATAGGGCTGGTGAGGAAACCTGCCAAAAGCCAGCTCCCCTCCTCCCCCAGCTGTGGTTGTTGCAAGGCCAATGCCTGGGAGCCCAGATTGGGTATTTCAAGGCCCTTCACAGCCACCCTGCAAGCCCAGGAACCCAACAGTGCCTTTCAGGGAGAACAACACATTCTGGGCAGGAAAGGGGACAAAACAAAACAAAATAACTTCTAGTCGCAGCTCCAAGGCACCTTTGGGAGGATTCTTTTATATGCGTATGGATTCTCTGTGTGGATGCTAAAACTAAAGAAACAAAAAAAACAAACCTGTTGCCGTGAGTCTATTTTGACTCATGGTGACCCCATGCCTTACACAGCAGAACTGCCCTCTTTAGTGTTTTCTTGGCTGGGACTTTTTTGAAGGGAAGACTTTCTTCCGCGAAGCCACTGGGTGGATGTGAACCACCAACCTTTAGGTTAGCAGCTGATCAAAAACTGCTTGCACTACCCAGGGGTCCTACGTGTGGATGCTAACTGCTTGCAAATATTCCTCTCACCTGCGCGGACTTGTCTTCCCACTCAGAACTACCCCAGCAGCTTAGACAGCAAGGAAGGGCTACCCCAGACCTACCTGGCCACTGCAAGGTAACCATGAGTATTATTACATACAATATCTGAGTGAGAAGGGAGAGTCTACAGCTTCTCTAGCCCTGTTCTACCGGCACATTAGTGTGGTTCACATTTTACCATGTCTCTTGTTACACTAAAATGCAGGCAGATGGTGTGGGGGAGAAAACATTTGCAGGTCACTGTGGTAACCAAGGCCTCCACAGATCAGTCAAGAAGTAGGCCAGGGTCTCTGACTGAGAGGAGTAACCTTTTGACCTCAAGAAGCCTGCTGTGAATTATCTAATAATGACCTCGGTAGAGCCCAATCCTAGAATTCCACCAGCTCCAGAAAAACAACGAAACCTGGCAACTTGGTTTGGCCTGATCCCACCGCTGTGACGATAAAGCATGGCCCCTGTCTTTCAATATGCTGTGTCCCATTTGCAAAACTGCTTCTTGAAGGAATTTCCCCTGCTTGAAAGAAATGAGGCCGGCACTGAAAGCTGTCCTTCTGTGAGCATTTCAGCAAGCATGGAAATTATGACAAAGGTTGCTTTTCTGTGGGCTTATCATTCCCAGGCTCCTACTCAGGCCAACCAAATAGGTCCCCAGCCACCACATCCACTGGACACCAACTAGGATAGGGGCAGAATTTGCCCTTGGCGTCACTGTGTAAACACAGAAACGCACAGCCCAGACCCCTCTCAAGAAAGGACTTGCTTCCCGTCTGCAGAGAAGGGTTAGGAGACGGCTTCCAGCTGTAGGCTTCTGCAAGGCCTGCCTTGCTGCAGAGGGCCGTCTCCCCTGAGGCCATGCCTTCCCCAGGGGAGCCCGTATCCAGCAGCTAAGCAAAGTGGGGATATAAGGACCTGGCCATTCCACATGGTGCAGGGCATCTGAAGAGCTCGGGAGCTTGGCCAGGTCGGCCAAGGCTTTGTCTGCCTCCATCACAGTTTTACTTCTTCCTCTGTTCAATGTTGTTTGCCTTTTGCTTCGCAGGTATTGATCCCCAGTAAACATCTTGCACCTCAAACTCCATTTTAGTATCTTCTTCTTGAGAACCCAACCTGTGACAATCATCTCTTTATGTTCTGTGATGTTGTTTACCCCTTTTAGTTCTTTTAGCCCACCTCTACAAAAGAAGATGGTAGAAAAGGCTTAATCAGCTAGAAGTTTCTAGTCTACCTCTAGCTTACTGTCCAAAGCATGGTGCAGTGTTCACAGGCTTTCAGAGAGACAGCAATGGGTTCAAATCCCAGCTCCAACACTTACTAGGTTAATTAATCTGAGCACGGTATTTAACCTGGCTGATTCTAAGATTTTCTCCTCTGTAATCACATGAGCAAAGCACTTAACACAGTGCCTAGTACACAATAAACCAAAATGAATTCATCGCCGTCAATTCGGACTCATAGAAACCCTACAGGACAGAATAGAATCGTCCCATGGGTTTCCAAGGAGTGGCTTGTGGATTTGAACTGCCGACCTTTTGGTTAGCAGCCAAACACTTAACCACTGCACCACCAGGGCTCTTGGTGTGTACAATAGGTGTGTACTAATTGGTTACTTGTTGTTATAAGTTCCTTTGGCACTTGATATGCATTCTCCTTTAATTAAATTTGCCTTTTCAGGTATTTATTCCTGGAGGGCAAGGACTGTATTGTTTACTTCATCTGGAATCTTCTATACAGTACCAAGAATGGACTGAAATGTATCAAAGGTGCCCACTAAATAGTCTCCAACCTGAGTCTGAGTTCTTGGTGTGTCATAGTTACCATAGCAGGTATAAAACTGAACTGCGTAACTACATATGCAAAGGCTTCATAGTAGATCTTATCTTCTACTCAGCATTGCAAGACTGAATACATAAATGGTTAAAATATATAGTAGACATTGTGGTTGGCACTCCAATGTCCACTCTACTCCAGATGACCAGTCCAATCCAATCACCCCATCCAAGTCTCCTGGGGATTCAGCTGGTCCAAGGAAGTGCATAGGTCCTCACCTGGCTCAATCAGCCTGAAGAGAAGAAATTATATTCTGTGATCAGCTGGGAGATTTCTTCTCTCTCCCACTGGATATTTTATTAGTCAGGTTTCTCCAAACAGAATGAAAAAGAGGGCAAAGGAGGTAGGGAGGGAGACAGAAAGAAAGACTGATTTTAAAGAACTGGCTTACACAATTGTGAGGGCTGGCAAGTCCAAAATTTGTACAGCAGACAGCAGGCTAGAAACTTTGGCAGAATGTCTATGTTACAGTCTTGAGGCAGAATCTTTCTCCCTCTGGAAACCTCACTTTTTTGCTCTAAAGGTCTTAACTTATTGGATGAGGCGCACCCACACTACATAGGGTAATCTCCTCTCCTTGGTTTTTGTTGTTGTTAGCTGCCCTTGAATTGACCCCCAACTCATGGTGACCCCATACAGAACAGAACGACATGCTGCCCAGTCTGCATCATCCCCATGATTGGTTGCAGATCGGATCGGTGTGAGCCATAGGGTTTTCCTTGGCTGATTTTCAGAAGTAGATCACCAGGCCTTTCTTCCTAGTTTGTTTTGGTCTAGAAGCTTTGCTGAAATCTGTTCAGCATCATAGCAACACTCAAGCCTCCACTGACAGAGCATGAGGTGCACTGGCTGGGAAATAAACTCAGGTCAATGAATTTCAATGTTAATCACATGTAAATACCTTCACAGCAACATCTAGACTAGGTTGATGCAAAGCCACGTTGACACAAAATTAACCATCACAGATGTGAAAACAGAAGCATGCTGTTTCAGTTAGCATAGATCTCCCAGGAGAAGCATCCTAAGGATGGAGCTGATGCGGAAGTTCACAGAGCAGAGAGACGGAAAGCCCCTGGGTCCTTGATGACATTGTGGAGCTGCTGAACCACTGAAATAGAAAGCCAGCACTACCTCTCACCTTCCGGTTATGTGAGAGAAGGAATGTCCTTGCTGCTTAAGCCATTTGAGCCCGGGATTCTGTTACTTTGAAGCAGCTGTAAGTATCCTAACGGACAGGTAATGCAAACATTCAATATGCAGCCACAACTATTGAGGGTGTCTTTTATGCTTAGAGCTTTATTAGAATTGTTGCATCTTTAAGCAGAAAGAGGGCATGCAGCCTGAGCTTCTCATTTACACATTAGGAAACTGAGGCCCAGATAGGCTGAGTGAGTCGCCTGAGAAGACAAAACTGATAAATAACTTAGCTTGAACTAGACCCCAAGCTTTGGACACCCCCAACCAGGCATTAATCCATTCCTTTAATACCATTTCTCGGTATTTACTATGGTCCAGCCACCACTCATCTGTCAGTGGAAGTTCCCGTACGTGCTGTGATGCTGAACAGGTTTCAGCGGAGCTTCCAGACTAAGACAAACTAGGAATAAAGGCCTGACAATCTACTTCTGAAAATAAGACAATGAAAACCTTAAGGATAAATGGTCAGATCCTGTTGTCCATAGGGTTGCCCTGAGTTGGGGGCTGGCTCCACAGGAGCTAACAAAAACAACAATAACAACTACGGTCAAAGGAGTCCCTGGGTGGTGCAAATGGTTAACATGTTGGCTGCTAATTGAAACTTTGGAGGTTTGAGTCCACCCAGAGGCGCCTCAGAAGAAAGGCCTGGCAATCTACTTCCAAAAAATCAATCATTAAAAACCTTATGGAGCACAGTTCTACTCTGACACATATAGGGTTGCCATGAGTCAGCATGAACTTAATGGCAACTGGTTTACTATGGTCCAGGCACTGTGTTATTGCCTCTACATCATACTGGTTCCAAAAACACATCCCAGTATTTGCAACTTGAGCCAAAGGACAATAATAAATGTTTCACAAATCCTCATTAAGCAGAGGCATTTGTAGAATGCTACGGACTCTCTTCACCAATCAGAAAATGACAGTGACCTAAGGAAGAGATGGGAGGAATGTTGAGCTGATTGGAGAGATTTATTAGAAATCAAAGGAAATTCCAGGGCACTCAGAGGAGAGACATATTTAACAGGATTCCCCGTGCTTATCCACTTTTTTTGACTATAGAATTGTAAAATGTATTCCTATAAAATCATATGAAAAAATGAAACAAAGAAAATAAATGCCATTTTACTTAAGGCACCTATACTTGAGCTCAAGTCAAGAGTGCCACAGTCTGTCAACCCAGCTACAGAATATTCATCACCAAAAGAAATTTAGAAAGGTTTGAGATAAGATGAAAACAGGTATTCATTTTTCAGCAGTAGCATTAGCAAAGGTCCATGTGGAGTCTGTCAGCTTTGTTAGCATCAAACACAGCATTGGGAAGGCTGAGATGCCTCTCTGGAACAGGCAGCAGCTGAACGCATCGTGGCCTCAGCTCTGTCAGGAACATCTGGTGGCTTTGACCAAAGCGGTGACCTCTCTAAAAAAGAGATGACCACAGGAGAGCCAAGCTGGATAGTACTGAACTGGGAAGATCAGTCACGACTTGCCAACCTCACAGCCCCTTCTGAGGGAAGCAGTTCCGTGGGTAGGGGAGGCCATATTCTGTACACGTGACTCTGGTCTCACTCCAGCCATAACATTTTGAACTTGATCCCAGGGCAGCCAACTCATAGACTGGCCATCCATCCATAGAGGTGGCTGAAAATGAAAAGTGCTGCCCAGCAGAGCTGATGATGACTGCAGATTGCTGGGCATGTATGGGTGACTAAGACGGACTGTGAGCAGCACCATAAATGATGATTTTATGAAGACATCAGGGATCCCTAGAGGATGGTAGTACCTTGGGACAACTAGAAACAGTTTTTATGATATGTAAGGGACTTAAAGATCAGCTGGTTCAGAGTATGGCCCATGGACCAGTGGCCTTATAATCACCTACAGGGCTTGAGAAAAATGATCACCACCCCAGAACCATTATCAGACACCCTGGGGGCAGAGTCTCAGAATCTGTACTTCAGCAAGGTGATTCTCACGCACAAAGCTAGAGTTAAAAAAAAAAGATCTAATTCAGATTATTTAATAGATGGGGCCATGTTGGTTCAGTGGTATAATTCTTGCCTTTCATACAGAGGACCTCGGTTTGATTCCCTGGGTTCGAGTTCACATGTTGCTATGATGCTGCACAAGTTTTCAGTGGAGCTTCCAGACTAAGACAGACTAGGAAGAAAGACCTGGCAACCTAGTTATAAAAATGAGCCAGTGAAAATCCTATGGATCACAAAGGTTCAATCCTGTTGCACATGAGTTGGAGGCTGACTCAGCGGCAGCTAACAACATTTTACAGATAAAGAAACTGAGGCACAGAGAGATCACCAAAACATAGCAAGACTCATTTTCTGTGTTTTTCACCTTTTCTACTGTAGATGTTGCCACTCCCTTCCTCTGACTGATCATTTCATTAGCAGTGCCTGAGCATCTACATTGTGCTCGCAATGTGTTCCCTTTCCTGTGTTTATATTTTGCATTTATTCATTCAACATACATTTAATAAGCACCCCTTATCGGCCAAGCCCTTTCCTAGGTACCAGGGAAACAGAAACAAACAAAATCCCCAAATTTGTAATCCAGGAGCTATGTGTGGCCTCCATAAATAAAATTATAAAAAGGATTTCTTTCTGACTTTTGTATCTCTTCCCTTTCTAAAAACCCAGGTGCTTATTATATAATTAATGCCTAGCAATCTTTCAATAAGAATTATTGACAGAACAGACCTGCCCCCTAAAAAGCCTATTCAAGTGAAAAACTAAACCTTGTTTGAGCTTCCCCTCTAAAAATAGATAGAAATATGCTTTCCTATAATGAGGCCTTAGCTAATGCAGCCAGATTTCAAACTGCTCACCCAGATCTAAGATCACCTAAAGTTCTAACAGTGATGGTCATTAAAGATCAAATAACCAGCCGTGCACAAAGAAGACCATTGGCCGTGCAAACCTGGCTTAAGTCCAACAAAGGCGATCCAAGCACAGTCCCTGTTGCTTTCATGTGAAATGTGTCTCTCTCCTTCATTGCTTGAAGACTATCATGAAATGTCACCAACCAGTACAGAAGAGCCCTCATTTTTATTAAAACGGAGCAGATAAAGATGTCAAAAAAAGAAAAGTACATCCCAATGGAGGTAAGGGATAAGCCACAGGAAAGAGAGAGATGAGGGCAGGTCACTGGGAGCGGCTGATTTAAAGGGCCAGGATGCTGGAGCACAGACCAGCTGTGACTCCTTATGGAAGGTTCTGAACAGAGGAATGATGAGAAAATGTCAGACAAAAAGTAACAAATATGTCACCATTAATTCACTCACGGTTTGAAGTGAGAGAAGGACATGGATGAGAAAGAAGGGAGTAGCTCTGCCCATTTACTGGTACCTCACTGTAAGGAGCTGAGGGAGAGACAGGTGAGAAGAGCGAAGAGGGGGAAAGGGAGGGAAGAGACCAGAAAAGTGTTTAGAAGGGGAAATATGTGGGCCCTTGCATAATATCAGAGGAAATTCATGGAATTTAAGCCACCAAAGTAAGAAATAATAATATTATCTGCAATTCTTACATATAGTACTTTACATTTACAAAAGGCAGAGTGGCGATTCAGTGGTAGAACTCTTGCCCTCCATGCGGGAGACCCGGATTCAATTCCCAGTCAACGCACCTCACGCACGGCCACCACCTATCTGTCAGTGGAGGCTCACATGTGGCTATGATGCCAAACAGGTTTCAGAAGAGCTTCCAGACTAAGACAGACTAGGAAAAGAAGCCTGGAAATCTACTTCTGAAAATGAGTCAATGAAAACTCTACGGATCACAACAGATTACGAGGATGGTGCGGCACCAGGCAGTGTTTTGTTCTGTTGTGCATGGTGTCGCTGTGAGTCAGGGGCAGACTCAACTGCAGCTAACAACAATGTATTTTGAAAAGTTTTGGAACTATTTTTTTCTTGATACTATCTCCCCAGTCCATTTCTCTTTAGTTGCTGCCTACAATCTTTGGATGCTGGAGTCTCTTGGTGTCAATGCAATTAGCAATGCCTGGGTTCTACCTCTACATTTTTTGTTTCCCCTTGTTGTTGGGTGCCAACGAGCCGATTTTGACACACAGCGACCCCATATGACAGAGTCGAACTGCCCCACAGGGTCTTCTAGGCTATAATCTTTATGGAAGCAGATCGCCTGGTCTTTCTTGGATCAGCTGGGTGGGTTCAAACAGCCAACCTTTTGGTTAACAGCCAAGCACTTAACCATTGCACTAACAGGGCTCCTATGCTTCCCATTAGCAGAGGCCACAGAAGAGCTGCACAAGCAGAGGGAGGCAGGCTAGGTCTGGGAATATGTAGTTTTGCGGAATAAAGTTGGACACGTCTCCCTTTTCTCACCATGTGTGCAGTAGACACTGACATCAGAGTTCCAAAGAGATAATCCTGTGAATGTTCCTAGGAAATCTGTCACAGAGTCTGAGTTACTGGATCATTCAGCAGCCAGACGAAATCCGCGCATGTGAAGTGAGTTTAAGCTCCTGGTTTTTATCAGGAGGGGGAAAATTCCCTCTCTATGTGACACAAAAAACGTAAAAGTCACCATCAATAAAGACCCAAGGAACAAAAGAAACCTGAATCGAGATGAGAACTGAGCTGCTCAAGATCAGTGAACTGTGAAGCCAAGTACTTAAATGTTTAAAGATATAATGAAATTTCCCTTCAATCTCCATAGTCTCTGACTGCCCAGCACATCACAGGATTCCTTAATAATAGCTGACAGGTTTTCCTTGAAAACGGGGTCCCACAGCCTGTAGCAATGTGGATGTTACTGGGGCATGTCACATCTCACTCACACACAGGAGCTTGCAACTCACTCCTTTCCTGCCACCATTAAAATGATGGATTGCTATTTTTTTTTAATAACTGTCAAAAAATTCCATGCCTGAAGCTGAGATGCTTTCTTCCTATTTTCCCACTTATTCTATTTTAAGTGGCTCTACTAATGATATTTCTGTACTTGAAATAATTGGATAATCTAAAACTGAAAAATAAGCACTTTCCTGTCCTCATTGTTTTCCCTTCTTCTTTACCTCTAACAGCCCCAGGAGATGACAAACGTGTCCTTAGCGTAATACCAGCACTTAATGATTCATGTTCTAGGGCTCAAAGTTGCCTAATTAACAAAAAGCTATGTTTTACACAAGCCGTTTTTGTTTTCAGATTAATAGCACATACATAGCACATACAAAAGCTGAATTGTATGTAAGTCTCCAAGACTGGGGTGTGCTACTAATTCAAAACTTTCCAATTTCATTTTATCTGACCTAAACCTCAAGTCATTAAAAAGGCACCATTTTCATTTGTTTCAGTCGAATGTATTAGTGTCTTTACAGTATAGTTCACACATCACATCCTCTTGTAATGTGCTTATAAAAATCACTTTCTTTTAGCTTTTATTAAAATATGCCCTTGATTAACATAAATAATATTAGCATATTTCTATGAAGTGTATTCTTAATAGTACTGGCCATTAACAAAATCAGAATTATTGAAATAAATCAATCATCCCTTTAAGGTTAACGGCGACATGAGCTAAGAATTTTTTTTGATAAGCAGACATTGGGTAAAACCATGCCACCGTGATATCATGAATCTGTATAGAGAGGCTGACGTGTAAATGATAAACACTGGTGTTCCCAAAATTCAACTATGTGTATGTGTTTCTGATGCCAATAGCTTTGAAACCAGCAAAAAATCCAGACACATCAGACAGAAACCTCTGCAGATTCATCATGATCTTAGATTTAAAATCTAAGTGGATTCTAGGGTCTTAAGTGCTTGCTCCTCCTCATGCCTGGATACTTCACACCATTTCTTATAATTGCTTTTTTTCTTCCCCGTGTTCATACTTTACATCTCTACATTATAGCACAGTGGTTAAGAACATAAGCTCTGAACCGAAAACTGTCTTGGTTTGAATTTCGACTCCATGTTTTCTAGTTTATGTAACTTGAACATAAGTTACTTTGTTCAAGTTACCTAAACTCTTAAGTGCAGCTTCCTTATCTGTAAAATGGGCAACATTTTTTTTTCCAGAAAGTTGATGGGAGGAAAAAGGAACATATATTTAGAGTGATTTGTACATGGTTAATAATCAACAAATGTTAGCTATGATTATTTGCATCCCTAGTCCCCAACCCAGTGATTAATAATAGAGTATTTAATGTTTATTGAAAGAATAAATAAATGAATCAATAAGACAAGTACTATTATTCCTATTTCCACTACCCGTCTCTCAGTTTGTTATATTCTGGTGGCTTGCGTGTTGCCGTGATGCTGGAAGTTATGCCATCAGTAATTTCAAATACCAACAGGGTCACCTATGTGGGATAGGTTTCAGTGGAGCTCCCAGACTAAGACAGACTAGGAAGAAAGACCTGGTGACCTACTTTCAAAAATTGTTGTTGTTGTTGTTAGGTGCCATTGAGTCAGTTCCAACTCATAGCGACCCCTATGTACAACAGGACAAAACACTGCCCAGTCCTGCACCATCCTCACAATCGTTGTTATGCTTGAGCCCACTGTTGCAGCCACTGTGTCAATCCATCTTGTTGAGGGTCTTCCTCTTTTTCGCTGGCCCTCTACTTTACCAAGCATGATGTCCTTCTCCAGGGACTGATCCCTCCTGATAACATGTCCAAAGTATGTGAGACCTGGTCTCACCATCCTTGCTTCTAAGGAGCATTCTGGTTGTACTTCTTCCAGGACAGATTTGTTCGTTCTTTTGGCAATCCATGGTATCTTCAATATTCTTCATCAACATCACAACTCAAAGGCGTCAATTCCTCTTCGGTCTTCCTTATTCATTGTCCAGCTTTAGCATGCATGTGAGGTGACTGAAAACACCATGGCTTGGGTCAGGTACACCTTAGTGTTCTAGGTGAGATCTTTGCTTTTCAACACTTTAAAGATGTCTTTTACGCAGATTTGCCCAATGTAATGAGTCTTTTGATTTCTTGACTGCTGCTTCCATGTGTGTTGATTGTGGATCCAAGTAAAATAAAACCCTTGACAACTTTAATCTTTTCTCTATTTGTCATGATGTTGCTTATTGGTCCAGTTGTGAGGATTTCTGTTTTCTTTATGTTGAGGTGTAATCCAAACTGAAGGCTGCGGTCTTTGATCTTCATCAGTAAGCGCTTCAAGTCCGCTTCACTTGCAGCAAGCAAAGTTGTGTCATCTGCATATCGCAGGTTGTTAATGAGTCTTCCTCCAATTCTGATGCCCCGTTCTTCTTCATATAGTCCAGCTTCTCAGATTATTTGCTCAGCATACAGACTGAATAAGTATGGTGAAACGATACAACCCTGATGCACACCTTTCCTTACTTTAAAACACACAGTATTCCCTTGTTATGTTCAAACAACTGCCTCTTGATCTATGTACAGGTTCCTCATGAGCACAATTAAGTGTTCTGGAATTCCCATTCTTCAAAATGTTATCTATAATTTGTTATGATCCACACAGTCGAATGCCAGCATCCATCTGACATCAGCAATGATATCCCTGGTTCCATGTCCTCTTGTGAATCTGGCTTGAATTTCTGGCAGTTCCCTGTCAATATACTGCTGCAGCCGCTTTTGAATGATCTTCAGCAAGATTTTACTTGCACGTGATGCTAATGATATTGTTCGATAATTTCCACATTCGGTTGGATCACCTTTCTTGGGAACAGGCATAAATACAGATCTCTTCCAGTCGGTTGGCCAGGTATCTGTCTTCCAAATTTCGTGGCATAGACGAGTGAGCACTTCCAGTGCTGCATCTGTTTGTTGAAACATCTCAATTGATATTCCGTCAATTCCTGGAGCCTTGTTTTCTGCCAATGCCTTCAGTGCAGCTTGGACTTCTTCCTTCAATACCATTGGCTCCTGATCATATGCTACCTCTTATAAATGGCTGAACGCTGACCAATTCTTTCTGGTATAGTGACTCTGTGTATTCCTTCCATTTTCTTTTGATGCTTCCTGTATCATTTAGTATTCTCCCTGTAGAATCCTTCAATATTGTAACAAGAGGCTTGAATTTTTTCTTCAGTTTTTTCACCTTGAGAAATGCCGAGTGTGCTCTTCTCTTTTTTTACTTCATCATTTCTTCCTTTCACTTTAGCTACTCAGCATTCAAAAGGAAGTTTCAGAGTCTCTTCTGACATCCATTTTGGTCTTTTCTTTCTTTCGTGTCTTTTTAATGACCTCTTGCTTTCTTCATGTGTTCCATTTCATTTTTGACGATTTCCAGTTTTCCTAGATTTATACTTCATACATTCCACGTTCTAATTATTAATGGGGTTAGAAGCTGTTTCTTCTCATTTTTAGTTGTGCCACATCAGCAAATGAAGGTCCCAAAAGCTTGACTCCATTCACATCATTAAGCTCGACTCTACTTTGAGGAGGCAGCTCTTCCCCAGTCATATACTGAGTGCCTTCCAACCTGAGGGGCTCATCTTCTGGCACTATATCAGACAACGTTCTGCTGCTATTCATAAGGTTTTCACGGGCTAATTCTTTTCAGAAGTAGACCTCTAGGCCCTTCTTCCTAGTTTTAGTCTGGAAGGTCAGCTGAAATCTGTCTGCCATGGGTGACCCTGCTGGTATTTAAATATGGTAGCATAGCTTCCAGCATCACAGCAACACACAAGCCCCCACAGTACGACAAACTGACAGACATTATGGATCACAACACAATACTGTCCAATATAGTGCTGAATGATGAGCCCCCTATGTTGAACGGCACTCGAAATGCACAGTGGCCGCAACAATGGACTTGAGCATGCCAACGATCATGCGGATGGCACAGGACTGGGCAACATTTCATTCTTTGTACCTGGAGTCACCATGAGTTGGAGCTGATTTGACAGGAACTAACAACAATCATTCCTATTTACAGATGACTAAAACCAGCTTCAGCAATGTAAAGGAACTTAACCCAATGTCAGACAGCTAGTAAGTGACAGAATAGGTTTTCAAACTTGGGTCTAAGTCCAAACGCCAGCAGAAGTTCCTTGGTCTCCCAGAAAGCTCTCAAGACCTCCTATTGGTTGAGACAATACCTAAGTTTCAGAAATGGTTCAAGTGAATCTTTTAGGAATGATTACAAAATTACAAGGCAGAAATGTCACAAACCTCCCTCTCAAATCACTGCCAATTAATCTGTTAAGGAGTAATAGCTATGAAATTGGGACTTTGTTCCCAAATACTCTCTCAAACGCAGAAAAATGGGGGCCAGCTGATATTCTGCCAGCTAACTTTCCCACTTAAGTCTCTGCCACTCTCAATGTTTGTCAAAATGAGTTTCTCATAGTTAAGAATCATGGTTCTCAGAGGAGACATGGGGCAACTCAATAGCTCAAAGCTTCCTGAAAAATTCCATTGCATATTGAAGTGCCCACGCACTTGAGCATTTATAGCCATCTCTCCAATCCCAAACACTGTGCTCAGTGAAGAGAGCAAGAAAACCATCAATGCAAGAACACTTTAAGTAGGTGTTCTCATTCTTCAATGATAATTATTTGAGTTACTACCTTATACTATTGCTATAAAGAAAGGGGTATTTTATGAGAAGGAAATGAATTCATTTCTTAACTCTAGGTAGGTGAAATCCCTCATATTTGTTCATCTAGTAGAAGTTATTACTAAGATAGATGTTCTTAATATAGACATTGTAAGGAAGATCCAGGTTCCACCCTGAAAGCCTTGTAACTTTACCACTCTAATATATCTGTGACATTTTCTCATATGGTCTCAGAAAAGGAAGCTAAAACTTACATGTAAGAGTTGTTAATTGCTGATGTATCTACATTTTAAAGTACTTCATTCTCAAAGCATATGCTCATAAGATTTCTCTTTTCCTTTCATACCTTGTGTTCCTCACTTTCCCAGAGCTAAAATAGATGATCTAATTAAAAAACATTAAAGAATTAGCCACTAAGTATGTGTCTGAAAAATGCAATGGATAGGCTTTATGCATACATTCATTCAATGAGTATGCACTGAGCTGCTACACCATGCATATATATGTCCTGGAGAGAATGAGATCTTAGTCCTATGCTCTTCTATTGTCCTAAATACTACAACAACATAGCCTGTTTCTACATATTTGGAGAGTAAAAAGCAATTCTGGACACACCTAATTGTTTTTGTTGAAGGCAACAAAAGAAGATTCCTAAACACTCCAGTTCCAGAAAAATATACCCTCTAGGTATCCTGATTTATCATAAATAACTTGGAAGTTATTGGGAAGTCAGAGCAGAACTGAAATTTAGAAATAATGGAGAAGTCATAGGATAAAAGGATGGCATTGGGTATTGACACCAGTTAAACACATAGAAATAAATCTAAACAATTGCTGTAAATATCTTGTAAAAGCTAATACAAAAGATCATAACATGCAAAGATATAACTGACATGGTGAAAAAAAAAAGACAAGGGTGAGAAGGTCACTAGATTATATCACCCAATTAAAGAAACAAAGATAAACATATGCATCAACTTGTACAGGTACTCATAAGTCAATGAACATTTATAAGAACTGATCTTTTGTCAGGTCTTAAAGAAAATCTCTATAATTTAACTTCTTCAAAGCAGAACTTGTACAAGCCATATTATACATACATATATAACATGAGTGGGTTAAGGGAAAATTTAAAATACAGCATGCTATTTTGAAGTACAGATTTGAAATAGCAAGATCTAATGTCTTCTCAGTGTAATCAATGTTTCTGTGATATTTGACACTGTTAAGTTATCTAACACTCTAGCTGTAACCTTTTCACTTCACCTCAGTGAGTTTTGCCCACTACCCATCATAAGCATCTCATCTCAGCTACCCACTCCCAAAGTCACTACTCTGACCTTGTCATTATCAATAAACTTTACCAGCTCCAAATTCTCAATTTCAAATGTGCTGTTCTCTGGTCACCATCTTCTAGCTCATGATCAGACTCTGGTACTCTCAACAATTGTGCAGCCTCATAAAGAGCTCCAAACCACCTTTTTAGTGTAACATATTCCTTTTATTCTTTTATCACAATTTAACAAGTTTAGATTCCAGGGTGCATCACTGTACTTGGTCCCTGAAAAACATATTCAACTCCATTGCCTTTTTCTCCATTGTACTTGCTTGGAGAAATCCCAGCTGTGGTTAAAATCAACACCTACATGCCTCCATATCTTCACAGAGATGCTTAGTGTGGCTGGATAACACATCTGTGCTGATCAGTCCTATTTTAAATTCCTTATCACAAATCTTACATAGGCATATAATACCATTCAACCATCTTACTACGTTTCCCTAGAATGTGCACTCTCCCACCATCCAAGTTACCATTGCACACTTTTATCTTTCTCTCAAAGTTTCAATATTCCCTCATTCTTCAGCTGATGACCTTATCTCATAGTTCGTTACGGAACAGAAACAATCAAATGGGAATTCATTCTTTCTGAAGCCATCAGCAAATCTATCAACCTATTAATATCTATATTCTCAGTATGCTGCACTGTGTCGGGTACTTCACTTAAAGTGTAAGATACTAGCCTACGCTCTCGAAAAAAAAGCAAGGATGCTTGTTAGTAATTCTTTCATTCACACCATCTCTCCAGTAACACAATAAGTAGTACTGCATTTTTAAATTAAAAAAAAAAAAAGTCCTATAAAAAAGCACTTCTTCCTTCATTTGGAAAGTCACTAAGAAAGCAGAAGTTAAAGTCTCTTCAGCTAATTTTTTCTCTAACAGCTTTTAAAACTTATTTTTCTTTTTAAGAACATGTTTTCCCCTCATCCTGATACCAAACACATATGCTATGGTAATTACATTTTTTAAATATTGGTTTTATAGACTACTTCTAGGTTCTCAAAGCATCTTCAACTGGTATTCTGTCGGGGGGGAGGGCAACATTTTTCCCTTTTCTCTTTTTAAAATACAGCACATTTACCATTGCCTTAAAATATTACAGTAGGGCTGATAAGAATCTGCAACCACATTCAAGTATGAAAAAAAATTTACATGCGGTAATTTTCTTTAAATCGTACTAGATCTGACTTCAAGTCCCCCATACTGCTAAGTTGTTAGGAGATTTGATCTGTCACTAGGTGAATTCTCACTACTCCCCCAACCTCTTGAGTTATATCTTTAGGTTCCAATGTGAAGGCCAGGCCAAGCCAGGGGCTGACCCTGGGAAAATGAGCCTAAGAAAAAGGGCCTCCCCCGACTAGCTTACCTATGGACTCACAGTCTGACTACATCACTATTCCTTTCCAAGATTCTACCACCTGACATGCTGCCAAGCTTTAGGGTGCTAGTCTCTGATACTCTCTTAGACTATCATCCTCTGCCCCATTCCTGTTCTAGGGAATCTTTCATCTGTCTCTCTAGATTCTCCCTCCTCTCTCTCAATGAGAATCACAAAAGCCAAGTAGAAAGATTGTCTTCAAGGAACTTCTTGCTTTAGGTCTGGTAAATGCCTGAGTCAAGAAACACATTGGTGGGGAGCACTGGTGGTTCAGTGGTAGAATTCTTACCTTCCATGTGGGAAACCTGGTGTTATGGATTGAATTGTGTCCCCAAAAATATACATATTGTAAATCCTAACCCCTATATCTGTGGTTTTAATTCCAATTAGGAATGGGTTTTCTTTGTTATATTAATTAGACAGTATTAGTATAAGGTGTGTCTTAAATTGATTTCTTTTGAGATATAACAGAACAGATTAAGCAAGCAAGCAGAGATGGGGGAAGATAGATGCCACACCACATGAGATCTCCAGGGAACCAAAAAACAGAATCTGAAGAGAGACAAGGACCTTCCCCCAGAGCCATCAGAGAGAGAAAGCCTTCCTTTAGAGCTGGTGCCCTGTATTAGGACTTCTAGCATCCTAAACTGTAAGAACATAAATTTGTTTGTTAAAGCCACCTACTTCATGGTATTTCTGTTATAGCAGCAACAGATAACTAAGACATCCGGGTTTGCTTCATGGCCAATGCATCACAAGCACGGCCACCACGTATCTGTTAGTGGGGGCTTGCATGTTACTATGATGCTGAACAGGTTTCAGCGGAGCTTTCAGATTCAGACAGATTAGGAAGAAAGGCCCGGCAATCTACTTCTCAAAATCAGTCAATGAAAACCCTATGGATCACAAGAGTCTGATCCCATTGTGCATGGGGTCACCATGAGTCAGTGGCCAACTTGATGGCAGATAACAATAACAACAAAATCTTCTTATAAAAGAGACAACAATATTGTAAGTACCACACATTAGCTCTCAGTCTTTCTGATTTTTTCACATCAGCCAAAACAAAATACAAATTAATATCTCAATAATTTATTCTGCTAAAGCACAAGATGTCCAGGCAAGACTTATTTACCCAGCTAACACCTCCATGATGCCACAGATGGTATCATGTACTAAGATGGTTACCCTGTGATGAGCTCATAACCAGAGTCCAGCTGTCTCACAGTCAGAATACCAACATCATCGCAATGCAGGAAATGTCCCTTCAAGGCATCCAACACACGGCAAAGCGGAAAGAATTCACGTTGTTTCTGGACACCCAGTCATTTCTTCTTTCTCCTCCCATGCTGTTTCTTCCTCCCTCACAGTCTCATTCTTGAACTTTTAGTAAATGGTATATAATTAGAAGAGGTCAAATAGCATGTACTACATTAGCATACTCCCTCAGCTGTTTTCATTCTCTGCTCAAAGGAACTTCCTATTTACTGTACATTTCAAAGCTCCTCTGTTTCAGGAAATAAATCTGGTTGCTGCCTGATGGTACATCCATTATAATGCTGTTGTTCCTGAGAATAAAGGTACTCCAAGGTAATTAAATAAGACCTGGGTAGGTTTCTACTGAAACAGAATAAACAGCCCACTGCTGCTTCTACTGATAAATGAATTTTTTCTCAACAAAATGATTTTGTGTGGATGCTCCAAGTTCAGCCCTTGTCATGCTCATCAGTAATCCTCTGATTGAGGGTAGATATTATTATTTCCCTTTTTTGTATACATCACTATATTCACTGAATATGGCCATGATATTCAGTGCTGTAATAAAAGTGAACATGTGTATGTTGGTCTTCTCATACAGAAAAAAAAAAATCGTTTGGATAGGAGCTTAATGTATGTTTCTTTAAAAAAAAAATTTTTATGGCAAATTTATATGTAACAAAACACTTGCCATTTCAACATTCTTCATGTGTAGAGTTCAGTGCTTATGGTGACCATAATCAGAAAGTCAGAAGAAGAAGGAAATAAAAAAAACTCTAAGTCTCATTTCACAGAGGACACAACCATACCAAAGAAAGAAAGTGATTAGGCTCTATTACAACCTAACTAGCAGACCTGAGACTCAAAACTTATGTCCTAACTCCCAGTTCAATACTTTCCAACCCTTATGTCTCACTCTTGGTTTCCCCAAAAGTAGAGCCTAACAAAAGAACTTGGGAGTACTTGGTGCAGGTGGTTCATTTTGGAGACAATCTAAAGAAATAGGAGTGAGGAAGCCGAGGTGGTGAGACAAGGAAGGGGCCAGGGGAAACAATAAACAATGCACCACTGACCTAGTTACCACTGCGGACACCAGGGCCCAATCTCACTGGGGACTCTCTGGAATCATATAGAAAGCCCCTCAGAATTGTGCCCCCACAGGATGGAAGGCAACCCCATGAACGCAGAGTAGAACTACTCCATAGGGTTTTCAAGGCTGTGACCTTTCAGAAGCAGATTGCCAGGCCTGTATTCTGAGATGCCTCTGGGTGGGTTCCAACCACCAACTTTTCGGCTGGTGGTGAAGTGCTTAACTGTCTGCACCCTCTACGAGGACCACTCTTCACAGCAGGCGTATGTCATCTTCATCTCAATCCCCCACCCCGCAGGAATGAGCTGCAAGAAATTTGATTATTATTCCTACTGTGCGGAAATATAAGGAGAAATAAATTCTGTTGACTCTATAATAGCCAGAGCTGAAAAGTCACAGCATTTTAAATTTAAAAGGCTCATAAATTAGGTTCAAAGTGCTCTAGACTTTTTTAAAAATTTCAAAATCCATCTTCCTGAGAGTCAAGATGAATTTCCAAGTGCTCTTGGTTTGGGGAATGTTCAGTTAAGGTCACATATCACTAGAAGGATTGGGGCACATGAGCTCAAAGAAGAATTAAAGAGCCTTTTAATAAGGTATCAGGAGGGATAAGAGGAATTTTTATCACCAACTCATCTCCCAGGTATAAAGAGCACATTGTAGAAAGATGAGTATTCATAAATAACTATAAGTGTATTCTGAGATGGTTTACTCTTCTCTATGGTTGAAGATTTGCACTTACAAACCAATTAGAACATAAGAAAACATTAAACTTTTCAGACAACTTCATAAAAGTTAATAATAATCGTGGGTCTGAGTCGACTATTCTCTTCAAAATAATGGTTTCCATTATTTCAGACTGTTTTCTGTGTGAACCCAGCCTACCTTTGCTGCACAGCAATGACACATAACTGTGCTTCTGCTTTCCGTGTGCCTGGATATGAGTCCTTCCTCAAAGTGGTATTGATAAGATGTACGATGCATCACTGCCTTTGGAAAATGTTGCAAGCTCTAAAAATATCAACACCAGATGCCATCTTTGAAATGACACAGCACTGAGCAGTAATAATGCAGCTTAACTGTTGGTGTAATTGCCAAAGCATTAGCACGCCTGATGATTCCTTCCATCTTTCAAGTTAATACCCCGCAGACAGCGGAGTGCTATGATTTTCTGTACTAGCGAGGCACGATGTCATCCAAGGGACAAGAACTGGCTCGGAAAACCTTGTAATCTTCCTCCCTACCATCACTTCTCAGGCTAGCTGACACATTTATTTAATTGCAGTCATTGTGGTGGGTACTTTAAATACTTAATCCATTTTAATTCTCATGAAACACTCCATAATAGAGGTGCTATTATCCCCATTTTATAGCTGTGTAAATTGGGGCTCAGAGATACTAGGTAACTTCCTGTGGTCACTGTTAAGTGGCAGAGCAAGGATTAGAATCTAGGTCTGTTTTCGATGAAAGTCATTACTTTGAGACTATTCAAGCCTCCTACTATATTTCATGTTATTTTATGCAATTTGAAGATGGGGTGGTAATAAGCATGAGTGGTAACATTATGCACAAGAAGCACAGTTCATCCTTGACTTATCCCCTGGCCACTGTTTCAGAATCCCCGTGACCTTGATACTTGCCTACCTCTCTACTCTCACCAAATCTAAGAGAGAATCTGGTATCTGTCATTTATATACTAGCATGAATGTCCATCAATTATTCATATTTTCGAGCTGAAAAGGATCGCAGAGATCATCTTTCTGACTTACTCATTTTACAGATGTGGAAAGCAAGCCATGGAAAGGTTAAGTTACCTGAGTTCACAGAGCTAATTCACTGCAGGGCAGAGGCCAAGAGTTTTGTCTCCTGCCTCCCAACTCAGGGCTCCTTCTTCCTTTACCGCCTTCACCTTCACAGAGGTGATTTCCATTAGATTTTTATTTACTTGGCAAAGGAAGGGCTCTGACTTCAAAGAACTTCACACATTGAGGACTAAATGGAGGAGGTATATCGAAAGACAAGGGCCTTGCACGAACCCCTTAAACAACATTTGTAGGTGACTGACTACTTTATTCTTGCGTAAGGCCAGCCCTGCCGAAGGTAACCATTGATACACATGGGGGAACCTCTGTCACCTGACAACACTGCAGGAATACAAATGTCCTCCCTACTGTACCCTCCACACACCTCCTGCTTCCTTTTAAAATGGCAAGCATTTCTTCTCTCTCTTCTCTCCAACAGAAATCAACAACACAATCATTGTATTAAGGCCCCACTGGAAGCCACCACTGTGTTAAAAAAAAAAAAAAACCAATAGTTTCAAATTGATCATTTTTAGCTGCTGAAAGAATAGACTTTCCCTTCCTGATTACGTTCATTTTCATAGATATCAATTTGTCTCAAATTACAAGGAAATGAGACTGAAATCTATAGCTGTATCCCCAGGTATAACATTTCATTTTTTTAAGATCAATATGAAACAGAAGCCATTTTTCGTTAAGAATATTTGGCTCCAGCTCTAAAGTACTAAGGCTGTTGTGTTGCATTTAGTCATCCAGAGAGTTGATCATATTCAACCCACTTGTTTTTACTCTCAGTCTTTCTGTCTTACATAAACATGAGGCTCTGAATGTCAGTGGTTTTCGAGAGCTTCTTGTGTGTCAAAATAACAGTGTGTAGTCTGTTCTGGACTGGGTATTAATTGTTGTTTTTATGGGTCTGTATCTACAAATACCAAACAAGACAGAGGAGGAAGCAGACCACGTGGATACTTCTGGGGAAAAAACATCTGCAAAAAATGTAAAGGGATCGGTAGAGAAGAGGGAAACATTCTGAGGGCCTGACCATTCAGATCAATCATCCTCATCATTCTAGCTGCATGTGTAATTTGTTCAGTTTCTGAAACAATACGTAAAGAATTACATGGTGACCATAATCAGAAAGTCAGAACAAGAAGGAAATAAAAAAAACTCTAAGTCTCATTTCACAGAGGACACAACTATACCAAAGAAGGAAAGTGATTAGGCTCTATTACAACCTAACTAGCAGACCTGAGACTCAAAACTTATGTCCTAACTCCCAGTTCAATACTTTCCAACCCTTATGTCTTACTCTGGGTTTCCCCAAAAGTAGAGCCTAACAAAAGAACTTGGGAGTACTTGGTGCAGGTGGTTCATTTTGGAGATAATCTAAAGAAATAGGAGTGAGGAAGCTGAGGTGGTGAGACAAGGAAGGGGCCGGGGGAAACAATAAACAATGTACCACTGACCTAGTTACCACTGCGGACACCAGGGCCCAATCTCACTGGGGACTCTCTGGAATCATATAGAATGCCCCTCAGAATTGTGCCCCACAGGATGGAAGGCCTGAACACCTGTCTGCCCATTCCCATAGAGGACTACCACAAGAGGCATCAACTCCCCTGAACTTTCAGCCTGTCTGTGTTAAGCAAGCCTAGTAACTTCAGAGAAAGTCCAGGGACAGAAAAGCAGAGAGACACACCAGAGTGCTTGAGTTGGGCCATTTTAAGCAACTCTTAATCACAGCTGCAGATGAAATCAGGTGGAACAAGGGTTGTGTCACAGGCCACCAAAAGTATCTGCTCCAAGTGGTTTGTAAACTACGTTGCCTAGAGCTTCAGGGTTGTTTCACAAAGAGGCTTCAAGGGTTGCTGAGGGAGGCCTAAGAAAAGCCATGTGGTAGAAGATAAGTACATGTATCCAAGGAGCCCTAGAGGCACAGTGGTTAAGCACTCAGCTGCTAACTGAATGGTCACTGGTTCAAACTCACCAGCTGCTCTACAGGAGAAAGATGTGGCAGTCTGCTTCTGTAAAGCTTACAGCATTGGAAACCCTATGGGGCAATTCTACTATGTCCTATAGGATCACTACAAGTCAGAATCAAGTCGACAGCAGCGGGTTTGTTTTTTTTGTTTTGTTTTGTTTGTTTTCTGCTATCTCTGCTCCATTCAGAGCATATCTATATTTCTCTGTTTAGTACATTGGAGGTACTGCATAAAATATATTTGGAGGAGGAATTAGGGACTCACATGTGTATTAGTTAAGACTCTTTAGTTGTAAGTGCACAGGCCAAATCAAACTAGCTTGAGTGAAAAAGAAAAAGTTCTCATAATTAAGAAGTCAAAGGCTAATCTGGAGCAGCAGGCACAGCTGGATTCAGGATTCAACCAATTTTGTCTGGACTTTATCTCACCTATGTGTCAGTCTCACCCTGTCTTGCTCCAGAGGGACTTTTTCTGCACAGTGGAAGAAAATGGCTCCCCATAGCTCCAGGATGATATCATACCAGCTTAGCAAGGCTAGCAGAAAAACAGAGCCTATTCCTTCCAGGGTTCATACAATCACAGTAAAGGACTCTGACTGCACTGCTTAGTTCATCTGACCACCCTCTTGGATGAATCACCATTGCCTAGAACAGTAATCTTCAAACTTTAGCTTGGATCAGAATCACCAAGGGCTTCTCAATATACAGATAGCTGGGCCCCAACTCCAGAGTTTCTGATTAAGTAGGTCTGGGATGGGGCCAAACAATACGCATTTCTAATAAGTTTCCAGGTGATGCTGATGCTGCTGGTCTAGGAACCATACTTTGTGTAATACTAGCCTCAGGGATGAGGTACTTATAGTCAAATCAAGTCACAGGGTAAGCCCAGATTCCAAAGAAAAAGGGGACAAATAGATTCTACCCCTTGATGGTAAACACGGCAAAGAATATGTGGCCATCTTTAATGGACTACAGGAGACATGGTGAAGAGGTTAAACATAAGTGTAATTGCATCCGAGAAAGGAAGAGGAAATAGAATGGGGTAGTAGCTTAATATGTGAAGAGATGATGGCTGAGAATTTTCCAAACTAATGAAAGACATCCACTCACAGATTCAAGAAATACTACAAACCCCCAGAAGGATAAATACAAAGGAAACCTCACCAAGGCACATCATACTGAAACTGCTAATAAAATAAAACAAAGGAAAGATCTTAAACGTTTCTAGAGAAAAATGACACATTACCTTCAGTGAAATAACAATAAGATCGACGAGTGACTTTTCAAAAGAAATGACAGGATTCAAGAGAAAATAGAATGGCATATTTAACTTGCTAAAAAGAAGTTACTTGTAACTTAGAATTCTATCCTCAGCAAAAATATCCTTCAAAAATTAAAGAAAATAAAGACATTTCTAGACAAAGGGGGGAAAAAAAAACCATGAGATGGCGATAAACCTGTTTTCAGGGAAATTTTTAGCTTTAAAATGCATTTAGTATAAGCAAAGAATGGCTGAACATTAATGATCTAAGATCCATCTCAACAAATAAGGAAAACAGATGCCAAACTAAACTCAAAGAAAGTAAATAACAAAGACAAGAGCAAAAATTAATGGAATAAAAAAAATTCAACACCAAAAAAAGCAAAATAACAGTTCTTTAAAGTAATGAATAAATCTTATAAACACTTAACAAAATTGATTGAGAAAAAAAGAGTGATGGTACAAATTATGAAGATCAAGAATAAAAAAGAAGACATCACAACATATTCTACAGGAATTAAACAAATAATAAGATGATTTTATGAATAAATTCATGCCAACAAATTTGAAATTTTAAATTACAGGGAATAATCACTAGAAAAATGAAACCTACAAAACCAACACAAAAAGAAATTAAAAATATGAATAATTCCATTGTTATTCTTTTAAAAATTGAATCCATAGTTTATAAATCTTCCCACAAGGAAATCTCCAGTCTATACTGGCTTCCTGTTGGGTTTATTTCTGAAATATATGATTAGTCTAACAGTCAAGATATTACTCCATAAAATTTACCATATCAACAGAAAAGAAAACAATCATATGATCATGTTGATAGATGCAGAAAAAGTTTTGATAAAATTCACTACCCATTCAAGATAAAATCTCTTAGCACACTAGGAATAGAAAGCATCATATTTATTTTGACAAAGGATATCTACAAAAAAGAAAAACACTACAATAAATATTATGCTTAATGGTAAAACACTAAAAGTTTTTCTTTTAAATCAACAATGAGATAAAGATCTCAGGTACTACTACACTACTTTATCATCACTTCTATTCATTACTGCACTAGATAACTTAGGCAGTACAAAAGGCCAGAAAAAAAAGATATAAGAATTGAAAACAAATAAAAATGTTACATGCAGATGACATGATTGTATACACTGAAAATACCAAAGGGTCTACAAAGTTTAAAAGTAATATGCAAATTTGGTAAGTTGCCTGAAAACAAGGCCAGTGTAAAAAAATCTATTGTATTTTCATAAGCCATAAAAATATTATTAGTAAAAGAAAATTTTAAAACAATATAATTCATATCAGTCAAAAAAGCAAATATTTATAAATAAATCTATTAAAAGATGGTAAAAAACAACAAACCAAAAACTACAAAACATTATTGAACAAATTAAAGAAGTTCTAACTAAATAGAAGGCTATGCAATGTTCATGAACTGAAGACTCAATGTAGTAAAAATGATAAATATCCCTAAATTGATCTACAGATTCAATACAATGTCCACCAAAATCCCAGCAAGATTTTTTCACTGTATCATATTTTAATTGGTACCCTTATTTGTCTTTCTTATTGGTACAAAAAATAATGATGGGTCTTACAATTGATGCCATCTTAGATTCAATGAAACACAGTATTACACAGTATGATTCTTCATTTATAGCTTTTTAAACACCATTTAACAATAGTAATGTTCTAGTAAACACCCTCATATGCGTCTCTTTGTGCACATGTGTACTTCTCTAGAACAGATTTCTAAGATAGGAATTTCTAGACTGAAAGGGTTGCACACTTAAAATTCTAATAGCTACCATAACTCCCAAAAGGTTGTACCAATTTTACTGTGCACTAATAATGTACTAAAGTATCCATTTTACCACACAATGGATCTTTTCTTTTTTAATTGTGGTAAAATATACACAACATAAAATCTAACATTTTAACCATTTTAAAAAATACACACAATGTTGTGTAACCATTACCACTCAGTTTCTTTTTTATTCCTTTATTCACCCCAAACAGAAACTCTGTACTCATTGTGCAATAATTCCACATTCTCCCCTCTACCTAGCCCAGAGTAACCATGAATCTACTTTTCATCTCTATGCATTTGTCTATTCTAGATACCTCATATAAGAGGGAGCATATAATGTGTGTCCTCTTCTATCTGGCTTATTTCACTTAACACAATGTTTTCAAGGTACATCCACATCATAGCATGTAAGAGCTTTATTTCTCTTTATGGTAGAATAATATTCCATTGCATATCACATTTTGTTTATCAGTTCATCTGTTGATGGGCACTAGGGTTGCTTCTAATTTTGGCTATTGTGAATAATTATGCAATGAACATTGGTATATAAGCATATGATTGAGTACCTGCTTCAGTTTTTTTGGGTGGATGTTTTTAGTTAATAAATGTTTGTTAATCTGACCCTAAAACATGGTACCTCACTGTTTTAATTTGCTTGTCTTTTAACTTTGCTTATGATGTCATGTGGAAGATAATTTTTACATAGTTAATTTGCCACTATTTTTCATTTGCATAAGGTATTCATAAAGACATTTCCTATATTTATTATTAATACTTGTATAATTTCTTAATGCTAAGCTCCATAATCTATCTGGAATTTATTTTTGCCTTACTGTATGGAAAATATTTTATTTCTTTTCCAAATAGCTAGTTGTTTCAACAAGCAAGTATTTTTAAAATATAAATTGATAAGCTGCATTTATATTTAAATGTAAAGGGCCAAGAATATCCAGGTATATCGTAAAGAACAAAGCTACAGGATTTACACTACTAGATGTGAAGACCAATTAAAAACTACAGTAATTAAGACAGTATGTTTTGACCTAAGGATAGACAAATATACTAATGGACTAAAATAAAAACAGTCTCACAATATGTGACCACTTGACTTAATTGTAGATTTAAACATAAAAGTTATACAAGAAAGTTTTGGGAGGTACCACAGGAAAATATTTTCATGACTTTGGAGTAGGCAAAGATTTTTTAAAAATAGAATACAGATAGCACTATACATAAATAAAAATACTGATAAATTGGATTACTTTAAAATTAAGCACCTCTGTTTATCAAAAAGGAGCCCTGGTGGTGCAGTGGTTAAGAGCTTGGCTGCTAACCAAAATGTCGGCAGTTCAGATCCACCAGCTGCTCTTTGGAAACCCTATGGGGCAGTTCTACTCTGTCCTATAGGGTCACTATGAGTCAGAATCGAGATGACGGCAACAGGTTTGGTTTGGGTTTATCAAAAGAGAGAATTCAAAGGCAAGCCACTGAGCAGAAAAACATTATTTGCAGTGTGTTATGTGTGGGTATGTGATTTATATGGAAAATATATAAAAGAATTCCTATAAAATAATAACATAACCCAACAAAAAAAAATGAGCAAAAAACTTAAATAACTTAAACAGGGACTTTCCAAAAGAGGACATCTGAATGGCCAATAAATGTTTGAAAAGTTGCTCACCTTTACTATTTATCAAGGAAATGCACATTAAAAACACAGTGAAATACTGCTACCTACTTACCAGAATGGCGATACTTAAAAGACTGACAATATGAAGTCTTGATGAGGTTGGAGAACAACTACAACTTTCAGACACTGCTGGTGAGAAGTATAAACTCGGAAAATTATTTAGCAGTATTTACAAAACCTGAACGTACACCTACCCTGTGACCCAATAATTTCACTCCTAGATTTTTACTTAACAGACATGCATATATATTTGTGCACCAAAGACATGTACAAGATGTTTACAGCAGCCTAATTTATAAGCCAAACAACCTAAATGTCCACCAACAATAGAACAGATAAATAAATTGTGGTATATTCATACAACGGAGTATTACAAAGCAATGAGAATGAGCAAGCTATAACTACATGCAACAATAAGAAAGAATCCCACAAATAAAATATTAAATTAACAAACCCATTCACAAAAGAGTACTTAGTGTATGATTCCATTCATGTTATAGTTCAAAAATAGGTAAAACTAATTAATAATGATAAAAGTCAGGAGAATGGTTAACTCAGATAAAGACTGGGAAGGTGCATGAGAAGGGCTTCAGGGGTGCTAGTTATATTTTATTCTGATGTGGGTGGTGGTAAAATGCATGTGTTCACTTTGTGAAAATCCAGTGCGCTATATACACGCACTTTTTTATAAGTATGCTACTTCTTTATATGTAAGTTATTTGTGCTGACTACAGATAGAGCCTGTACAATAAGACACATAAACACAGATATTCACATAGATACAAAATGATTTTAAAACACTTTACTGAATTGAATGCACAACCTAAAAAATGAAATGCCTATTAAATTAGCAATATCCACAACTCAAATAAACATACAACACTATAAAAGATGTATTTAAATCATACCTTTTATGTTTTTACATTATAAATGGCCTGTCTTGGGATTTAGCCCTCTAGTTTCTTGTTATTTCATGTTGAATAAAATCATTAAAATAAATGCTAGCACCTACAGACCTGAAGAAATATGACCAACTGTGATGGTTAATATCATGTTTTAACTTGGGTAGGCTATGAATCTCAGTGGTTTGGCAGATACCAGACTGTGCTCTTCCAAAATGTAATGTAATGTAATGTAATCACTTTCCAAGGTGTGATCTGATGTGATTAGCCAGTCAGTTGAAAGGTGAGTTTCCTTGGGGTGTGGTTTGCCTCTATCATATAAATGGATGTTCTAGCAAAGCTCTCTCTCTCCCTCCCTTTTTCCTTCCCTCTTTCTACCCTCTCCCCCACTCTTCTTGTGACCTGACCTCCAGTTATTGGGATGTAAGCTTGCAGAAGTCTCCAGCCTGTCACCTGACCTGGAGATTTTGGATTCGCCAGCCCCACAACCCCGTGAGCCAGCAGAGGCCTCCAGCCTCCTGCCTAACCAACAGATTTGAGACTTGCCCCCATAACTGCATGAGCAATTTCCTTGAAATAAATCTCTCTATATATTTATATATAAGTCTCACTGGTTTTGCACGTCTAGATGACCCAGACTAAGATACCAACCTTCCTAGTTATAGGAAGAGAGATGAAAAGACCCAAAGACTGTATTTCCTTTTTGAGCACATGAGCTTTGGGGGGTTGGGAGAGGCAGTAACACCTGGTTTAGATTGGTAACTATGTTAACCTCGTTAGTTACAAACTGATCTTTTGTAGCTTTGAATTAAAAGTTATTGTTTTCCATTTGTCACTAAAGCATGTATTATTAAATAAGGGAGACTCCCAAAGAGATCTATTTTAAAATGTTCCAAGAATGGATATACACTTATAAATTAAATTTTTAAAAAATAAAGAAATGGTTATTAAAAGATCTGTGATCCTATCTCATCTCCATCACTAGTTATATCACTTTAGGCAAGTCATTTACCCTTTCTTGGTCAAACTTTCATCATCTACAAAATGCAAGGATTAGATAAGGTCCTATTTAGCCTTCTCATTCTATGTATAAGGCAAATGTTGATAAAGCTAACATCTGTAATCCAGATATTGAATTATACTACCTAATATTAACTCTTGCATAGAATAAACAGAAGGATTCTGCTCATTAATTGTACTTAAATATGTAACGGTCACAACCTGGAAGTCAAAGTAATTACTAATTTATGCTACCAATTTGTTGTTGTCAGCTGCCATCCAGTCAGTTCCGACTTACAGCAACCCTACGTACAACAGAAGGAAACACTGCCCGGTCCTATGCCATCCTCACAATTGTTATTATGGTTCAGCCCATTGTTGCAGCTACCATGTCACCTCTTTTTTGCTGATCCTCTACCTTACCAAGCATGATGTTCTTCTCCAGAGACTGGTCCCTCCTAATAATATGTCCAAAGTAAGTAAGAAGTTTCACCATCCTAGCTTCTAAGGAGCATTCTGGCTGTACTTCTTCCAAGATAGATTTGTTTCATTCTTTTAGCAGTCCATGGTATATTAAATATTCTTTGCCAACACCATAATTTGAATACATCAATTCTTCTTCAGTCTTAACTTATTCATTGTCCAGCTTTCACATGCATATGAGGCGACTGAAAACATCATGGCTTGGGTCAGGCACACCTTAGTCCTCAAAGTGACATCACATGCTACCAATTTAGTCATGTCATTTTTGGAAGTGTCTCTTCTTTCTTTTAATATTTGAGATAATTAATTTATGTTAAGATCAGCAGGTGGTTGTTTTAAAGCTAGAACATATAATTGTGCTACAACTCTTCAGTATCCTTTCTCTTGCCGAAAACTTACATGAAGTTATAAAATCTCTTCTCTGTTGCATTTTCTAAGTGAGACAACACAAATAATATTTCCAGAAAATACTGGGTTTCTCATGTGTCTGATAATATTGATAAGCAATCTAGCAGTAGGCTTGATAGGAAACAGAATAGTAGGAGGAAAAATCAATGACTCATCCAGAAGATAACACTCTTATAGGAAATGCTATATTATTTTCAAACATGTCATCTATCTGTACAAGTTACTGTCAGGAATCAGTCTATCTCTGTAACAAGTGGCAACATAAAAGGAAACCGTTATCATTCAAGTTTAGAGATTACCAAAGTGAGAGAATTTAAGGTAGGCAGGACATGAAAGACAATTTGTATGGAAAGTAAACAAAATGTCTCAGAAGGATGATCTGACCCACTGGAATGTTAGTTGATCAACACATGGAACAATAGATTCATTACTCAGTTTTCTCTCTAGTTAGAGTGTCTATGCTAATGTACTGTGCTGTACTCCCCAAGGGTATGGACAGCAACATTAGATAATTAAGCAACAGCAAAATGCTAAAGAAACTGAAATAATATGACTACTTAGTTTTTCAGACCAAAATATTTCTGATGTTAATATTAGAATGACCTAAAAAAAGTTCTGACAATAAAAAAAAATTAGAACTGAAGCTATCTTTGTGGCAAATATCCATATAAGTGCCTTGCCCAAGGTCACACAGCCAGTTAGTGGCAAACTCCGGAACAGAACATGTTACCAGTAATAGCTGCTATTCAGTAGTTTTGACCTCAAAGCGGTTAGTGGGCAATAGATAAGACAGAAACACATCTAGTTTTCAGGTACTTAAGAGACTTTCTTCATACTGTTTAATGTGCGTAGGCAAGGTCATATCACAAACCCTGTCCACAAAAGTAGCACATAAAATGGGATAGATATAGATAGACTAGATATAGATCTCCATTACACACTGTTGTTGTTAGCTTCCATCAAGTTGGCCCTCAATTCACGATGGCCGGTACACAACTAAATGATATGCTGCCCAGACCCGTGCCGTCCCCATGATCACTTACAGATCTGACCTTTGTGATCTATAGGATTTTCATTAGCTGGTTTTCGGAAGTAGATCTTCCTCGTCTGTTTTAGTCTGGATGCTTCACTGAAACCTGTTCAGCATCAGAGCAATACACAAGCCTCCACTGGCAGATGGGTGGTGGCTGCACATAAGGTGTATTTGCTGGGCAGTGAGCCCAGGTCTCCCGCACTGAAGGTGAGAATTCTACCGCTGAACTACCAATGTCTCATCCATTACACATAGTAACATGTTTCCCAATCCACTCCCAGTCTGTGCTCTTCCTCCAACTATAACCTTAGCAAACCACATCCCATAAAAAACAGAGTAGGGACCATGATCAAGAGAAGCAAAACAGGTGGGCTTTCAGTGTTCCTTTTCAAAAATCAAAGGATCTTGTCTTTTAAATACTGACATTCTTTGTGATAACACTATCTACTTAGGACTGAAAAAAGTTCCCAGATGAATTTCAGGTAATTCCAACTTCTCTGGCTCAGAGATATCACTGAGACCCATTACGTGGCTTCTATAATGTTAAAAAGCCATAATTACAGATAACCTCAAAATTACATAAATCCTGCATAGCAAAGAAAGCGGAGATGAAGAATCTCAGCTCTAACTAAATTATTAAATCTTAATCACAAAAAGAGACTGTAAAAACGTTCTAAAACAGAAAGTTCTATAGGAAGTCATGCTGATGATAAAAAATAAATATCACCAAGATGTAAAAGCATATTTAGGAGAATGAAGAGGAAACATAGCACATGAAAGCAGGCTTGGAATATCTGCTGATCCAGACACCTGTGTCTTAAACTAGTTGTCCATTATAACTCCCCTCCTTTTGAATATTCCTTTTTAAGTCTGCCCCACAGAATTCATTTTCTTCCTCTTAGCCTAGTGCTTTTTATACTTTACCTTGCTGCTCTTTTCCTTTTGTCCTTCTAAAATGAACAGTCATAGTTAAATTGTTTTGCTATTTAGAACTTCAAAAAATTCAAGTAATTAGGTGGGCAATATGTAAGTATATTAAGGATATTTTTCTTGAATTATCCAGATATTCCCTCAATTATCCCCTTCACCTTACACAGGCTTAACCTTAGTAAAACTATATCTTGTTTTTGTATCACCTACTATAACTCACAACACAGCAGACTGTCTAAGACTCAATCTAAATCGCCCAGCCATTTTGGTAAGTGAGAGAAACACAACTCAAACTAGCAAATAAGGTAAGGCAGCGACTCAAGTAACTAGGAAATCCAGAGGTACATCTGGCTATAGGCATAGCTACCATAGTTTTACACAATAACATGCACCTTCTACATTTGTTTGCCAGCCGTGCCTTCCTCCCACGAGGTGTTTTTGTAAGCACCACTAGGCCAATTTTTTTTAAATATGTTGCTGTGAAAAAAAAAAAATTAGCATAGTGCGCTTACAAAAATGCCTTGCTGGGGGAGGCATAGTTAACAAACAAACATAGAACGTGTACATTATGTGCATAAAAATACAGTAGATCCGGGGATCAACAAGGTTTGATTAGGTATGAGGACCTGTTTCCATTTTATGGCTCTACTACCACAGTAATTCTTAGGAAGCTCTACCTATTTTGTGGCAAATATGAGCAACAGAAGCTTCAAGCTTACATCCTCCCACTTTAGCAACCCAAGAAGAGAGGAAGCATCTCTTAACCAGAGGTTCAAACAAAAGGTTCCAGTAGTCGTATTCACTGACCATGACCTAGTTTGGGTCATACACCCATCTGTAATAGTTAAGGTTGTGTGTCAACTTGACAAGCCATGATTCTCAGTGGTTTGGCAGTTATGACTTGTTTGGCAGCTACGTAATGATGTAATCACTTCCATAATGAAATCTGATATAATGTAATCCCCTCCATGATGTGATCTGCTATGAGCAGCCAGTAAGTTGAAAGGGAGTTTCCTTGGGGGTGTGGCCTGCATCCAATATATGTGGACTTTCTGGCAAAGCTCATGGGCTTTTGCTCTCTCTGGATCCTACATCTGGCCTCCAGTTCATGGGACTTGAGCTAGCACCTTACCTGCAGATCATGGGATTTGTCAGTCTCTGCAACCTGTAAGCCAGTGGACTGTGATCTTACCTGCTGATACTGGAATCTGTCAGCCTCTGCAACCTGTGATCCAAAGGCCTGTCTTCTTACTCGCTGATCTTGGGTTCATTGGCCCCTGTGGCTACGTTGAGTCAGGAGAAGCTTCCAGCCTGATGGATGGACTTGGGATTTTTCAGCCTCTACAACTGTGTGAGCCATTTCCTTGATATAAATAGTCTAAAGAAATGCAACTAAAAGACATTTTCATTACGAGGAAGCCTCAACAGAGTTCAAACATTTGACTCAAAACCAAAATGGTTTTCTCAGTCTGATCATTTATTACAACTTATATTTATCATATGAGGTAGGCTGGTCAGGTTATATTACTTCTACTTTAGAGATGATAAAGCTATGACTCTGCTTTAGTTATCTAGTGCTGCTATAACAGAAATATCACAAGTGTGTGGCTTCTATTATTTATTCTCTCACAGTCCAGGAGGCTAGAAGTCCGAATTCAGGGCACCAGTTCCAGAGGAAGGCTTTCTCTCTCTGTCGGCTCTAGGGGAAAGTCCTTGTCATTAATCTTCCCCTGGTCTAGGAGCTTCTCAGTGCAGGGAGCCCCAGGTCCAAAGGACACACTCCACTCCTGGCTCTTCTTGCCTGGTGGTAATGAGGTCCCTCTCTTTTCTACTCGCTTCTCTTTTATATCTCAAAAGAGATTAACTCAAGATACAACCTAATCCTGTAGATTGTGTCCTGTCTCATTAATATAACTGCGTCTAATCCTGCCTCATTAACATCACAGAGGTTAGGATTTACAACACATAGGATAATTCCATCAGATCACAAAATGGAGGACAACCACACAATACTGAGAATCATGGTCTAGGCAAGTTGACACACATTTTAGGGGGGACACAATTCAATCCATAACACCATCCCTGATGTAGTATGTGGTCAGCAGATGGAGTTTTCTTCTGGTCAAACCTGGGTTTCATGCCCTTCTTGGTTTAAAGTCAGAAGGCAGACTCAGGACCACCCAAACTATATAGAGTAGAGAGGAGGGAGGAGTAGTTTTCTCCTCCAAAAAACCTGATGCTCTCATCAGAAGAAAACAGAATGGATACTGGTCAGAGGGGAAGAAAACAGAGATCTCCAATACAAATAGACATATTCTAGAGAGGACATAAGTACCTCATGAAAAGGAGTCCCTTGGTGGTGCAAATGGTTAAGCACTCAGCTACTAAACAAAAGGTTGGTGGTTTGCACTCAGAGACACCTTGGAAGAAAGGCCTGGTGTTCTGCTTGTGAAAAGTCATAGCCATGAAAACCCTATAGAGCACAGTTCTACTCTGTAACACATGGGGTCGCCACAAGCCAGAATCAACTCAACAGCAACTGGTAACTAGTACCTCATGAAAACACATATGATACCATGGAATATTCCCAAAGACAGTGTTTCAAGAAGGTGTCAATATACTGTGTACTATGAATGATCTTTACTACAACTCTTAGTACATTACAGATAAAGATGTCATCTCCTAAAAGACTATGAACCTTATATATCAATTCAAAAATTATAAACTCTTATTAACTTTATAACACTAGGCCAAGGAACTAGAGAACTAGATAAACTTCAAATATTACTTCATAAATACTATAACACTTTTTAACTAGAAAATTCTTCATAGTTTAAGTAACCATTTATACATTCAGCCATTCTTGAAAAATGAACTGACTTATATGGTCTCAGTGTTGCATTTAAATGACATTGATAGTTTTTTTAATGGCTATTTACAGAGATATTGAACTTCTTGTAAAACCTGCTACCATAGTAATCTCAGCAAATAATTAGCTCCTTAGGGAAAATCCAACTCTTCATAACTTTTAGCTGAAATGGAAAATAGCCTTTAGCGCCTCTTCCCAAATTATGATACATTTATTACTCACATTTTGCTGCCCACTACATTTGTAAGAGAATATAAAATGTTTTCTTAGAAATGCTTTTAGGATGTTATATCCATCTCTCAAAAATAATTAAAGATGAAAAACTATTCCATTCCATAAGTAGGCTGTTAATAGTTTTGTTGTTTGTTGTTAGATGCCATCAAATCGATTCCAACTCATAGCTACCTATGCACAACAGAACAAAACACTGCCCAATCCTGCACCATCCTCACAATCATTGTTATGTTTGAGCCCATTGTTGCAGCCACTGTGTCAATCCATCTCATTGAGGGTCTTCCTGTTTTCTGCTGATTCTCTACTTTACTAAGTACGATGTCGTTCTCTAGGGATTGGTTCCCTTCTGATAACATGTCCAAAGGACATGAGGCGAAGTCTAGTCATCCTAGCTTCTAAGAAGCATTCTGGCTGTACTTTTTCCAAGACACATTTGTTCATTCTTTTAGCCAAATCAGAAAACCAAACCCATTGCCACTGAGTCGATTTCGACTCATAGTGACCTTATACAACAGAGTAGAACTGCCGTAGAGTCCATGGTATATTCAATATTCTTCACCAACACCATAACTCAAAGGCATTCATTCTTCTTCAGCCTTTCTTATTCATTGTCCAGCTTTCACATGCATATGAGGCAATTGAAAATACCATGGCTTGGGTCAGGTGTACCTCAGTCCTCAAAGTGACATCTTTGCTTTTTAACACTTTAAAGAGGTCTTTTGCAGCAGATTTGCCCAATGCAATAAGTTTTGATTTCTTGACTGTGCTTCCATCAGCACTGATTGTGAATCCAAGTAAAATGAAATCCTTGACAACTTCAATATTTTCTCCATTTATCATGATGTTGCTTATAAGTTCAGTTGTGAGAATTTTTGTTTTCTTTATGTTAAGGTACAATCCATACTGAAGGCTGTAGTCTTTGATCTTCATCAGTATGTGCTTCAAGTCCTCTTTGCTTTCAGCAAGCAAGGTTGTGTCATCTGCACATTGCAGTTTGTTAATGAGTCGTCTCCAATCTGGATGCCATGATTTTCTATGTATAGTCCAGATTCTCGGAATATTTGCTCAGCATACAGATTGAATAAGTATGGGTAAAAGGATACAACCCAGAAGTATACCTTTCCTGATTTTAAACCATGCAGTATTCCCTTCTTCTGTTTGAATGATTGCCTCTTGGTCTATGTGCAGGTTGCTCATAAGCACAATTAAGTGTTCTGGAATTCACATTCTTCACAATGTTATCCATAATTTGTTATGATGTACATAGGTTTAGAACAATAAATGTACCACAGAGTTCATAGCCTTGAAAATTATTTGAAAAATGAAAATCTGATGCTGTTCTTTCTCCCCTCATTTCAGATTCCTTGTGGCTAGAAACAGACAACAAATTAAGTGAAAGTCAATATTCTTTCTGCTGACTCATGGCAAGTGACTATTTTCAAGCTAAGAGTATGAAATAAATCTCTAAATATTTCATAACTAACAATATAGAGTATAAATACTGAATTAGAATATAAATACATTTTATCATTTATATATATTGTATTTTGTTCTAAAAGGGATTTAAAGCAGCTTTAAAATGTCAAAAATAGAGTAAAATAAAATAAAGATTAAGCAAAAGGAAAATAATGGTACGAAAGCAAGTTGAAGCCAGGGATACAGTTAGAACTCAATATGCATCCCATGAAATCCCTAACACTTGCTAATAGCGGATGGGTAACCTAGGCACTTTGGAGTCCCTGGGTGGTGTAGATGGTTAACACACTGGGCTGCTAACAGAAAGGTTGGAGGTTCAAATATCCAGGAGGCACATCAGAAGAAAGGCCTGAAAATCTACTTCTGAAATATCAGCCATTGAAAACCCTGTGGAGCACAATTCTACTCTGACACACATGGGGTCACCATGAATCCAAATCAATTTGACAGCAACTAACAACAACAACACACATACATACATATATATGTATGTATAGATAGATATATACAGATATACATAAAAATATATTTAGGTGTATATATACAGAGAGAGAGAGGAAGATAGGGAGAGAAGGAAATAGATATGTCAATATTTATATCTTACTTTGATTGACTATAAATAAAATAATTGTAAGGTTCACCTTCAGATTATTTTTATGAGTCTCCATACTTATGGCTAGAAAAATAATGAGGTACATCGTAACTCAGAGAACGAAAGTCCAAAGATTAACCCTTCCATTGATTAATGAGGGATACAAGAAAGCAGTGGATACAGGGAAAGGCAGATGCAGGAAATTATTGCTGAAAAAGCATTAAAAATGTAGAGGAGAACAATATCAAAAAAAAAGTAATAAAAGACAGTGTTATGGTTAATGTTATGTGTCACCTTGGCTAGGCCATGATTCTCAGTAGTTAAGCAGACATTATGTAATCATCCTCCATTTTGTGATCTGATGTGAGCAGCCAATCAGTTGGAAGGGGAGTTTTCTTGGATGTGTGGCCTGTGCCACATATATACAGATGTCCTGGCAAAGCTCACATTCTGTCTCTGTCCTGCATTCATCTTGTCACCCTCTGACCTCTGGTTTTTGGGACGTGAGCCAGCAGCCTGCAGCCTGACCGACAGATTTTGGATTTGCCAGCTCCTGCAACCCCATGAGCCAGCAGCCTGCCACCTGATCTGCAGATTTGGGTTCATCAGCTGCTGTAACCACATGAGTCAGAAGAGGGCTCCAGCATGCTGCCTGACCCATGGATTTGGAACTTGCCAACCTCCACAATTATGTGAGTCATTTCCAGGAAATAAATGTCTCTATATACATTTATTTGCAAGTCTACTGCAAAAGATTTCTTTAAAGCGTTAAAAAGCAAAGATGTCACCTTGAAGACTAAGGTAGGCCTGACCCAATCCATGGTGTTTTCAATCATTCCACATGCATATGAAAGCTGGACAATGAAGAAGGAAGATCTAAGAAGAAATGACACCTTTGAATTATGGTGTTGGAGAAGAATATTGACTATACCATGGACTGACAATAGAACAAACAAATCTGTCTTGAAAGAAGTACAGCCAGAATACTCCTTAGAAGCAAGGATGGCAAGACTACGTCTCACATACTTTGGACATGTTATCAGAAGGGACCAGTCCCTGGAGAAGGACATCATGCTTGGTAAAGTAGAGGGTCAGTGAAAAAGAGAAAGATCCTCAATGAGATGGAATGACACAGTGGCTGCAACAATGGGCTCAAGCATAACAACAATTGTGAAGATGGCACAGGACCTGGAAGTGTTTCATTCCGTTGTACACAGGGTCGCTATGAGTTGGAATCGACTCGATGGCACCTAACAACAACATATACATTTATATATACACTTAACTGGTTTTGCTCCTCTAGAGAACCCAGCCTAAGATATTTGGTACCGAGAGTGGTTCTAGAGGAACAAAATCTTAGAGATGAGTTTTCTGAATTGGTTCTCAAGTCTGGCTAGACTTAAAGGCACTGATGACTCTGTCTCCAGTAGTAAAGAGGGTATTGCTAATCCACAGCATGAGGTTGGCAACAGAAATATGCAAAATATCACCACCATTGGATCAAATATTTGTGAAAAGACAAAGCTCTGGGTAACTACATATCTGATACTTTTCTACAATTCTGTCAAGCCTGAGAAGTACAAGGAAGCTGGTGGGTTAATCCTACTTTTGCTAGACAAAGTGGTGAAAGAAAGTAATGAGCTCAAAGCTTCAGAGTCACAGCTCAAGCACCACATAAAAGACCAGAAAGTTTCCACTTGTTCCCGGAAACAAAATCTTACTTCTTTTAGAAACAGAACTGATATTGCTGAAAACCAAACCCAGAGTCTTATCGTAAGAGTGGCTGAATTACACCAATTGAATTCCCAAACTCAAATAGTATCTGAAGTCAAAGTGAGGGCATTCATTGAGAATAAATGGGATCCTGAAACTTGGGATGGGGACATATGGGCAGATAATCAGGAAGCTGGGGACAATGAGCCTCTAAATTACATTGAATCGCTCTTGCCAACAGAACTAGCCCTCTCACACTCCCATATGAAGAAATTACTCCAGCTTTGTCTGCTAAGCCACCCTCTCCAGTAAAACCATTGTCCCTTCCACCCCCATTTGATGAGATTCACCCAGCTGTGTCTGAAGAGTCTTTGTCTGAGATGTCGCTTGGGGTGGCACCTGGGGCACTGCCTGAGGCAGATTGCAAGACACTGCTGAATATCCCCAGGACCCACACCCACCACCCATTTTTGCTTCTAGACCTATAATTAGGCTTAAGTACCACCAAGCACCAAGAGATGAATTACAAAGTGTGACCCACGAGGAGGTACACTATACTCCAAAAGAACTGCTTGATTCTTCTAAAACATATAAACAGAAACCTGGGGAATATGTGTGGGAATGGCTATTAAAGGTGTGGGATAATGGTGCAAGGAACATAAAGTTGGATCAGTCTGAGTTTATTGCTATCAGGCCACCAAGCACAGATTCTTCATTCAGTGTTTCAGCTCAAGACGTTAAGAAAGTATCTAATGGTTTATTTGGTTGGTTCGCTGAAGCACGTATTAAGCAGTGGCATACACTAAATCAAGTTAAAATGCCAGATCTGCCTTGGTATACTGTAGAAGACAGTGTCCAAAGGCTTAGGGAAGCTGGCATGTTAGAGTGGAGTTATCAGTTTGCCCAAAGTACATACCTTTCATCATAATGGTGAGGAACAAAGTTGTGAAGGGAGCCCCAGCACCCTTGAAGACTGCTGTGATTGCTATTTTATGTAAGTCAGATCTGACAGTGGGAACTTTCCTAACTGAATTAAGATTGCTAACTACAATGGGTCTGACTGGACCCTAGGATGGCTGGGTCCAAGTGGCAGCACTTTATCGTCAAAGACAAAGGTGAATGTGGTCACCTTAATGGACAATGCAGTCAAAGCAGTAATCAGAATAGCCTGACTCGTATGGACTTATGGCATCGGCAGCTTATTCATGGTATCCTAGGAGTGAAATAGACAGAAAATCAACTAAACATTTACTTGACAGATGGAAAATCAACTAAACATTTACTGGATCCGTACAATTCTAAGTCAAGAGAATGGCAGTCTAACTTGAATCACCATAATAGAGAGTCACGGCCCCTCAATCAATTCCCAGACTTGAGCCAGTTCACAGACCCACAACCCTTTGAATGAATGGGAAGCTGGGTCCCCTCGAGGAAAGACTCACTACACTGCCAAAAATTTATACTGTTAATCTTTCCCCTAGCCTTCCCCGAAAGGATCTACAGCCTTTTATGAGAGTGACTGTTCACTGGGGAAAAGGAAATAATCAGACTTTTCGGGGATTATAGGACACCAGCTCTGAACTCATACTAATTCCAGGAGATCCAAAACATCACTGTGGCCCACCAATCACAGTAGCAGCATATGGAGATCAGATTATTAATGAAGTGTTAGCTCAGGTTCATCTCACAGTGGGTCCAGTGGGTCCCGAACCCATCCTGCAATGACTTCTCCAGATCCAAAATGCATAACTGGAACAGATATACTCAGCAACTAGAAGAACCCTGACACTGAATCCCTGCCATGTGGAGTAAGGGCTAATACGCTAGGAAAAGCCAAGCTGAAGCCATTAGAACTGCCCTTATCTAGGAAAACAGTAAACCAAAAGCAATACTGCATTCCTGGAGGGACTACAGAGATTAATGCCACCATCAAAGACTTGAAGGATGCAGAGGTGGTGATTCCCACTACATCCCCATTCAGCTCGTCTATTTGTCCTGTGCAAAAACCAGATGGCTCTTGGAGAATGACAGTGGATTATCGTAAACTTAACCAGGTGGTGACTAATTGCAGCTGCTATTCCAGATGTAGTTTCCTTGCTTGAGCAAATTAACACATCTCCTGGTACCTGGTATTGATCTGGCCAATGCTTTTTTCTCCATACCTGTTTCAAAGGACCACGAGAATCAGTTTGCCTTCAGCTGGCAAGGCCAGCAATACACCTTCAGTTGCCTACCTCAGTGCTACATCGACTCTTCAGCCCTATGTCATAATTTAGTCCATAGGGTCTTTGATCACAAGACATCACAGTGGTCCATTACACTGATGACATTATGCTGACGGGACCTAGTAAGGAAGAAGTACCAATGACTATATTTATTGGTAAGACATTAGCATGCTAAAGGGTGGGAAATTAATCTGAAAAAAATTCAGGTGCCATTTCTAGGGGTCTAGTGGTGTGGGGCATGTCGAGATATTCCTTCTAAAGTGAAGGATAAGTTGTTGCATCTGGCCCCTCCCACAATTAAAAATGAGGCACAATGCCTGGTCGGCCTCTCTGGATTTTGAAGGCAACATATCCCTCATTTGGGTGTGCTACTCTGGCCTATTTATCAAGTGACTCAAAAAGCTGACAGTTTTGAGTGGGGCCCAGAACAAGAGAAGGCTTTGCAACAGATCCAGGCTACCGTGAAAGTCACTCTGCCTCTTGGGCCATATGATCTGGTTGATCCAATGGTTCTTAAAGAGTCAGTGGCAGATGGAGATGCTGTTTGGAGTATTTGGCAGGCCCCTATTGGTGAATCACAACAGAGACACTTAGCATTTTGAAGCAAAGCTCTGACATTCTTTGCAGATAACTACTTTCCTTTTGAGAAACAGCTTTTGCCTTGTTACTGGGCCTTAGTAGAGACTGAATGCTTAACCATGGACCATCAAGTCACCACGCAGACTGAGCTGCTCATCCTAAACTGGGTGTTATCTAATCCAAAGACTCATAAAGTCGGATGTGCACTACAGCACAGCATTCCATCATTAAATGGAAGTGGTATATATGACTGGCTTGAGCTGTACCTGAAGGCACAAGTAAGTTACATGAGGAAGCGGCCCAAATGCCCATGGTACCCACTCCTGTCATTACCTTCTCTCTTCCAATCTGTACCTATGGCCTCCCGGGGAGTTCCTTATAATCAGTTGACTGAAGAAGAGAAAACTTGTGCCTAGTTTACAGATGGTTGTGCACAATATGCAGGCACAACTCAAAACTGGACAGCAGCAGCACTGCAACCCCTTTCTGGGACCTCCCTGAAGGACAGTGGTGAAAGGACCTTCCCATGGACAGAACTTCTAGCAGTGCACCTGGCTGTTCATTTTGTTTGAAAGAGGAAATGGCCAGATGTGTAACTGTATACTGATTCATGGACTGTGGCCAATGGTTTGGCTGGATGGTTAGGGACATGGAAGGAACATATTTGGAAAACTGGTGCAAGGATGTATGGGAAAGAGGCATGTAGACAGACCTCTCTGAATGGGCCAAAGAAATAAAGATATTTGTGTCTCATGTCAATGTTCACCAAATGGTGACCTCAGCAGAAACGATTTTAACAATCAGAGGATAGGATTACGCGTTCCGTGGACACCAGTCATCCTCTTTTCCCAGCCACTCCTTTCACTGTCCAATGGGCTCATAAAAAAATGGCCATGGTGGCAGGGATGGAGGTTATGTATGGGCTCAGCGACACGGACTTGGGCGCACCAAGGCCAACGTGACTACAGCCACTACTGAGTGACCAATCTGCAAGCAGCAGAGCCCAACACTGAGTCCACAATATAGTACCTTTCCTAGGTGTCACAGATTGAATTTTGTCCCCCCAAATTGTGTGTTGAATTGGCTAGGGCATGATTCTCACTATTTTGTGACTGCCCACCATTGTGTATTCTAATGTAATTTTCCCATGTATTGTAAATCCTACCTCTATGATGTTAGTGAGGATTAGTGGCAGTTACATTAATGAGGCAGGACTCAATCTACAAGATTAGGTTGTGTCTTAAGTTAATCTCTTTTGAGATATAAAAGAAATGAGCAGAGGGACAGAGGGACCTCATATCACCAAGAAACAAGACCCAGGAGAATAGTGTGTCCTTTCAACCCAGGGTTCCTGTGCTGCGAAGCTCCTTGACTGGGGAAGATTGATGACAAGGACCTTCCCCTAGAGCTGACAGAGAGAGAAAGCTTTCCTCTGGAGCTGGCACCCTGAATTTGGACTTCTAGCCTCCTAGACTGTGAGAGAATAAAATTTTCTTTGTTAAAGCCATTCACTTGTGGTATCTCTGTTATAGCTTCACTAGATAACCAAGACACTAGGGGTGATCAGCCAGCAACCTGGTAGCAAGTTAATTATATTAGACTACTTTCATCATGGAAAGGACAGCATTTTGTTCTTACTGGGATAGACACTTAACTCTAGATACAGATTTGCCTTCCCTGCACACAATGCTTCTGCCAAAACTACCATCTGTGGATTCACAGAATGCCTTATCCACCATCACACTATCCCACACGGCATTACCTCGGATCAAGGAACTCACTTCACAGCAAATGAAGTGCAGCAATGAGCCCGTGCTCATGGAATTCACTGGTCTTACCATGTTCCCCATCATCCTGAAGCAGCTGGCTTTACAGAATGATGGAATGGTCTTCTGAAGACACAATTACAGTAGCAACTTGGTGGCAATACCTTGTAGGGTTGGGGCAATGTTCTCCAGGAGGCTGTATATGCTCTAAATTAGCATCCAATATAGTAGTGCTCTTTCTCCCATAGCCAAGATTCAGGGGACCAGGAATCAAGTGGTGGAAATAGGAGTGACACCACTCATTATTACCCCTAGTGACCCACTTAAAAATTTTGGATTCCTGTCCCGTGACCCTATGCTCTGCAGGTCTAGAAGTCTTAGTTCCAATGGGAGAAATTCTCCCACCAGGAGACACAATGCTGGTTCCTCTGAATCAGAAGTTAATAATGTCACCTGGCACTTCGGGCTCCCCATGCCTCTGAATCAACAGGCAAAGAAGAAGTTACCATACTGGCTAGTATGATTGATCCTGTTTACCAACGGAAAATTGGACTGATACTACATAATGGAGGTAAAGAAGAGTATGTCTGGAATACAGGAGACTCCTAGGACGTCTCTTAGTACTACCATGTCCTGTAATTAAAGTCAATGGAAAACTAAAGCAACCCAACTCCAGCATGACTCCTAATGGCTCAGACCCTTCAGGAATGAAGGTTTGAGTCACCCATCCTGGCAAAGACCACAACCAGCTGAGGTACTTGCTGACGGCAAAGGAAATACCAAATGGGTGATGGAAGAGGGTAGTTCTAAATACCAGAGATGATCATGTGACCAGTTGCAGAAACCAGGACTGGAACTGTTATGAGTATTTGTTCCTTATTTGTTGTGTGTGTGTGTGTACACAGATATGTATATATAGTAAATACTTTCTCCTCCCTCCCTTACCCTATTACTCATTAAAAAATATAAGATGTAAATGGGCCTAGTGTGTTTTCAGTTGGACATCTATTAGTTGTATCATGTTAGGTGCAAGTATGACTCTAATTGTCTTTATTTAGAGATTATGTATGGTCTAAGGAGATGTGTACAGGTGCCAAGCTGACAAGGGATGGACTGTGATGGTTAATGTTATGTGTCAACTTGGCTAGGCCATGATTCTCTGTGGTTTGGCAGAAATTATGTAATCATCCATTTTGTGATCTGATATGAGCATCTAATCAGTTGGAAAGGAAGTTTCCTTGGGAGTGTGGCTTGCATCAAATATATATGGATGTTCTGGCAAAGTTCACACTCTTTCTTGATCCTGCATTCATCTCGTCATCCTCTGACCTCCACTTCTTAAGACATGAGTCAGTAACCTGCCGCCTGACCTACAGATTTTGGATTTGACATCTCCCACAACTCAGTGAGCCAGCAGTCTGCTGTATGACCTGCAGATTTTGGGTTTGTCAGCCCCTGCAACCATGTGAGTCAGGAAAAGCCTCCAGCTTGCTGCCTGACCCACAGATTTGAGACTTGCCGCCTCCACAATTCCGTGAGCCATTTCCTTGAAATAAATCTCTCCCTATATTTATATGTATGCTTAACTGGTTTTGCTCCTCTAGAGAACCCAGCCTAAGACAGATAGGAATAGAAAAATTTTAACATATCATTTGTTGTGGACTGAATTGTGTCCGCCCCAAAATATGTACTGAATTCCTGTCCCTTGTACCTATAAGTCTGATTATGTTTGGAATAGGGTTTTTATTTTCTAATGTTAATGAGGTCATACCAGCATAGAGTAGATACTAAATCTAATCGCTTCTGAGTTATAAAAAGACCAGAATAGACACAGAGATCCACTTATGGGGGAGACAGATACCATGTGAGGATCATCTACAAGCCAAAGAATGCCAAGGAACCAAGAAACACCCAGAGCTACCAACAAGGAAGGAATCAACACAGCCAAGACCCTGATTTGGGCTTTTTGCTTCCAGAACTGTGAGAAAATAAAATTCTGTCCTTTAAGCTAAGACTCATGGTATTTTTGTTGCAGCAGCACTAGGTAACTAAGACATGATTAACTAGATTACTTTGATTACTTTTTAGAATGCTAGTCTAGTTTGTTCTTCAGCTTCCTTCTTGATAACCCACTTGATCACTTACAGATTCAAAATAAATTCACTCATCTCTCTGAAAATAGCCTAAATCATGTTTACTGTTCTTTATAACAGGTTTACCTCAGTCAGCAAGAACCAGAAGAATAGGATTTGAAGTCAGGCACAAGTTAGATTCCTGGGTATCAGGTGTCAGCTAAGCATGTAATAAGGTAGTTTCCAAGCAGTGGGCAGTGCTAACCCAAGGGTTTGGTAGGATTCTTGTGACCTTCCTCAATCCACGTAGCTTCAAGCCCTACCTCTCCCAACTCCCTTTTCAATCAGATTGCCACCCTTAAACTGCTCCTACGGGCCACCACAGGTTGGCGTCAGACTTGGGCTGGATTCTCTATTCATTTAGTGACTTGTCAAGTCATTTAACCTTTCTCAGTTCCACGACTTGCATCAAGAAATGGGGATAATAACTTCTACCCAACAAGTTATTATGGAAATCAAATGAGACAGTGTTGCAAAGTACCTAGCTATATGCCTGACCATAGTAAAATAGTAGCTGTTATGGGGGAGAAGAGCAGTTCTAAAGCATTGGCATTACAGAAGGGTAAGGTCTTCCAAGGGTTGAAAGGTCTTTTGTTGCTGTTGTTGTTGTTGTTAAGAATATACATAGCAGAACATACACCAATTCAACAATTTCTACATGTACAATTCAGTAACATTGATTACATTCACATTGTGCAACTATTCTCACCCTCCCTTTCTGAATAATTTCTCCCCATTAACATAAACTCACTGACCCCTAAGTTTCCTATCTAATCTGAAAGGTTTTTTTAAAGAAAGAAATCCTGGGTTCTAACCTAGCCCATCTCTTTTTCACGATGGGAACCTAAGCTATCAGTGCTTCAACCTCATCATGTGTAAAATGAGGTTGGATTAGAAGTGTTAGATCATCTGTGAGATACCTTCCTCTGTTATAATATTCTGGGGCTACACATAAGCTAACTTAGTAATTTTCCAATTAATTTCTCTTGGTCTTAACAATTTACTTTGACCCCACTTCCTGTGTCCTCTAGTTTTCATCATTAATCTTTGAAATGATTACAAAGAACATGTAAGATGATACCAGCCCTAAAGAAGGGAGTATTGTGGAATGGACTGAAAACTTCTGGAACTAGCCAGACCTTCCATTAAATCCTGACTCTACCATTTACTTGTTATGAAACCTTGAACAAGTTTTGTCATCCTGTGACCTTATTTTGGCAATCTGAATATTTGTTTTCTAATCTGCAAAATGATGCTAATAAGTAATAGCTACCTAGAAGTGTTAATGTGTGAGAATTTTAATTAATTCTCCTGGTATCCAGTAGGTGCTCAGTATTATACTTCTATTTTACTTCCATGACTTCACCAAAATATCCTAAAAGAATCAACTCAATTCAGCTTTTCTCCTTCTAGATATAATCAATACATTTTTGGTAAAAGGATGTGGCAAGTGTTTTAAGCATATTCAACAAAAAATTCCTGTATGATTTGAAATAAAATATATAAAAAATTAAAGCACCTATGAATTATAAAAATGATCACTCTAATATTGCTTCTGAATTGTGGCAAGATAAGATCATTGAACATCTGATGTGTACCTCAGGTTGAGCTATCATGAATTAAAGCCACATCAAGAAATGCATTTTAAATTGTTGTAATGAGCACACATTAATAATGAGACAAAAATTGTTCACTTCTGAAAGACCCGCAAACTGAATATTTAAGTACTATTTCAAAGCCTAATCTCATAAAGTACATCAAAATGTTCAGAAAGATGATTTGTGAATAATAAAACATCATTTCAAAGCCAGAAGGAAAACTATAGATTTGCTCACTGTTCAGCTCTCACATTATTTGTTCAATAAGTTTATTTAAAAATCTTTCTAATCTCTTACTCCGAACTCACTGAAAGCAAAGTTTGAAAAGCGAAAAACCTATAGGGCTTTTGGTTTTCTATTAAGTATCATCCACATAGCTAACATCAATAAAATATAACAGCCCTGGACCTGAATATGACAATCTTTCTATTGTTCTAATGAGTTGCCTAGACTATCGGCAGAACAATAACTAAAATCAACAGGAAGATCAATCAGTAAAAATAGGACTATGAGTTTAATTCAAGTATCTAGGAATACCAAGTTACTTTCAGACATTATCAGTACTGATTACTTTTTAAAAGTTATAACACTTCATTAAAATATATATGTGAGTGTACTTGATTAAAAAAGCCTAAATTTCATCAAGACAGCAATCATCTCTGCCTTGTTAGCTGCCAGGAACTATTCAACTAACTTTTATTGGGCACCTACTATACCCAGGAACATTCTAGGTGCTGGGGTTGTAGCAGTGAATAGGACAGAAATACAAGATCACTGCTCTGGAGAATCTTATATTTTTGTTGTTGCTGTTGTTGTTAGGTGCCGTTAAGTCGGTTCCAACTCATAGTGATCCTATGTATAACAGAACAGAATGTGGCCTGGTCCTGCATCATACTCACAATTACTGCTATGTTTGAGCCCATTGTTGCAACCACTGTGTCAATCCATCTCATTGAGGGTCTTCCTCTTTTTTGCTGACCCTCTACTTTGCCAAGTATGATGTCCTTCTCCAGGTACTGGTCTCTCTTGATAACATGTCCAAAGTATGTTAGACAAAGTCTCACCATCCTCACTTCTAAGCAGCATTCTGGCTGTACTTCTTCCAAGACAGATTTGTTCATTCTTCTGGCAGTCCATGGTATATTCAGTATTCTTTGCCAACACCGTAACTCAAAGGCATCCATTCTTCTTCCGTCTTCCTTATTCACTGTCCAGCTTTTGCATGCATATGAGGCAAATGAAAATACCATGGACTGAGTCAGGCCCACCTTAGTCCTCAAAGTAATATCTTTGCTTTTTAACACATGAAAGAGGTCTTTTGCAGCAGATCTGCCCAATGAAATACGTTGTTTGATTTCTTGACTGCTGCTTCCATGGGCAGTGACTGTGGATCCAAGTAAAATGAAATTCTTCACAACTTCAATATTTTCTCCATTGATCATGATGTTGCTTATTGGTCCTGTTGTGAGGATTTCTGTTTTCTTTATGTTGGGGTACAATCCATATGGAAGGCTGTAGTCTTTGATCTTCATCGGTGAGTATTTCAAGTCCTCTTCATTTTCAACAAGCAAGGTTGTGTCATCTAAATATCACAGGTTGTTCATGAGAACCTCTCCAATCCTGATGCTGCATTCTTCTTCATATAGTCTGACTTCTCAGATTATTTACTCAGCACACAGACTGAATAAGTATGGTGAAAGGATACAATGCTGATGCACACTTTTTTCTGATTTTAAACCATGCAGTATTCCATTGTTCTGTTCGAGTGACTGCCTCTTGGTCTATGCACAGATGCCACCTGAGCACAATTTAGTGCTCTGGAATTCCCATCCTTCGCAATGTCATCCATAATTTGTTAGGATCCACACAGTCGAATGCTTTTGCATAGTCAATAAAACACAGTTAAACTTCTTCCTGGTATTCTGTTTTCAGTCAAGATCCACTCGAAATCAGCAATGATATCCCTCATTCACATCCTCTTCTGAATCCAGCTTGAATTTCTGGCAATTCCCTGTTGATGTACTGCTGCATCCCTTTTCGAATTATCTTCAGCATAGTCTTACTTGCATGTGACATTAATGACATTGTTCAATAACTTCTGCATTCTGTTGGGTCACTTTTCTTTGGAATGGGCACAAATATGGATCTCTTCCAGTCAACTGGCCAGGTAGCTGTCTTCCAAATTTCTTGGCATAGACAAGTGAGCACTTCCAGGGTCACATCCATTTGCTGAAACATCTCAATTTGTATTCCTTCAATTCCTGGATCCTTGTTTTTTGCCAATACCTTCAGTGCAGCTTGGACTTCTTCCTTCAGTACCATTGGTTCTTGATCATATACTACCTCCTGAAATGGTTGAATATCAACCAAGTCTTTTTGGTACAATGACGCTGTATTCCCTTCATCTTCTTTTGATGCTTCCGGCATCATTCAGTATTTTGCCCATAGAATCCTTCAATATTGCAACTTGAAGTTTGAATTCTTTCTTCAGTTCTTTCAGCTTGAGGAATGTCAAGCGTGTTCTTCCCTTTGATTTTCTAAGTCTAGGTCTTTGCACATTTCATTATAATACTTTGTCTTCTCTGAGCTGCCCTTTGAAATCTTTTCTGTTCAGCTCTTTTACCTCATCATTTCTTCCTTTTGCTTTAGCTACTCGATGTTCAAGAGCAATTTTCATAGTCTCTTCTGACATCCATTTTGGTCATGTCTTTCTTTCCTGTCTTTTTAATAGCCTTTTGCTTTCTTCATGTATGATGTCCTTGATATCATCCCACAACTTGTCTGGTCTTCGGTCATTAGTACTCAACGCATCATATCTATCCTTGAGATGGTCTCTAAATTCAGGTGAGATATATTCAAGGTCATACTTTGGATCTTGTTGACTTGTTTTAATTTTCTTCAGCTTCAGCTTGAACTGGCATATGAGCAGTTGACGGTCTGTTCATTAGTCAGCCCTTGGCCTCGTTCTGACTGATGATATTGAGCTTCTCCATCGTCCCTTCCCATAGATGTAGTTAATTTGATTCCTGTGTAGTCCAACTGGCAAGGTCCACGTGTATAGTCACCGTTTAAGTTGTTGGAAAAAGGTATTTGCAATGAATAATTCATTGGTCTTGCAAAATTCTATCATGTGTCGTTTCTATCACAAAGGCTATATTTTCTAACTATTGATCTTTCTTTATTTCCAGCTTTCGCATTCCAATCACCAGTAATTATCAATGCATCTGGATTGCAAGTTTGGTCAATTTCAGACTGCAGAAGTTGGTAAAACTCTTCAATTTCCTCATCTTTGGCAATAGTGGTTGGTGTATAAATTTGAATAACAGGTCTATTAACTCATCTTTTTTGCAGGTATATGGATATTATCCTATCACTGACAGTATTGTACTTCAGGATAGATCTTGAAATGTTCTTTTTGACGATGAACACAAAGCCATTCCTCTTCAATTTGTTATTCCCAGCATAGCAGACCACATGGTTGTTTGATTCAGGATGGCCAATACCAGTCCATTTCAGCTCACTAATGCCTAGGATATCAATCTTTATGCATTCCATTTAACTCTTGATGACTTCCAATTTTCCTAGATTCATACTTCATACATACCATGTTCTGATTATTAATGGATGTTTGCAGGTGTTTCTTCTCATTTTGAGTCATTCCACAACAGCAAATGAAAGTCCTGAAAGCTTTACTACTCCGTATATGTCATCAAACTCGACTCTACTTTGAAGTGGCTGCTCTTTCCCAGTCGTATTTTGAGTGCTATCTTCCAGCACTATATCAGACAATGTTCCATTGCTATTCATAAGGTTTTCACTGGCCAATTCTTTTAGAAGTAGATTGCCAGGTCCTTCTTTCTAGTCTGTCTTAGTCAGGAAGCTTTGCTGAAATCTGTCCACCATAGATGACCCTGCTGATATTTGAAATACTGGTGGCAAAGCTACCAGCATCACAGCAACACACAAGCCATCACAGAACGACAAAGTCACAGACTTTTTAGAAAGGTAACAAATGATAAACAAGTAAATAAATGGCCAAGATAATTGCAAAGCATGGTAAGTGCCACAAAACTATGAGGAATATTATAGAAAGTGATTAGGGTTGGAAGGGGGTGGGGAAAGGAGGAGGGGATGCTGATTTAGCTTCTATAGTCAAGGAAAATTAAGAAAATCTTCTCCAAGCTGAGACCTGAATGACAAGAGGACCACTATGAGGATAATCTGGACACTGAGAATTTCAGAAGAAGTACCAAAGCATTTCAGCAAGCAAAAGCTTAAGTTTGGTGTATTAGAAGTACAGAGATAGGGCCAGTGTGTCTGGAGTCCACTTAACAGGGAGGAGAGTAGTAGGAAATGTGGTCAGAGAATAGGCGGGCCACGGAAATGAATTCAGATTATACTCTAAGTATAACAGGAAGTCACTGGAGGATGTTTAAGGATCTTTCAGGTGGCTGTGCAGAGAAGGGATGATAGGGAGGCAACAGCAGAAGTAGGAGCTATCAGTCCAGAGCTATCACAATAATCTAGGCTAGAGATGGTGAGGTTTAAACCAGGATGATAAGAGAAAAAATGGAGAGAAGTGGTCAAAGCTAGGATATATATTTGAAGATGAATCTTAGATGACTAGCATGTGGATTGGGTAAGATTAGGGAAGGGAGGAAAGGGACTAGGTTTTTGGCTTATGCCATTTCCTGCCATTTACCAAGATGGGTAAGACTGCAAAAGGAACAGTATGAGGTGGGATGGGAGAATCAAGAGTTCTGTTTTAGCCATTGCTTCTTTTCTGCTGTGGATATCAGCTAACATTCAGCCTTTATTCACAGCAAGATGAAGATACTGGCAATATAAACTGCCCTTCTATTATGTGTTCAAGTGATCACTTCCAGCCCAGCATCAGTTTACAGCTCTATTCATGAAGTGATTTTGTCAAATTATATCTACATATTCATCTACTAAAAGGTACACAGATATGTTTTATTTTTCACATCGTTTGCCCTCCAAATAGAAATGCTATTTAATTAACTTCTATTATTAGAACTAAGCAGCCCAAATCAATCTTTGAAATCATAGTCATAAGAGCTTTTTTACCTATTCGTGGCAATCTGAAAGATCACAATGACCTACTAATGGTTCTAATGTTTTCTTTTTGTGTGTGTGAAGCCTGCAGCACTGTGGGTGACCTGTAATTTAATTATGTAAATTGAAGACTAATGTTCAGATCCCTTAATATCAGAAATTGCTAGGTCAAAAATATGACACCAAGGTTTTTCCAGGAAGGTATCATATGCTCAGCCCTAGTCAAAACAAAATTTAGTTGACTTTATTTTTTTAACAACAAGAACAATGCTTAATAATTTCTTGAGTACGTACTATAGGCCTGAATCACTAAGCTAAGTGCTTTACATGTGTGACCTCATGTAATCCTCAAAACAACTTACAGTTGAGGAAACCACGACTTAGCAAGTTTAAGTCACTTGACCAGATTACCCATTAAGTAAGTGATGGAACCAAGATTGGAATCTAGACATGTTCTATGTCTTTCATTCATTTATTCACGTATTTATTCATTCAACAAATATTTGTTTCCTAGAGATATGCCACTGTAGTAGATTAAAGATAGCTTTGAATTCTATGTTACTCCGCTCATTGAGAGGTGGAACCTGTTTCCTCTCCCCTTGAGTCTGGGCTGGAGTCCCTGGGTGGTGCAAACAGTTAACACGTGCTCAGCTGCTAACCGAAAGGTTGGAGGTTTGAGTCTACCCAGAGGCACCTCAGAAGGAAGGTTTGGTGACCTATTTCTGAAAAATCAGCTATTGAAAACCCTATGGAGAACAGGTCTACTCTAACACACATGGGGTTGCTATGAGTTAGAAATGACTCAGTGACAACTGGTTTTCTGTTTGTTCTTTAAGTCTGGGCTGGCCTTGGTGGAAATGAATGAGTAACTTCCAAGGCTGGGCCTAAAGAGACCTCCAGGCTCTGGTATCATGTGCTTAGAATATTCTTCATGGCACCCTACCTCCTGTCATGCAATAAGAAGCCCAAACCACATTAAAGGCCACATGAAAAGGAACCAAAGTGTTCCAGTCAACAACCCCAACAGCTAGCATCAAATGCCAGCCATGTGTGTAAGTCATCTTGATGATCTCAGGCCAGTTAAACATCCAGATAACTGTAACCCCAACCAACACCACATGGAGAAGAAGAACCACCCAGCAGAGTACGGTCAATCCAAAGAATAGTGAAAGATAATAAATGATTGTTGTTTTAGATCACTAAGGTCTGGGTGGTTTGTTATGCAGCAAGAGATAAGCTAAAGAGTCACCATATTCATTTTGAAAGGAGAGTATCAGGGTAAAATAGCAAAATGCAACTCCACAAAAGTAAGAAAATAGATGAAGAGGCTGCTTTTCTCTTATGGCTGGGCATGTTTTTTATTATACTCATAATCTAATATGGTAGGAAAATCAGAATAGACCATGGCCCATATTACTCACTTATTTATTCATTTACTTATACACTTATTCATTTGTATATTTATACAGTAAGTATTTCTTGGTATATACCGTGGGTTATTCAAAACATTAAAATAATATTTCCACCTTCAAGAACTTTTAGGTGTAAAGACAAGCTCAATAAATACTTTTTGGTTGATTTGATTCTTAATCATTCCACAGTGAGTAAAACAGAAGCTAGAAAAGTCAGGAACACAGGAAAGAATGTAGGTGAATGTAGGTATTTTAAAATTCTGCTGTTAATAATACACAAAGTAGATTATGGAATGTGCAGTGTCCTCAGATTTTAATACTTCACTCCTACCAATAAAATGTTAAACCCGTACAATGAATGTGAAAGAGAATATACATTTAATTGCTTTTGCTCTTCTGCTTGATTCACCTTAAGGTGACTGACAAAATTCCTAACCTCTTTGAGCTTCAGTTTCCTTAAATGCAAAACTGAGATGACTCTAGCCCTACTCTCCTCAACAGACGTTGTGACACAAAAATGATAATAATGGGATTAAGTTATTAAACCTGGATACTGAGTCAGCACTTATTTGCACGACCATCTTACTCAGACAGTGATGATGTTCTTTTGCTTTTAAGTGATATTTTATGCACATGTAAGCAAAAGATAACCAAAAGAAGAAAATATAAATTAACTGTAAAATCACTACACAGACTTAATTAAACAATGCTTCTCTAATTTCAAATGTATGACTATGGTAGGGCTGATGACCACAATACTCTGTCTCTCTGACCTCAGAGCTAGGCATGTGATGTAAACTGGGTTAAAATCCTTCCCTAGGATTTTTGGATTTGGAACTGAAGGAGGAAGAGTTTGGCTTTTGAGCCACTGAACCAGAAGGATGGGAATCAAACACTACTAGCCCCATCTTCCTTACATGAGAAGTTGTATTTTCTATAGGAAAATATGAGACCCACAGAGAGAAATAGAGCTAAGAAAAGGAGAGGGAGGAAAGGCCAAGCCCTGACCACCTCACTTGGGTCCCTGGATTCAGCTATGCTGGAAGGCATTATAATCCTGAACTTCCAAGTTATATGAGCCAACAAATTCCCTTTTATTGTTCAAGTTAACGTAAGACCTTTCATAAATTTTTTCAACAGTTAATCTCTTATGAAGAGAAAAGCATCTCTAATATGAAATAACACTGCGGTTATGGGTCTAGGGAGAGGGAAGAATGGGGAATCATTGCTTAACGGGTACTGAGTTTCTGTTTGGGGTGATAAAAAAGTTTTGGAAACAGACAGTGGTGATGGTTGCACAACATCGTGAATATAATTGCTATCACTGAAATGTACACTTAAAAATGGTTAAAATGGCGAGTTTTACATTTTATATATATTTTATATTTTGTATATATTTTACCACAATAAAATTTTAAAAACAAATAACACAGGGAGACAGGTGATACTTTCACCCAAGCCACCAACACAATTGCACCCTTCACCTTCTGTTTGAACCCCCTTCCTCCCTTTTCTAACCACATACTATGCATAGATTTTTGTCTTTTAAATTTCCAGTCCACGAAGTGCTATTCCTCTAGGATGCCAGGAAATGAGCTGGAGTATAGAAGAAAGAGTCAAAACAGGGAGGACAAATTTTAATTTGTAGCCTGGTGGCACACTAGCTAATACCTCTAACCTTCAGCGAATGCTCAAAAGTCCTGAGACCAGAAAGCCTTACTCATTACCACTAAAGAAATAAATCTAGTGGGTTAGCTGTGCTGAATATGTTAGTGGAACAGAGATGCACTGCAATTTTGATAATAAATTCAAAAGAAAATTAAATTTACTAATGGAAACCACTGCTATTGGTTTTCTGAACAAATGTACAGATAAAGCCAGTTTAAAACAACGAATAAGCCACCTAACTTTCAGATGTGGTGCAAAAGCATTACCTAAAAAGTACTTAATCATTACTAGTGAAGTAGGCATCAGTCTCCAACTTTACCTTAGACCATTCAACATCTGCCCATGTGTCTTGTGCTGACCTTTTCTTTCAGGTCCCCGACGTTAAGGGAACTTGGCTGCTGAAGACTGAGGTTTGATCAAAGCAGCTCTGGGAACTTCCACCACTACTACATCCATGATTCTCTCTGGAAACTAGCTTGTCCCTCCAAACGCTGTGCCTGCAAAATAAATCAATTAGTTTAGGTCAAATTGGGCTCTACCTTTTCCTCACCCCTTTCCTCAGAAGACAGCCCTGGTGGCGAAGTGGTTAAGAGCTTGGCTGCTAACCAAAAAGCTGGCAATATGAGGCAGTTTGACACTATCCTATAGGGTTGCTATGAGTCAGAATCGACTTGACAGCAGTGGGTTTGGTTTGGTTTTTTCCTCAGAAGAGAACAGGAGCTTTGTGGTCATTTTGCCTTTGTTTACATCCAGAGCTGCCTGAAGCTGAAGAAAAGCTCTTCAGTAGACCATGGCGAGCCCCTTTTTATCCTCCAATGGTCAGAGATGAAAGAGTCCAAGCCTCAAGTGCAACACAGCTGTAGGTGCTGATCCTTCCAAAAGATAGAAATCAAAACCCAAAAAAGAATGCAGGTTCTCTTTGAAATACAGAAAATCCAGCCTTCTCAGAATAGCTACTTGCCAGACACACAAATGCTTTAAAGACAAAAACAGGTTGTCACATGTATCAGGGTGAATAAAAAGCCTAGAGCAGGGCTCTCAAGTCTCTCTTCAGTGATGAGTAATATCTTCCCAAATCCTTGCAGCCTTGAGGCAAATGAGGACAACGAGATGATGAAAAATTGATGAAGAGAGCAGGGGAAGGGAGACCCGTGCCAGTCAAGTGCCATACCCTATATGCCAGCATCCAGGGCCAAATACAGAGGGGCAGCAATGACAAGCGGAGTCTGGGAGTTCTTCCTAGAGTCCTCATGCTTTCAGTATGGATCCTGTCATTAAATCAAATCTTACTGACCACCTACTATATACTGAGGTTGTCAAGGATTTCATTTTATTTATCAATAATCAACGCCCATGGAAGCAACGGTCAAGAAATCAAACGACATGTTGTGTTGGGCAAATCTACTGCAAAAGACCTCTTTAAGGTGTTAAAGAGCAAAAATATTACTTTGAAGACTAAGGTGCATCTCATCCAAAGCCATGGTGTTTTCAACTGCCTCATGTGCATGTGAAAGCTGGACAATGAATTAAGAAAACCAAAGAATTGATTGGTACATTTGAGTTATGGTGTTGGCAAAGAATACTGAATGTACCATAGACTGCCAGAAGACGAACAAATCTGTCTTGGATGAAGTACAGCTAGAATGCTCCTTAGAAGCAAAGACGGAGAGACTTCATCTTACGCACTTTGGACGTGTTACTAGGAGGGACCAGACCCTGGAGAAGGACATCATGCTTGGTAAAGTAGAGGGTCAGTGAAAAAGAGGAAGACCCTCAACAAGATGGACTGACACAGTGGCTGCAACAACAGGCTCAAGCATAACAACGATTGTGAGGATGGCAAAGAACCGGGCAGTGTTTCGTTCTGGTAAAGTAGAGGGTCAGCGAAAAAGAGGAAGACCTTCAGGAAGATAGATTGACACGGTAGCTGCAACAATAGGCTCAAACAGAGCAACAGCTGTGAGGATGGTGCAAGACTGGGCAACGTTTTGTTCTGTTGTATACAGGGTTGCTATGAGTTGGAACCAACTCGACAGCACCTAACACTATTCGGCTTTACTCTTGACCCTTTGGATGAATCAATAAAACAGAAAAAAAAATCCTGCCCATGTGAAACAATGTTGGAATGGACTTTGGGGAAAGAGACAGACAATAAATAAAATACATAAGTAAACTGTATAGTACTTCAGAAAATTAAAAGTACTACAAGGAAAATTAAAGCCGAGAGTAGGTACAGACAGTGCCAGGAGAGCAAATGGTAAGTTTGCAATTTTAAATTGATATTCAGGGAAGATAGCAGTGAGAAAGTGAAATTTGGAAGAAAAAAAAAAAAAGATTTGAAGGAAAGAAGAAAGAAAGAAAGGAAGCCAGATTTTGGGGGGAAACAGTATTACAGGCAAAGGGAAGAATAACTGCAAAGACCAGAGAAGGACCTTGCCAGTCAGGTTCAAAGAACAGCAAGGAGGCCAGTGTGGCTGAAGTGGATTAAGTGAGAGGGGAAAGGCTAAGAGATGAGGTTAGAGAAGTAGTTTGGGACCAGATTAAGTAGGCAGTTTGTAAAACTTCAGCTTCTACTCTGCTATGGGAAGTCTTTGGAGAACTTTGAGCAGAGGTATGACATGATCTAACTTAGCTACTCAAATGAGAAAGATAGAAGCAAGGAGATTAGTTAGGAGGCGAGTACAATAATACAACTCCAGTTTCTCTGGGACTACCATATACATCTTAAATTTCTCACAGTCTCCCTTCAAAGAATATTAAATCAGCTCACATATAATGTAAGAACTTTATAACAGACTACAAGCAATCTCCAGATTACAAATGAGTTCCGTTCCTGTCTTTAAGTTTGTATGTAAGTTGGAGCAGTTAGGTACAGTTCATAGCTAATGTCAGTCAAATGTTTGTCTTAGTATACAGTACATAGTGTACCTTTCTATGCATATAAAACATTAAAGAAACATTTCCAGATACACTAAAATATCTTTACCATAATAATACAGTAATAACAAACACGTTTTGATGCAATTGCAAAGTAGCACCCATTTGTTATTACAAACCATTGTGTGTACCTCCATTTTTTGCCACTTATTTATTATTTCTATCATCATGTTATTATGTATTTCTTTTATTATACATCAAGTGAAACTTTACCATTCAAGTTAATTTTCATACAAGAATTTATACACACATTCTTATGTGACCCTAGCTACTCTCCATATACTGTGACAGCACACCACTCCTTTCCACCCTGGAATTCCCGTGTCCATTCAACCAGCTCCTGACCCTCTCTGCCTTCTCGTCTGGCCTCTGGACAGGAGTTGCCCATTTAGTCACATGTATCTACTGAAGCTAAGAAGCACTCTCTTCACAAGTATCATTTTATGTCCCATAGTCCAATCTAATCTTTGTCTGAAGAGCTGGCTTCAGGAAAGGTTTTAGTTTTGGGTTAACACAGACTCCAGGGGCCATGTCTTCGGGGGTCTTTCCAGTCTGAGTTAGACCATTAATTCTGGTCTTTTTACTAGAATTTGAGTTCTGCACACCGCTTTTCTCCTGCTCCATCAGGGACTCTCTGTTGTGTTACCTGTCAGGGAGCTCTTTGGTGGTACCTGGGCACCATCTAGTTCCTCTGGTTTCAGGCTGATGGAGTCTCCAGTTGATGTGGCTCTTTCTGTCTCCTGGGCTCATATTTTCCTTGTGTCTTTGGTGTTCTTCATTCTCCTTTGCTCTAGGTGGCTTGGGACGAACTGATTCCTCTTAGATGGCCACTTGCTAGCTTTTAAGACCCCAGATGCCACTCACCAAAGTAGGATGCAGAACATTTTCTTAACAAACTTTGTTATGCCAATTGACCTAGATGTCGCCTGAAACTATGATCCCCAGACTCCCGCCCCTGCTACTCCGTCCCTCGAAGTGTTTGGTTATATTCAGGAAACTTCTTAGCTTTTGGTTTAGTCCAGTTGTGCTGACTTCTCCTGTACTGTGTGTTGTCCTTCCCTTCACGTAAGGTAATTCTTGTCTGCTATCTATCTAGTGAATACCCCTCTCCCTCCCTCCCCACCCTGGTAACCATCAAAGAATGTTTTCTTTTGTGTTTAAACCTTTTCTTGAGTTCTTATACTAGTGGTCTTATACAATATTTGTCCTTTTGCGACTGACTAAATTCACTCAGCATAATGCCTTCCAGATTCCTCCACATTACAAGATGTTTCACGGATTCATCATTGTTCTTTATCTTTGTATAGTATTCCATTGTGTGAATATACCATAATTTGTTTATCCATTCATCCCTTGACGGGCACCTAGGTTGTTTCCATCTTTTCGCTATTGTGAACAGTGCTGCAGTGAACAAGGGTGTGCATATATCTATTCGTGTGATGGTTCTTATTTCTCTAAGACATATTCCAAGGAGTGGGACTGCTGGATCATATGGTAGTTCCATATCTAGCTTTTTAAAGAAGCACCAAATTGATCTCCAAAGTGGTTGTACCATTTTACATTCCCATCAACAGTGTATAAGTGTTCCAGTCTCTCCACAACCTCTCTAACATTTACTATTTTATGTTTTATTTTTTTATTAATGCTAGCCTTGTTGGGGTGAGATGGTATCTCATTGTAGTTTTGATTTACATTTCTCTAATGGCGAATGATCATGAGCATTTCCTCCTGTGTATGTTAGCTACCTGAATGTCTTCTTTAGTGAAATGGCCGTTCATATCCTTTGCCCACTTTTTAATTGGGTTATTTGTCTTTTTGTTGTTGAGGTTTTGCAGTGTCTTGTAGATTTCAGAGATTAGACACTGATCAGATTTGTCACAGTCAAAAATTTTTTCCCAGTCTGTAGGTTGTCTTTTTACTCTTTTGGTGAAGTCTTCTGACGAGCTTAAGTGTTTGATTTTTAGGAGCTCCCAGTTACCTAGTTTCTCTTCTGGTGTTTGTGCATTGTCACGTATGGTTTGTATTCTGTATTAGGGCTCCTAGTGTTGTCCCTATTTTTTTTTTCATGATCTTTATTGTTTTCGATTTTATATTTAGGTCTTTGATCCATTTTGAGTTTGTTTTTGTGCATGGTGTGAGATACAGGCCTTGTTTTATTTTTTTGCAGACGGATATCCAGTTATGCCAGCACTATTTGTTAAAGAGACCGTCTTTTCCCCAATTAATGGATTTCGGGCCTTTGTCACATATCAGCTGCTCATAGTTGGATGAATTTATGTCTGGATTCTCAATTCTGTTCCATTGGTCTATGTATCTGTTGTTGTACCAGTACCTGGCTGCTCTGACTACCGTGGTGGTATAACAGTGTCTAAAATCAGGTAGTGTGATGCCTCCCACTTTGTTCTTCTTCTTGAGTAATGCTTTGCTTATCTGAGGCCTCGTCCCTTTCCATATGAAATTGGCGATTTGTTCCTCCATTTCATTAAAAAATGCCAGTGGAATTTGGATCGGGACTGCATTGTATCTGTAGATCGCTTTGGGTAGAATTGACATTTTCACAATGTTGAGTTTTCCTATCCATGAGCAAGGTATGTTTTTCCACTTATGCAGGCCTCTTTTGGTTTCTTGCAGTAGCGTCTTGTAGTTTTCATTGTATAGGTCTTTTACTTCTCTGGTTAGATTTATTCCTAAGTATTTTATCTTCTTGGGGGCTATTGTAAATGGTATCGATTTGGTGATTTCCTCTTGGAAGTTCTTTTTGTTGGTGTAGAGGAATCCAACTGATTTTCTTATGTTTATCTTTCCTGAAATCTTCTATTAGTAGCAGTTTTCTTGTGGATTCTTTGGGGTTTCCTGTGTATAAGATCATATCATCTGCAAATAGAGGTACTTTCACTTCTTCCCTACCAATCTGGATGCCCTTTATTTCTCTTTCTAGGTTAACTGCTCTGCCTAGGACCTGCAGCACAATGTTGAGTAAGAGTGGTGATAAATGGCATCCTTGTCTGGTTCCTGTTCTCAAGGGGAATGCTTTCAGACTCTCTCCATTTAGGATGATGTTGGCTGTTGGCTTTGTATAAATCCCCTTAATTATTCTGAGGAATTTCCCTTCTATTACTATTTTGTTGAGAGTTTTTATCAGGTATCAGCATTGAACTTCATCAAATGCCTTTTCTGAATCAATTGATAAGATTGTATGATTCTTGTCTTTTGTTTTATTTATGTGATGGAATACATTGTTTTTCTAATGTTGAACCATCCCTGCATACCTGGTATAAATCCCACTTGATCATGGTGATTTTTTTTTTTTTTTTTTTT
>NW_004443937.1:3142111-3155541 GCF_000243295.1 Trichechus manatus latirostris
CATTTACATTCAGCGTAATTGTTGGTAGGTATGAGTTTAGTGCTGTCATTTTGATGTCTTTTTTTGTGTGCTGTTGACAGTTTCTTTGTTCCACTTAATTTTCTGTGCTGAGTCATTTTTCTTTATGTATTTTCTTTTCATCTTTTTCATTACTGTTGATTTTGTATTTGCTAAGTCTTTATGTTTGTCTTGTTTTTATTTTGATATGTAGGATTGTTAGTTTCCTTTGTGGTTACCTTAATATTACCCCTATTTTTCTAAGTTTATGCCAATCTTTTACTTCTTTATATCACCTTGAGTTCCTCTCCATATGAAAGACCTATGAGTACATTTTTTAGTCCCTCTTTTTTATTTTAATGTTGTAATCTTTCACATACTGATGTCTCTGTTTCCCTATTTTCAGTGTTTTAGCTTTATCTTTCTGACTTCCCTGTCTCAGTTGATATCCGGTTGCTCTGTCCTGTGTTCTAGTCTTGGGTTGTTATCTGATGTTACTGATTGTCTAACTGGAGGACTCCCTTTAGCATTTCTTGTAATTTTGTTTGGTTTTTACAAATTCCCTAAACTTCTGTGTATCTGGAAATGCCCTAATTTCACCATCATATTTGAGAGACAGTTTTGCTGGATATATAATCTTGGCTGGCAATTTTTTTCCTTCAATGCTTTATATATGTCATCCCATTGCCTTCTTGCCTGCATGGTTTCTGCTGAGCCGTCCAAGCTTAGTCTTATTGACTCTCCTTTGTAGATGACTTTTCATTTATCCCTAGCTCCTCTTAAAATTCTCTCTCTTTGGTTTTGGCAAGTTTGACTATAGTATGTCTTAGTGACCTTCTTTTGGGATCTACCTTATGTGGGGTTCAATAAGCATCTTGGATAGATATCTTGTCATCTTTCACGGTATCAGGGAAGTTTTCTACCAACATATCTTCAACAATTCTCTCTGTATTTTCTGTTATCCCCCCCGTTCTGGTATTCCAATCACTTGTAGGTTATTCCTCTTGATAGAATCCCACATAATTCTTAAGAGTTTCTACATGTTTTTAAATCCTTTTATCTGATTTTTCCTCAAATAGTTGGTGTCAAGTGCTTTATCTTCAATCTCATTAACTCTGACCTCCATTGCCTCAATTCTGCTCCTATGACTTTCTATCAAGTTGTCTAATTCTGAAATTTTATTGTTAATCCTGTTGATTTCTGATTGCTGTCTCTCTATGGATTTTTGCAGCCTGTTAAATTTGTCATTATGCTCTTCTCTAATCTTCTTAAGTTCCTTTATAGCTTTGTCTTGGGTTCCTTGGCTTGGTCTATGTTTTGCCTGATCTCCTTCCTGATCTCCTGAAGAGTTCTGTATATGAACCTTTGTATTCTATCTCCAGTAATTCCAAGAAGTTCTCTTCCTCTGGAAAATTTCTTGATAGTTTATTTTGGAAGCTTGCTGAAGCCATCATGTTCTGCCTCTTTATGTGATTTGATATTGACTGTTGTCTCCAAGCCATCAGTAAGTTATTGTATTTATTCATTTTATGTTTGTTTACTGTGTCCTAGCTTCTTGTTTTGTTTTGTTTTGATATGCCCAAATAGGCTGCTCATGTGAGCTAGTGATGTTTGGTGCCTTTGAAGCTCTAATGTCCTGTCACCAGGTGGTTAGATCTATTACTAGGTGTGTGAGCCAAGGAGTCTGTTTACTTTCTTGTACGGATTCAACTCAGGTGTCCAGGTAGTCAGTCACCAAGTATGTGGTGCACGCTGTCACCTACAGTCCTAGACAGGCAGGGGTGATTGGTGTAGGCACAGGTATCTGGCTGCAGTAGGGGGATCACAAGCTGAGCAAGGCAGGGGGCTGATGGGTGCCCCTGAGTGTCTGGGAGGGACATGAAGGTAGGTGGGTTTTGCAGCTGAACTATGGGCACCAAATGCTGTTGGCTGTAAGGAATGGAAGTTATTGATTATTCTTGGATCCGTGTCGTGGATGGCTAGGTGGCATGGGTGGAGTCACCAGTCCTCAGGCCCCTGATATAGATAGGTGAAGACCCTGCTGAATGGGCAGAGCAGTATCAAATGTCACAAACCTGCCCCATCACCATATAGCTGATACAGATGACATTAGGCTTCAGATATATACCCTGTTGTACTGTGGTAATGAGGGTCTATGCTGTTGAAATGGGTCCACACAGGACTATGCACGGGTGAAAGGCATTGAAAGTCTGTGGACCCCTTATGCCTGTGCCTAGGCAAAGGGGCTGTGCCTACTCTGAGCTCCTGGCTTATGGGAGCTGGCAGATTTTTTTTTTCCTGTTTGTTAATTTTTTCCCTCTCCAAGGCTGGGAGAATGGCTCAGGGTGTGTGACGGGTCCTACTTCTGGCCCAGGGGATTCAGCAGTCAGTGCAGAGCAGGGAGGGGACAGGTAAATGGGAGAGAGGTTTTTCCCAAAGGGGGTGTGTTTTGATCTGCACGGTACTTCAGACATATGTACTTATCTTTTGCTGACTGACTGTCACTTTTCACTGGTTCTGGAGGCATGAGTAGACTCTCTGCCAGTGGGTCTCTCCCGATGTGGAAAACACCTCCCAAGCGCCACTGCCTGCCTCACCACACACAGCAACTAATCCGGCCTGAAGGGTGCTGGCTCTAGCTGGGTCAGGTTTGGCAAATCCTCGCTGCTTCCAAACTGTCTCTCCCTCCCCCTGCCACTCAGACTGATTCCTCAACTTTGCCTTTGGTGTTCAGTGCTCCTAGATTGTCATATATAACCAATTCACTTGTTTTTTCAGGTCTTTGTTGTAAGAGGGACCACAGGAAGCATCTGACTACTCTGCCTCTTGGCCCCGTCTCCTGAAACTTTTAATATAACATGCTTTAGGGGGTTGGTTTGTAACTACAGGTTGTATTTAAGTCAGATGTTCATAACCCGGGGCCTGCCTGTACTGCCATTCCTCCTTCCTATCCTATTACTAAGGCATAACCTTACTAGGGTCTCTAGTGAATATACCAGGTTTTCAATGAGGGATTTCCAATATGACTTTTTGGACCTTGACCATCTCCCGGTCCTGTGAGACCTCTGGGAATCTTTAGCTCACAGCTACCCAGTCACTCCACTGCCCAGCTTTGTGAAGTTTCACCCTATGCATGTATAGCTCAGTATTCAGAAAAGACAGAAGGAGAATCCTATGCAGAGTTCTGGAGGTCATTTTCTGCATAGTCTTCTTCTCTCTGGTGCTCCGTACCACAAATTTCAGCCCCCTTATCCTTTATAAATTCCAATATATATCTCCTCGACTCAGCAATGCCAACAGACTTTGGCTGAGTACCCCTCTCTGTGTGCAGAAAGGTGGCTGCAGGCCAAAAGCTGAAGAGCTCATCTTGTTTGTTTCCCTTTTCTCAGTGAACACAATACTACACTGCTTGTGGTGCAATACCTCAAAATATTTATTTCATATTTTGTCCAGTTTTCTAGTTGTTTATGGTGGGGGGGGGCAAGTTTAGAACTAGAAGGAGTTGAAAGGAAGGTCTATATCTGCATTTTATAGATGAATCAACAGAGGCTCAGAGAGGGTTTGAGACACACCCCAGGCCACTCATAGCAGCATTAGGCTCAGAATCTATGTTTTATAACTCTAAGCCCAATGTCTTTCCAACTCCAGCAGGCTGCCTCTTACTTAATGATTAATAGAAGATGGTATATTGTTCTTCTAGGGTTGCCCTAACAAATTACCACAAACATTACGGCTTAAAAAACAGAAATTGATTCTCTCACAGTCCGGGAGACCAGAAGTCTGAAATCAAGGTGTTGGCAGGGTTAGTTCCTTCTGAAGGCTCTGTAGAGGAATGTTTGATGGTTCTTTCCTAGCTTTTGGTGGTTTCTGGCAATCCTTAGCATTCCTTGGCTTATAGATGCATCACTCTACTCTGCCTTCATATTCACATGGTCTTTTCCACTTTGTGTCTGTGTCTTGTCTTCTTATAAGGATGCTTGTCATTGGATTTACAGCCCACCCAATTTATCCAAAATGATTTCGTTGTGAGATCCTTCACTTAATTACATCTTCAAAGACCCCTTTTCAAAACAGGATCACATTCACAGGTACTGGGAGTTAGGACTTGGACATATCTTTCTTGGGGCCCACAATTAAACTTACTAGATGTAGGAAGGGCAAACCGTACAGTCAAAGACACATAACAGAGTTTTAACATGTTTGCCTCATATAAACAGAGACATTGAGACTGATCTCAGCTGGGTCTATTTTGTAGAATCTGGCAGGGTTTCCACGTAGAGCTCTAGGACCATGTGGGAGAATGCAAAATGAGACTGATATCCATTTTGTCTGAGCACAATCACATTACCAGCTTACACCTTCTCATCACTTTTTACATTATGCATTTAACACCACTGTTAATTTGGCTGAATCACCCAGGATACAACAAAGAATGATTGCTTTCATTTAAAGTAACCTCTTCTTTCTCTAATAACGACATTAGTCATGACTATAGGCTTAAAACCTGAAAACAAAGACATTCAGTAGAAATAAGTTACTGACAAGCCCTTACCTACAACAGGAAGAATGTCATCACCACCATAATTGTGTTCCCTCTTTGCTGAAATGACCCAATGTCAGTTTCAGAGTCTTTATTGGGTAAGAAGGAGAGTCTATTATGTGACAGCTAATTGCTATTTTATATGTCATTTTCCACTAACCAATGACCTTTGTTTTTCAGCATGAACTCTTTTGGGTTTTTTTTTTCTTTTTTCTCCAACTTTCTCAGCAGGTTCACATGGTACACCGTGAGACAAAGGCAAAAGCAACAGGAAAAACTGTCTCACAAGAAAAATTAGCAATAAAGCATTGTGGCAGGACAGCAAAGGCACTTTGTGAAAAAAATCATTCCAACATGAATAATCTGACAGTGTTAATTTGTTAAGAAAAAATATATATATCTAGAATGGATTCAGCCCTGAGATCCTTAAGCAATGCTATGAAACATCATTTTCTACAAACACATCCACCACCTTGCAATTAGAAATACATCTTTCAACCTAAATTTCATTTGGGTTATAAATCCTATTGGGTACTGAGCAGAGGCAGTCAATTTGGTTTGCTTTATGATCTGGACCAAACATAAACATTAAGTGAGGGCAAACAGAACACCCACTGCACTCCTCATATCTCTAAAGCTGATTTATCAGAAACTGGAAAACTGAGTTGAATAAGGATGACAAAAAGAAAGAGGTTCATTTTTAATGAAAAAGGAAACCTACCAATATCATCCCCATTATGCCATGGATCACCCAAATTGGACTGGAGTGCAATAGCCAACAAGCACAAAACCAAACCTGTTGCCATCAAGTCAATTCTGACTCATAGTGACCCTATGAGACAGAGTAGAACTGCACCATAGGGTTTCCAAGGAGCAGTTGGTGGATTCCAACTGCTGACCTTTTCGTTAGCAACCAAGCTCTTAACCACTGTGCCATCAGGGCTCCAACTACCCACAAAATCACAACTTGGCAGAGGAGGGGGAAAGAGTTAAAGGAATGTTAACTTAACGTACCTAAAATGAGAATCATAAATTAGAAAAATTCTGAGTATGCCATTTCAAGCTATGTAAAAGAAGCTACAAAATACTGGGAAATGAGCCTGATACTAAGTGAGAGAAGAATCACAGAATGTTGGAGATGGAAGGAAACTTGGAGATCATCAAGTCCAGAATTCTCACTTTAAAAACATAGATACTGAGGGTCAGAGAGGCTGTGACTTGCCCAAGGTCATACCAATTGCTGTTGAGTCAATTCTGACACATGGTATCAGAGTGTTGGAGTAGAACTGTGCTCCATAGGGTTTTCAATGGCTGATTTTTTGAAAATAGATCACCAGGCCTTTCGTCAGAGTAAGATTTTTCTGGGTATACTCGAATCGTCAAGATTTCAGTTAGGAGCTGAGCATGTTAACCATGTGTACCACCTAGGGACTCCTGTCCAAGGTCACAGAGTTTAAAACAAACACAGGATCAGAACCCACACCTTTTTCTGTCTAATGTTCTCTCCACCCAACCACCTACCTCTCAAGGCTGTGGGAGAATGTCAGAGTTTCTCAGGGTTCATACCTGGGCCCCATTTCCTTCTCTCTTCTCTTCCCCTCCATGATCTCATTCTTTTCCCATAATTTTTATTACCACTGACAGATTAATGTCACCCAAATGTATTTCTCCAGTACAGAACTCTCTGAATTCCATTGATAGTCAATTGTTCTAATTGTGAGTGAGTTTCACAGGCATCTCAGACTTGTGGAAATGGAAATTTTTGATTCCTATTGTTCCCTTTCCAAACCTGTTCCTCCTCAATTACCCTCCATCCAGTATATACAACTATCATCTTACCAGTTTCATCAGCCAGAAAGCAAGGTGTCAGCCTTGAATCCCATCTTTCTGTTACTTTTGCCCTGCACTGAATCCATCAGTAAAACCTCTAAGTGTATGTCAAAAATGTCACTTATTATCCATTTTTACTGCCACCACTCAAGCCCAGGCCAGCAATATTCCCCCCTGGACTGCATCCTAACTGGCCTCGCTGTTCTGATTTTTCCACTTCTAATTCATTCAGCACACAGCAGCCAGAGTGATCCTTTAAAAAGACAAATCTCTCAAAGTCTCCCCATTCCATTTAGAATAAAATCCAATTCCCTTACCATTGCCTACAAACCAAAACCAAACCAAACCCGTTGCCGTCAAGTTGCTTCCGACTCATAGTGATCCTATAGGACAGAGATCCTGTATGAGTCCAGTCCTGTGACCGAGGCCAACATGGCAAGAATAGAGAAAGTCGCATCTCAAAGGGAATCTCTACAGAGTTTTTAACAGAATGACTTAATTTCAAAATGCACGAACAGGTAAGGAGGGGCAACTAATCTCTTTTCTGCTCTGTTAAGGAACGACTCATGAACTGAGGAGATCCTACGCCCCCTAGGGTTTCCAAGGAGTGGCTAGTGGATTCGAACTACCGACTTTTGGTTAGCAGCTGAGCTCTTAACCACCGTGCCACCAGGGCTCTACCATTGCCTACAAGGTCAGGCATTATTTGGCCCCTTACTCATCTCTCTAACTCACTGTATGAAACTCTCTTCCTTGACCACTCTGCTCTAGCCATACTGAACTCCTATAAAATCCTCAAACACACCAAGTTCTCTCTACTTCAGAGACTTTGCAAATGCTGCTCTTTCTGTTAGTAATACTCTTCTCTCCATTCTTTAAATGACTGATCCCCTTTATAGTTCAGGGCTCATATTAAATGTCACCTATTAAAAGGGGCCTTCTCTAACTGCCCCACCTAAACTAGGTCTTAGCTTCCTTTTTCTACTTTCTACAGCAGCACCCTAGTTTTTTCCTTCGTACACCTTATTTCAATTCTTAATCATTTATTTATTGGGTCACTAGTTATTATCTATTGTGAGCCTCTCAGCTAAGTGCCAACCAGGATCAAGGCTGTCTTTCTCACTGTGTCACCATTGTAATAGCGGCATCTAGCACATAGTAGGTGCTCAACAAGAGTTCTCTGAATTAATGAAAATGAAGGACGTTTATAGCACTGTTCTCTCTACCCAAAGAGGACACAAAAGATTACGGGCTTCCATTCCATGTCCATATATTCAATATGCTAGAAGGAAGGCTGCAGTTGAGGGGTGCAGCAACACTGGAGGTCATAAACTCTTATTCTTCAGAGATCTTTGTTGAACAGTGTTCCATCCATCAAGGGTGAATTAAATTCAGTCCTGCTTGAAGACAGAACAAGATGACTTCACCCAGCCCCTTACAAACTTAAAATCTTATGAAAAATCCATAAGCTCTCATCCTCTCAGCACTCTGATAACTAGGTAATTACCCTTTTAATAAAAAAGGAAGCCTTTTTATATCTGTTCCCATTGAATTATGGACCTCAAAATTGAATTGGAGTCTAATAGACATCAAGCACAACTATCTGCCACTTCCCAGCAAAGATGAGAGAAAAGTTGTCATGATATTTGGGAACTCAAGGGACGGCGCTGACAGAATGCCATTCCTGCCTTCTTTGCTGTAAGCACTGAGTCCCCAGGTGTCCATTAAGAGCCCTCCTTGGTTCATGAGCCAGTCCTTAACAGAGCAGAAAAGAGATTAGTTGCCCCTCCCTACCTGTTCATGCATTTTGAAGTTAAGTCATTCTGTTGAAAACTCTGTACAGATTCCCTCTGAGATGCGACTTTCTCTATTCTTGCCATGTTGTCCTTGGCCACAGGACTGGACTCACACAGCAATGGCACCTGTTCCTGAGTCCCTATCTACCTTCCCAGGGCCCTGACACCCTGTCTAACCCCTGTTCCCAGTCTCCTCCATTACTGCTGAGCTCTTATACTGAAGGACTGATTACTAGAGCCACCATATTGCCATACACCTGACTTGGACCCACAGCACACAAACGGTACTCTTGTTCCATCCTCCTCCAGGTTATTGGCACTGCTTAATTATCAGTAATGCCTTCGATTAAGCCCCAACAACTAGCTACCCAGGTCTACAGACAAGACTGTTATTCTCACTGCCAGGTCTCTCGTCTGACTCCCCCATTTCAGTAGCTCATCCACAGAAGTGTCACAGCTGAGTCTATCCAAGCTGTCACACTTTTATCCTGTCTCTTTAAAAGCAATATGCTGTCGATTTTAAATTATTTATAGGCTTAATCTTGTAAGTCTTTACCTTCTGGACATTAGCACTGGAAAGCATCATTATTTTCAGTTAAGATACAACACAGAGTGACACATGCAGCCTTGAAAAGCTGAACGACTTCTTTCCCCTTGAGAGTCTTTGCACAATGTCCCGTATTTGGTACCCAAGGATACTTCCTTCCTCTCTCTGTGAACACGGATTACAGCAAGGTTACATTAGCTAATAAAAGCCCTCTGCTGACAAAAGATGCTTTTGAAAAGTCACTAGAAAAGGGTGCCTCTGTCGATAGCTTTATTAAAATATAATTCCACATCTTTGTGAAGTTTAAAGTCTCTGGATTGTGGTTAAAATCTGGTCGGCCCCAAATACAACGGAAAGCCTTTCAAGAGCCACATTTTGCTCAAGCTGGTCTCACCATGCACAGCAGCTAGAATATAAATCCAGACTCTCCCAGACAATTAATCATTTCCTTTCTGTGTCATGTAGGGGCTCCCATATGAAGGAAAAATCTACAGAATAAATGAGAGACAGGTACTATGCTGAACACCAAATAATGAAAATACGGAAATTACGTTACTGAAACAACTCCACACAAGTTAAAACAGTAATTAGATGACCTTTTTGTTCAACATACAGGCAGAATGTTTAAGTTTGAATGTTGGCCAGTATGTAAAGAAATGGCAATACACTATTACTGGGAGTTACATTTGTACAGGCTTTCTAGTGGGCATTTTGATGGTATCTGTTAAACGTAAAATGCAGATATAAATTCAGTGTTTCCTCTTTTACGTGATTCTAGAGAGATACTTCTACATGTACAGAGAAATGCTCATTTAAGGATGCTCATTAAAGCACTATTTATAATAGTAAAAATATCAAGAATCACTACGATGCCCATTATAAGGGGAATGGCTACACCTACAGCTGTGCAGCAATTGACAGTAGATTTACACATACATCAACCTAGGAAGGTATCTAAACAATAATATGAACAGTATAACCCCACATGTATAAAAAAGAAAAACCCATTTAAATCTTCATATACATAAGTATATGCATAAAAAAACCAAAATCAAACTCATTGCCATCAAGTCGATTCCGACTCATAGCGACACTATAGGACAGAGTAGAACTGCCCCATAGGGTTTCCAAGAAGCGGCTGGTGGATTCGAACTGCCAGTCTTTTGGTTAGCAGCCAAGTTCTTAACCACTGCACCACCAGGGCCCCATATCGTATGTGTGTGTATGTGTATACATATATACACACATACAATATTTATTTAAATGTATATAAAAATGTTGTGAAGAAAATATTTTAAGTCATATATCTGATAAAGGACTTATATGCAGAATATATAAAGAATTGGAAGCCTCATACATTGCCGGTAGGAATGTGAAATAGTACAGCTGCTGTAGAAAACAGATGGTGGTTCCTCTAAAAGTTAAACATTACCATATGACCCAGAAATTTCACTTCTAGGTATATACCCAAGAGAAGTGAAAACATATGTCCACACAAAAACTTGCACACAAACATTCATAGGAGCATTATTCACAACAGCCAAAAGGAGGAAACAACCAAGTGTCCATCAACAGAAGAGTTGGAAAAAAAAAAAAAAAAGCTGATATATTCATACAATAGAATATTATTCTGTAATGAAAAAGGAATGAAGTTCTGATCTATGCTACAACATGGATGAACCTTGAAAAACATTATGCTGAATGAAAGAAGCTGAGAGTACAGGCCACATATGTATGATTGATTCTACCTATAACGAAACATCTAGAATAGAAGAATCCATAGAGACAGAAAGTAGATTAGTGGTTGACAGGGGCTGGGTGGAGGGAGGAATGGGAAGTGATCATTAATGAGGTGATGAACATGTTCTAAAATTAGACAGTGCTGATGGCTGAACAACACTGTACTAAGAACCACTGAACTGTGCACTTTAAGAAGGTGAATTTTATGGTATGTGGATTATACTTCAATAAAGCTTTTATGAAGAATAAATTTAAAAATTTTAAAGGTCTTAAAGGATATCCACCAAACTAATAACAGTGGTTACTTTGGGGGAGGGGGATTAATATACTTCTAATAATAAGAATGGGTTCATGTATGGCTATTACTTATATAATTTAAAATATATTGAAAAAGGAAAGAAAAAAAATTCTACTAAGTTTCACTCAAAACAGTGCTGTCCTAAAAGAAATGCAGAGTGGTGTGCTATACACTTCCCAACTTATAACCAAAGAACAGATATCCATTGCAGAAAATGAGCATTTTTTTAATACTGTTCTGAGTCCTGGGTACTGTATATAAAAATGCATAAGCCATGCTCCTTGTCTTCCAGAAGTTTATGGTATATATAAGAATAGAGACATGTACACACACAACTGTTAAATAGTGTGCTAAATGCTATAGTAACAGCATGTACATCTAGCTAGGGAAGCACAGGGGAAGGGACTCAGGGGAGAAGGGCCAAACTTTAAAAGATAAGCAGAAGTTAGCCATGCAGAGAAGGTAAGGGTAGACAGGCAGCTAGAACAGTGTGGACAAAGTCTGCAGGTGCACTGGCGTGTAGGGTTTTCAAAGAGCAATGCACGTAAGCAGCTATAGCTGTAACAGATGTTTCATGGGGAAGATTCTTGCAGATGGAAGGGTAGGCAGGAATCAGGCTGAAAATGGCCTTAAATATTACGTTGTTGAAAAGTTAGGACTGTATTCTGTAGGCAAGGGAAAAGAGCACAGGAGGGGAATAGACCAGCTGGAAAGAGACTAGAGACAGGGAAATAAGGTCGGGAATTAGCTAGGCAGGAGAGAGGAGCTTGCGAACAAGAACAGGGGCAGTGGCAAAGAGGAAGGTCAGACTCAAGGAATATTTCAGAGGCAGAAGAGGCAGGGCTCAGTGACTGCTGTGGGAGGGAGAGGGGGCGTGGCGGCGACTCCCAGAAGCCATTAGTTGTCCATGCACATAGAAGATCACAGACAGACCTGCTTGCCCCTCAGGAAAACAAATGGAAATGAAAGAGAGCATTTTATATCCAATAGGAGGAAATACGCCCTGCACTTTGCATGCCGATGGGTAGACTGAGTCTCCTGAGCTCCCAATGTTGTTACTTTATGTGCTGAGGCAAAAGGTTATTTGCCAACATTTATTAGGTACATACTACAATATGTGCCATGCCTGTGCCCAGTACTTTACAAGCATAATATCATTTGATCCTCAGGACATGCCTTTGTAGAGACAGAAAACCGAGGTTAACTAAGATTAAGAAATCGGTTCAAACCCAGGCAGTGTGACTTCAGAAGCCAGCATACTTAACCACGATGCTTTCCTGCCTCTGATAAAGATGGTGCTGAGGGGCTGAGCTGAAGTTTCACACACATCAACAAAGTCAAGTCAGGCAACATATAATCAGGTCTCCTTTGTCTCTCACCAGATCAAATGCACATGCAAAACATCCTTTGCTTTCTCCCATTGAGATCACAGTAACTCTTCAATCTTCTCACTGACTCCCAGGATGTCCACAATGGCCATGTGAGGTGGGCACATCCAGCAAGGAGCAAAAAGGCTGTAGAGCCTGCCCAGTGATCCAGGCCACACTGAAGGGCCTTCCAAAGCAAATGTTTGGTCCTTTGGGCCAATAAGACTGTTCAGCCTAATACTTGCGGATTCAGAGGCTGGCTTTAGCACAGATACAGGTTGTCTGTTGCCACCCAGCATATATTTGCTCCTTTTCCATTAACATCAGCCTGATTTTCCTCTTGGGCACCACCTGAGGCTCAGTCCATGTGGCTGGGCTGGGTGTACTTCATCTGTCTCTTAAGGGCAGGCCAATGACTCAGGCTTGACTAATTCGTGCATCTTATCTCCTTGGCGCCAGTGATTGGTTCAGGGTTGGGCATGTGACTCAATTCAGTACAGTGAGACTCAAACCAAAGGCATGTTTTCAAACTGACGAGTTAAAAAGGAAGTTCTCTATTTCCTATGTGGTTGTTAGATGCCGTTGAGTCAATTTTGACTCAAAGCCACTCCATGTCACAGAGTAGAACTACCCCATGAGGTTTTCTAGGGTGTGATTTTTATGGGAGCAGATTGCCAAGTCTTTCTCCCACAGAGCCACTGGGTGGATCTGAACCACCAAACTTTTGATTAACAGCTGAGGACTTAACCATTGTGCCAACAGGGCTCCTTTTATTTCCTATTTTGAACCTACAAGGAAGAATGCCTGAAGCTTCCAAGGACACTGACATGGTGAGACTCTGTCTTAGCAGATAATTGAAACAGAGGGATGAAGCTGTGACAGATGGGAAGAGGGAAACTTTGAGCTCCCGAATCAAGCCACTCCTGAAACCTAACCGGAGCTTTTCAGTTGGTTACACAAGCCAGTACATTCCCTTTGATATTTTTGGTTTTAACTCAAATTTTAAGATTCTTTTTGTGGAGTCAAACAGATTCTTCACTGTTTACAAGGTTATTTCTGAGTTGTAAAAATTATCTACCCTTCTCTCCTCCTTCCCTCCCCCCCATTTTTAATAATTCCTATATTTCTCCATTCAATCTTGGCTGCCACAAGCAGACAGAAAGAAAGCAGGAGGAACTTTCTTCTTGTATCTATAGTGGAAGCCTTAGAAGCAGACATTAACTGCTCCAGGCCTGTCAAATAGATGCAACCTTTGACATTTAAATTACTTTAAATATCTGACATCAGCAACCAAAAACGGGGCGGGGGGGGGGGG
>NW_004443937.1:3155641-3186803 GCF_000243295.1 Trichechus manatus latirostris
GACTGCAAGAAAGAAAAACCTAAAACACCTGCGTCAGTAGGAATGAGAAAGTGCTGAGTAGGCAGATAACTAGCCTTCCTGCAAAAGATCCATTTAGAGGAGGCTGCTGCCTCCAAGGTATTCACTGCTGAGATCTGCCTAGAAGAAGCAGCTAATGTAAGAGCTGTCACGCTCAGAGACGCTCAGAGTTGGCCTTGTAAATAGTACATTACATAGAGCAGCTGTGGGACGTAAGCAACAAAAGAAAAGGTTAAATAGTCTTGTGTGCATATAGCGTGGATCTGCCGTCAGCCTGGCGTTCTCACATTCTGGTAAATGCAATTTCTTCTCCCGGATTCCGGGCATGTAAGCCCTCCTCGGAATGCCCTCCCTCTTCAAGTCCAGCTGTTCAAATCCCACCCATTCTCAACTCCCCTCTAACTTCACCTCCTCCAAGGACTCTCCTTGAGTCATTGCAGCCTTTATTGGCATCTTCTTTGAGTTCCAAGAATGCTTAGACGATCAACACGGTATCTAGACAAAGGAGTTAGTCTGCATATCTAGCTTGGGAACTTGTTACTGAGGCTTGATTTTCCTGCGTGCTACAGGCCCACGGGGAGGGCATGAGAAGAGGAATTGGGGGCTACTGTGAAGTCTGTGAGATGTATGGATTTTAATATTGCAAGGAGAGGATGATGGGGTCTAATATGGTACCACTCTGCAGTTCTGTAGAGGGCGTCCTGGGGAAGGAAGGGCACTCACCATAAGCCAAGGGTCTGGGCCCTTAGGTTTTCAGTACAGTGAGGTGCTGGTGGCTTCCTTCATTCTTCCCAAGGGGCCATGACTTTATGCAGAGCTGTGGATGCAATGCTGTAAGATACCCTCTAGAGGTGATACTAAGAGTAAGGCTACCCATGCAGCTGTTGAGAGCCCAGAAAGCCAGACCCCAACAAACCAGTCTATGAGCCTGCTGTGATCAGAGAGGCCACTGGAGCACTGCCAACCAGAAACACTTCGAGAAAAGCAGTTGCTGGGGTTGTGGTCACAAACAACAGGGATATCCTTTGTCTGGAGCTGCTTTTGTGAACTAAAACTAGACTCTAGCTGGAGAGTCTATCTGGGGAACATTTCCCATTAGAGGCTCATCTCAGCCATTCCAGCATGAGAGGCCATATGGCATGTGTTCAAATAAGGGGCTCTGGACTGGCAGGCCTGGGTTGGAATAACAGCTCTGCCCCTGACTATTGTGTTACCTTGAGGAATTCTCTGAACCACTCCAAGTCCCAGTTTTATCATTCATAAAATAGGGATACCAACACCACCTCCTAAAGGTAATGGTCGCTATGAGTTGGAATCGGCTCGATGGCACACAACGGCAACAAGGGTATTGGGCAGAGAATCAAGATAATGTGTATAAAGTACTTAACTTTATGCCCAGTAAGTGTTAGGTATCACCATCATTATTGTTATTATCCAGGGGAAGATTGTGGGGGTTATAAACTGTTGGTCTTTCAAGACACCATTCATTGAGAAGAAAGGATAATAAATTCTTCCCCAGAGACCCAGAACATTTGGAGGCCCAGGCTCACACTGATTATGGAGACCTTACATGGTAGAAACCTCAGATTCCTAATGGGGGATGTGGCATGTAAAGGAGGGTACACAGATTCTGTCTTGAATTGCTTGTTCATTTTTCCATGTGCCTTAGTTTTGCCTCCTCAGTTGGATTATTACCCTCTTCTGGACACAACCATATCTTTTACTCCTTTTTTAAACTGTTGTAAAAATATAGATAACACATTTGCCAATTCAACATTTCTCACATGTACAATTCAGTGACATCAATTACATCATGTCGTGCAATCATCACCAATACCCATTGCCAAATTTTCCATACTATAAACAGAAACTCACTGCTTTCTAAACAATAATTCCCCTCTTTCTCCCTCCCTCCCACCCCTAGTAATCACTATTCAACTCTGATCTCTATATATTTGCCTATTCTAGGTATTTTGTATTAGTGAGATCATACAATATTTGTCCTTTGGTATTAACTTACTTTACTCAGATTAATGTTTTCAAGGTTCACCCATGTTATAGCATGGATTAGGACTTTACTTCTCTTTATGGTTGAGTCACTGGCACCAACGACCCAGAGTGGGTGGCCACAGTCCTTCCCACAGTGTCAAGATATCCTGCACATTATCAGGAAAGCATAAGAAAACACAAAAGTTAAACAAAAAATCAGTTGACAACAAAAGTTTTATAAAGACATTATGTATTAGGAGTCTTAGAAACATTCATATCCTTTGACATAATAATTCTATTTCTAGGAAATCATCCTACCAAAATAATCTAATGAGTAGAAGAAACTGTATATGGAAAGTTATTCTTCTCAACAGAATATATAAGCAGGGAAATTTTAAAACAACCTAAATATGCAACAATAGGGGATATTTAAACTATGGGTCTTTTATGTAAAACAGCTATTAACAGTAATGTTTAAGAAGCATTTTTAAAGCCTTAGTAAGTGCTTAGGATGTAATGTTCAGTGGAAAACATTGTAAATAAGCTATGATCTCAATTATGTTTAAAATGCACAGGATATTAACAGTGGTTATTTCTGAATGGTGGGATTTGGGGTGTTTTTTATTTTCTTATTTATACTTAATATTTCTCAAATTTTCTGCAATAAGAATGCACTACTTTTATAATCAAAAAATATTGAAATTTTTAATTATGATTTTGAAAAGATGAACTGAACTGGCAATACTTTGGGGCCAGTCACCAGAAGTAGCTGAAGGTGATAACTCTAGCTAGACCCTGGTGCGGGTCATGAGGGGTTAATGTCTTTGTCCCCAGCAATATCATGGTGGCATGCTGGTAAATCCAGGAAGCCTGGCAGAGGGAAGGGGCCCAGCTTTCTTTATCTCTACAGGACACTGGAATATCTAAAACAAAGAATTCTATACTCTCCCCTGGGGCAGGGGAAGCCCAGTGCCTGTGACAAGGCCATAGCTACTCTCTTCAGGGAGGAGGAAAAAAAGGTATCTTATTCTAGACACCATTCCTTTCACAGTCAGGTTATCCTGCTTCGTTTCCTAGAACTGCCATAACAAAATACCACAAAAAGCCAAACCAAACCCGTTGCTATCCAGTTGACTCCAACTCATAGCAACCCTATAGGACAGGGCAGAACTGCCCCATAAGATTTCCAAGAAGTGGCTGGTGGATTCGAACTGCCGACCTTTTGGTTAGCAGCTGTCGCTCTTAACCACTGCACCACCAGGGCTCCAAAATACCACAAAGTAGGTAATGTTAAATAACAGAAATCTATTTTCTCACAGTTCCTGGGAGCTAGGAGTCTAAATTCAGGGTAGTGGCAGGATCATGCTCTCTCTCTGTTGACTCTAGGGGAAGGCGCTTCCTTGTCTCTTTCAGCTTCCGGTAGCCCAGGGCATTTCATGATGTTCTTTGGCCTGTAGGTGGCTCCTCATGTGGCGTCTGTCTTTTCCCTGCCTGTGACTTTCTCTTTGTACCTGTTCTCACCTTTTAGAAGACATCACTCAAAAGGAATTAGAATTAGGACCCACCCTAATGTATTATCATTGCAGTATGACTGCAATGATAGTATCTTCAAAGACTCCTATTTCTCCAAACAAGGTCATATTCACTGGTACAGTGGGTAGGATTTCAACATATCTTCTTGGGGGACACAATTCAATCCATAGCACCTGCCATATACCTTTCAAGGCAGAGACCTTGAGGACCATCTTTTTACCCTGTCTTCTCAGCCCTCTGTGGTCTCTCACCTGCTGTCCTCATCAGCCAATGGCCTCATCCAGACAAAGTTCTGAGTACCATCTAAATGCCCTGAACCCACAGGTCCCATCCTTGGGCTTCTCATCACCACTGTCTCCCTTAATCACCCATGACCCCCGACAATTAAGAAACCACCTGATTAGTGTTTTTGTTAATTACTGCAGGGCTCTGTTTACAATACCATTTGACAATAATAACACATTTCAAGAAAAGCATAGATTCATAAACTTCTCATATATCAGAACAGCTAGATAAGATTATTTATGTCCTTATTGGAAAGCAATATTTAAAATATTTGCTTTGTTTTAAATCACTCATTAGTCATTGTCTAAAATTTTATAAGATCATCTCTAGCTTGTATACTTGTTTAGCCATGTATAGCCATGTTTTCCCAATACTTAAAAACAGATGAAAAGGAATTCCTCAGTTACTTCCTTTTTCCTTCAGAATTTCAATGGACTTTGGTTATGAACACTGATAAAATGATTTATTATTATTTTTCTAGATACTGTTCATCTGTCTGCTAATCAATTCATCAAACATTCAATTCAAAAGACTGATGTTGGAGATATAATGTTAATATGCCAGCACAAAGAAAACAACATACAATTGCTTTTCCAGAAGATCAGCTAGAGAATGGTTTGAGAACTGTCTAGAGACAGCAAGACATTCTAAAGATGCTCCCACTGTCCATTCTGACCCGATGACTATTCTGAGCAAAAACTCAGGATTTCAGCTTCCTAATAAAAAAAACAAAAACCTCCATGCATTATTGATGAGAACAGTTAAGCAGATAAATAATAAAGTCTCTAGCCACTTCAAAGGAAAATGAAGAAAATGTGAGGAAATATATAATCAATTCTTCAGATATGCTGGAAAATTACAGCTGTTAGAGTCAGAAGTGATCTCAAAAGATCATTTCACTCTGTCTGCTGGCTTTATGCAGATAAAGTATTGCTATATCCACGTGAGAGATGAGATAGGCCAAGAAGGTTAAGGGACAGGCCTATTGGCACACAGCTAGTTAGTACCAAGAGGCACCACGAAGTTAGATTTCAGTTTCAAGTAACCTCGTACAGGCCTTTTCCCACCGTGCCAAGCTACTTCTCTGCTTAAAATTATTCTGTTTGGAGCATTAGTAGTCATTCCTGTATTCATTCTACATTGTCTGAGCATAAACCACTTGACAGGCATTATGCTAGACCGAAGGAATACAAAGAGAAAAGTATATATATTCTCAGCACCTTAAGAGCTCACAATTCAACAAGGAAAAAGTCAACACAAACAAGGAGCTATATGGTAACTACACAGCAATATGAACCAAGTGCTAAGGGAACGCAAGAGAAGGAGCAATAAATTTGTATCAGGTCGCTATAAGCCAGAATTGACTTGACAGAAACTGGTTTTTGGTTTTGGTTTAGAAGGCAGGAAGATTTCACAGAGGAACTAAGCCCCAACGGATGAGTAGGAGGTATTCCAGGCAGAAGGAACCCTGAGAGCAAAGGCACGGCTGTGCCTGGCATGTTTGAGTGCAGCAAGCATAAAGCATGAAAGATATTCCCCATTAAAAACAAAACAACCTCTGCTTTTTACACAAATCTAATACAATAAAGCATCCTCACAGCTGTGCACATATAAACCATCTCTGCATCTCCATGGTGATGTCTGTCTTCTAAAGGACTTCACTATGTTCTCCTTGCCTTTACCCACTGGTCCCTCCGTAGGAAAGTCCTTCCCCTTATCCTCTATGCCAACTCCCCAATGTCCTTCCTGATGGGTCTCTAACATTACCACTTCTCCTACCTCCCAAGAAGAGCTCATTTTTCCTTTCTTTGTACTCTTTGTAACAATTTTTACATAGCACTTGCTAGAGAGCATTTTAATTACTTGTTTACAGACATGTCTGTCTCCTGAACAAGTCTGTGAAGGTCTCAGAGACAGTAGGCCTTTGGATAATTATATTGTGTAAAATTATACTGTATGTATTATAGATAATTGTATTGTTTGACTGTTTCATATGTTTAATAAACATGAATGGGTGAATGAATGAATGATCTTTTATGTGGAAAGCTCAGCACTAAGGGTAGCGGAGAGACAATGTGCATCATACAAATTCTCAAGGGAAATAGGCACATGGCTAACTCATAAGTGGAAGAATAATATTCAGAATTGAAACCCCCAGGGAACCATTTGCACTCAAATGAAGTCTCCACTGTGATCCAAAGATTTTCACATACAACTGCTCTGCCATTGATTTAAAACTCCACCTAGACGGACACGTAAAGTAAAATATTTTTCTTGTTAACGTTCTTAGAGCTCACAAAGGGTGCCCTGCAAAAGTAGATCTTTAGGTATAATTTAGTCATATTAACCAGGAGCATGAGAGGGAGAAAATGACTGTCTGGTCTTTCTTTCATTCCTGGGCTTGTAATCCATTATAAAGGTGTCCAACTCCTCGGTAAGTATGAAAATGAGAGGAGATGAGTCTGCTGACAAAAAATGCAATGAGACAGTAAACTAAATTAATGCTTTGCAAATCCTTAGCTTCTTAGCCTTATTGTCTCAATTTGTTTTTCTCATGAATTATAAGAGAGTGAAGCATAGCCACTTCCCCTAAAAATAAAGCAAAAATATTTTATTTTACTCCATTATGCATAAAAGTGCCGGAAGACATTGCCTCTTCTTTGACCTCATGAGCTACTTGAAGCTACTCAATCCCAGGGTTAAAGAAATATCTCATTAGCAGTACCTGATGTCAGCAGATGTGTTATTAAAATGCCTGCCACTCAAGCCTCAACACCGATAAACACCTAGGCTACCCAATCCTTTATGCTACCACTTTTCTTTGCAATATAATAGCAGAAACTGTAGTGCCCAAAACTGTTATTAATAATAATTCCCAAAACGCAGTCATTTCTGGACACATGATACATGAATATCCAACTACCTTAGTGTGAATGAACTCACTAGATTTCTAAAAGATGATTCAGGACAATATGAGAATACTGGGCAAAAGGAGGCATGAATGATTTAAGATAAGGTACATGAAACTTGATGAAAGACATAAAATGACCTCGTAAATACAAGAGATTATTATTACTCTGTAGGTCACTGTCATGGATTGAATTGTGTCCCCCAAAAAACATGTGTTAACTTGGCTGGGCCGTGATTCTCAGTGGCTTGGTAGTTATGCAATGATGTAATCATCCTCCATTTTGTGTTCTGATGTAATTGTCCTATGTGTTGTAAATCCTAATCTTTGCCTGTGGTTAATAAGGCAAGGTTAGATTATGTTAAAGAGGATTAGGGTGGGATGCAACACCCTTACTCAAGTCACAGCCCTGATCCAATGTAAGGTGAGCTTCCCTGGGGTGTGGCCTGCATCACCTTAAAAGGAGAGAGAAGCAAGCAGAGAAAGGGGGACCTCCCACCATCAAGAAAAAAGAGTCAGGAGTGGAGCACATCTTTTGGACCTGGGGTCCCTGCACTGAGAACTTCCTAGATCAAGGGGAAGACTGATGCCAAGACATATGGAGACCTCCAAGGAATACCGGGCCCACAGATAGTAGAAGGAGATAAGGATTTGCCCCAGAGCCGACAGAGAGAGAAAGCCTTCCCCTAGAGTTGGTGCCCTGAATTCAGACTTCTAGCTTCCTAAACTGTGAGAGAATAAATTTGTTTGTTAAAGCCATCTACTTGTGATATTTCTGTTATAGCAGCACTAGATAACTAAGACAGACACCATTTTACAAACCAGTCTTTTTGTAACTTTCTTCCAGTCCTCCTAGTTCTATACTTCTCACTTGCTGCCTTCTCTAGAAGTTTTCAGGGGAAGACACCTTGTTGTCTTAGATCTGTGATCACAGCCTGATGGGTGTCTGGGAAAACTTGGACCAAGGCTGATCAAGCTCACTAGGATTAGGACCATGAGTAGGTGGGAGTCTAGAATCCACCTTGCTACCCTTACCCTGGTGTTCAGGGGATCATAAGCCCAGGGCACCTGTGTGTCTGCTAAGCTGCAACCTTCTCCTCCACTGCTCCCCACTGGTTTAATCCATTCAACTGGGTTTACTGACTGGGTTTCATGTTATCTAATAGAGTTCTCACTGGAACCATAGCCTGCTTGGTTGAGGACCTGATGCTCTGCCCTGCCATTGCCACGTCCACACTCCAGGGCTGAATTCCATCCCTGTATATCGAGTAAGTGGCCAGACTATGTTTCTTTTACTCCAGACATGCCTGAGCTGCTACACGGACTCCTTACTTACATTACTGAGTCTCAGCAGGTATGGTTCTGTCCCGGATGGAGATTTTTGGAGATTTTTGAAGGTATGCTTGGTTGTCACAACAGTGGAAGCTACCTCCTCCCACATCACCACCATGCTTTTACTGGCAATTAGAGTGTGGGGGCCAAGAAAAATAGACATCCCACAAAGAACTGGATAGTCCCACAAAAGAATTATTTATCCTGTGTTCCTCTGGATGTTCATGTAGGTGAAAAACCTCTTTGTTTTCACCTATACCTAGATGTTTTACATATAATTTACACATCTACGCCTAGATGTTTTACATATAATTTGTTTTACATATAATCTAGAAGTTTGTTTTTTTTTTTCTGGTAACAGGTTCTAATATGTAACAAATTTTCCAGAACAGTCTCTAGTCTATAAATCTAGGGAAGACTATGCTGTCTAGTTAAGAACTTTATCAAGAATGACTCACTATTCAGAAAATCATATCACAATACAATGACATTCTTGGTATTTGAGTCACAAGTACAAAGCTTCTTTATCAGTCTGCATTTGTGGTTTCTGTTCTTTGTGTAGGTAAATGCATCTGACTTCTTCTTTATGTCTTTCAGTGTAGCCATGCCCAAGCATTTACAATTGAAGTACATATTACATTATTTTTAATTACTTTACATTTGCTAATACTTTATATTTAAAAATAGCATTACATTGATTTGTTTTCTGTGTTAAATTATCTACGTACCAAACCAGTTGTCGCTGAGTTGATTCCAACTCATGGTGACCCCATGTCAGTCAGTGTAAACCTGTGCTCTACCAGGTATTTTCAACGACTAATTTTTTTTTTTTAACTGTGCTTTAGGTGAAAGTTTACAGAGCAAATTAGTTTCTCATTCAACAATTTATACACAAATTGTTTTCTGACACTGGTTGTAATCCCCTCGATGCTTCAACACTCTCCCCTTCTTCACCCTGGGTTTCCCATTTCCATTAGTCCATTTTCCTGTCTCTTCCTGCCTTCTCATCTTTGCTTTTGGGCAGGTGTTGCCCATTTGATCTCATTTACATAACTGAGCTAAGAAGCACATTCTGCACATGTGTTACTTGTTTTCTTGACCTATGTAATCTTTGGCTGAAAGGTGAACTTCGGGAGTGACTTTAGTTCTATGCTCTTTTCACTAGATAACATTGCCTCCCAGGTGAGATAAGTTACAATAGGAGAAAAAGTATCAGAAAGAATAAAGTTTAAAAGATCAATATGAGATGCTAAAATATGTAAATATTCTACAAACAGGTTAAACAATGGATGATAAATATTGGAAGTCTAAAGAGGAAAATTTGCACCACAATTTAGCATATTTGATGAAGGTATTCTGTTGACATGCGAACGTATTCTTCCACTGGACATCTTTGGACCCATTATGTACAATGCATGAGTACATGCACAAATGGCTCTCCAAGGAGATGCTTGAAAACAACTGTGCTGCCCTCTACTGTTGAAAAAGGAGCAAGCATGCAAATGGCAACCTGATTTGTTATTTAAATTGCATTCAGGTCTAGTCTGATCCATTCATTTTACAGATGAGGAAACAGAGGCCCAGTGAGATTCAATTACCTGTCAAAGGTGGCATCACTGCTTGAAATTAGAGCTGCATCAAGAATTCAAGCATCCTATACTTTGGAACATTATATGTAAGTTTCTTAGCTAGATCTCCAATAACTGTACTCAAGAAATTTCAGCTCTAACTTTAGAAAGTAAAAAGTAACACATATTCTTCATGCAGTTTTCAGATTAATTCCTCGCTGGCACCAATGTGCTCCTCTCCTCCTTTACATAGACCAAGGGATTTCATGAAACGTAAGGGCATAGGCAAAGCCTTTTCAACTTACAACTGATCTTTTTGATGATTTGTTCATAAGGAAATAGAATTTCCCATTGTAGAGTCATTTCCACAGTTGCCTATTGATTTCCTATAGGAAGCATGCTGTTTACACAACCATCACGCTTTTATTGAGGAGGGTAAATCGCCTTCTGAATTTTAGCTTTATCTGCAACCTGAGGCTTGTAAAAAATGAGCTATGCAAAATTACCAGAACCAGATAAATAAATGATTCATGTGAGTTGGTTTTGCATGAATAAGTGATTAATCGTCTCTTTCAACCTTGTTAGGAGACAATGTAGACTTAATGTCATTCTATGCAAATAGAAGCCCACTTTTCTGAATTCTGACCTAATTATAGGTATTTGTGAGGCAAAATATATGTGACATTTCTTGCATTTTTTTCAAAATCTCATAATACTGCTACTGAAAATCCAGAACCAAACCTCTCTTTATCAACACTAACTGCAGATACACAGAGACAAGATTGTGATTTACCCTAAAGGTTCTTTCAAAATATCCTATATTTTAGCATTCCAAAGATATATGACATTAGTGGTGCAGAACAGGCCTCACCATTGCTCACCGAATAGCCCAGTACTTTGTTAAAACCACACGCCACGTGGCAGCCTTAGCAGCCCGAACTGATCGCACTCTAGCAAGCAGTTCACCCGGGCCACCAGTGTCTCCACACAATGAGAAATAAATGGACCATTCAATAAATCAGCAGAACACTCAAGAAACAAAAATAACATCAACAGCATGAAATTCCCTTAACTTACAGGTAGAAAAGAACAATTCCATCTATAAAGATGTGGCTCAGCTCTGTGGTAGAGGCTGTAGATCTGTCACCAAGGTATTTCAATCTGTGTCAGGGACTCTGACGGTGAATTCAGACCAACCAAGTAATTCCATATAAGACTCAAAATGAGAATACTACCCATGTGCCCATCAATAGATGAATGGATAAAGAAAATGTGGTATATCCATACAATGGAATATTACTCGGCCATAAAGAGAAGATACATGCTACAGCATGGATAAACCCTGAAAACATTATGCTCAGTAAAATAAGTCAGACACAAAAGGACAAATATTATATGCTCCCACTTATATGAAATGTCAGCAGTTCGAATCCACCAGCTGCTGCTTGGAAACCCTATGTGGTAGTTATACTCTGTCCTATAGGGTCGCTGTGAGTTGGAATAGACTTGACAGCAACAGGTGCTTATATGAAATATCTAAAATAGGCAAATCATAGAGACAAAAATTTATTAGTGGTTACCAGAGGCTGATGATAGGGTAGAATGGGGAGTTATTGCTAAAGGGGCACTGAGTTTGTTAAGTGTGATGTAAAACTTTTAGAAATGGATAGTAGCGATGGTAGCACAACACGGTAAATGTAATTAATGTCACTGAATTTTACACTTAAAAATGGTTAAAATAGCAAATGTTTTGTTGTACATATTTTACTACAATAAAATTAATTTAAAAAAAAAAGAATACTAGGAGGACGAGATCACCTTGGACTGGAAGATGGTTCAAAAAATGCTTCATGGGAAAATATAATTTGAGTGGAGGCCCTGAAGAATCAGTGAAATCTGAAGAGGTATATATGGAAAATTACTATAACTAACATTTGCTGAGTTTTTACTATGGGCCAGATACTCTGCCAAACCCTTTACACACACAATCTTATTTCATCTTCACAACTGTCCACTGGGTAAGCTATTCTCAACTCCTTCTCACAGGTGACAAAGCTGAGGGTAAACAACTTGCCCAGTGTCGATGAGCTAGAAGCAATGATTTCAGTGCAGCTTGTCTCCTGAGTCTACAGTTGTAATTTCCCCATTCCAGTCACAGGGACACAAATCACATAGCAAGAGGGTGGCAGAGGGTAAATCACTCAATCAAGAGACGAGCAGTATAGGAAAAGGGAGAAAGGGCTGGGAAAACTGCAGGATGATGGATTACAGAGAGCTCTGAACACCATTCTTGGTAGGATAAGAAATGCAAGAACTGAGCCCCAACTGAGAAGGTGCCAATGAATTCAGGTGGTACCGACCTGAGAGGCAGAGGAGGCCGCCATCACTACAACACTAAACGCTCGCTATCCACCCTTTTCATTAGCAAAGAGACTACCCAGCCTGGAAGTTATCAGCAAAGAGTCAAGACTTGATCACACTGTTAAGGGGAAAAAAAAAGGAAATAAACAATCCTCTGATCTCTCTCAGGCAACAAATCTGTATTTTAGATGTGTGTTTTCCTATCTCCCAGACCCCCACTGGAGATAAAACCAGCAAAAGGAAGAACAGATGGGACTAAAAGCAGAAGTAACCTGGGGAAAGAAAGCAAGCAAGGCTGGGAGGAGGGGACAGGGAAGGACTCAGGGAAAGAGAGCAAACGGTGTTGAAATGTAAGGTATCTCCCCTGTTGTCCTTATGAATACATAAGATGACCCCCTTTACCACTCGGCAAGGTTAAATGGATTTATCAAATATTGGAGGAGATCAGTGCTTAGGAATGATCATGCACATCTCTAAACAAAACGTCACCTTACAGGACCAGGTCAGGTATAAGGGCCTGGGGATGTGCATCACTGCTTAGGTATGAAAACAAGGGACAGAGTCAGAGACCAGCTACTCCAACATCCTCATTAGGTGTGTGCAGAAACCCAAGGAGGTCAGCAGAAAGGGCACTGGACTGAGAACAAGGAAGGTGGTTCTTCCTTCTGCTGAGACAGGATAAATGCGTTTTTCCAAGGAGACATGCTACGTAGTCAGTGCTGGATCACGTTTCCTGCTTGCTTTCTTCCATTCCCAGTGATTGTGATGCCTCATGATCAACAGCACAACTTTTGGAATGAGCCAACTCATTATCTCAAGACCCACTCTGCGGCCTAGTAGATGTATGACCATAGGCAAGTTATTCTCCTCTTTGTCATAAAGATAAATAAAACAAGCTCTTAGCTTTCCAAAAGCTTAAGTAAATCTAGCACAGGTAAGAAGACAAGGTCAAACAGCAATAAGTTACTCAACTTTCTGCCTGGCCCCCGGTTCACAGTTGTAACTAAAACTAAGAATGTGGAATGTAACATTTCAGTGAGGGATAGATTCCCCCCTATCTCCATAGTTGCCAGGCTGAGTCTAGAAGTTAGTTTGATCATTTTAGGGGAAAAGCAGGAAATTAGAACAGCAACTTCAATACTTGATAATATTTATTGATCACTTACTTAGAGCTCTCCACTGTGTTTAGGGCTTTATATTCATTATCTCATTCAATCCCCTGAAGACTCTATGGATTATTTTCTCAGTTTTACAATGAGAAATGGAGCTTCAGAAAGATTAAGTGACTTTCCCAAATCCAGCTGGGATCAGCACCTGGCTCCAAGCCGCTGGCAAACCAGGAAGCTGTTCTGTGAACAACTGCACTGCTGCAGCCTGCCCAATGCATCCTTGGCGACTACACTATGGACTCCCCAGTCCAAACAAGGAGGTCCTGCTGGTCCATACACACACCTTAACTCCCAAGCATCACCTCCATTTCCTATGGAGCAGAATTTCTAAATGCCAATTCAATATATTTTATTGCATTCCAACAATCTACAATGCACGGGGTGATGTGACAATTGCAAGGAAATAGTAAGCAATACCCTTCCTGTCCTCAAGGAACTCATAGTTCAGCAGGATGGTGACAAGTGAACAAATAATAGGAATTTTGGGCATCCTATGTGGAGATGTATTTGAACAGTACAGATGTACAAAGGAGGGAAGGAGGAAAAGAACAGGGAGGGGTGGGTGTGGAAGAAGGAAGGAAAGAAGGTAGGAAGTAAGGGAGGAAGGAGGGAGGAAACAACAGGTCTTAGAACACTTACTGTGTGTCAGGCACTGTGCTAGGCTATGCAATGCCTTATCTATTAATTCTCCCAGCACCAAGGTGTGGGTGTCATTACTCCACCATATCCCTGCTCTAAGCCCTCCAGGGGTTTTCATCGTACTTAGAATGAAATCCCAAGGCCCTGCACAATCTGGCTCCTGCTTTCCTCTCTGTCTGTGTGTTCCACCACACCAAACCCCTCACTGAGCCCTGAACATACCAGGCACCCTTCTACGCTAGGGCTTGCTGTCCCCTCCAACCAGAATGCTAGAGATCCACGTGGCTGCTTCTCTGCCTCTCTTCATTCTGGTCTCTGCTCAAATGTCACTTCCACAGAGAGGCTCTACCTGACTCCTCTAATAACCCACCTCCCACCTCACTCTCTGTCTTGTAACTCTGCTTTATTTTTCTTCCAGTCACTTATCATTACCTATCCTCACTTTATATTTACTTGTTTATTGTCCATCACCCCCTAGAACGTAAGCTCCATGAGGACAAGGACTTTGTTTATTCTGATACATCACAAAAGTCTAAACAGTGCCTGGCACACAGTAAGCGCTCAATAAAAATTTTATGAATGAGCTATTGAATCTGTCTTTGCAATACAAAGAAACTGAGGCTCAGAGAGGTTAAGTACATTGACCAGGTCACACAGATGGACCTACTTACTTCATAAGGTTGTTACAAGATTCATTCCTGCCTCAGGTTCTCTCCACCTGAAACACTTCTCCCACATGATCTTCACACGGCTGCCTCCTCATCTCTCCAGAAAGGCCTCCTCCAGTCACTCTACCTATCATGGATTGACAAAAAAAAAAAAAAGTCGAAGTCCTAAACCCCAGTACCTGTGACCATGATTTTGTATGGAAATGGGGTCTTTGAAGATTTATTGTTAGGCTAACACAAGATCACAGTGAAGTAGGTGGGGTCCTACTCCTATACGACTGTTGTTACGTGCTGTCAGTTCCAACTCATAGAGACCCTATGTACAACAGAACAAAACACTGCCTGGTCCTGGGCCATCCTCACAATCATTGTTATGGTTGAGCCCACTGTTGTAGCCACTGTGTCAATCCATCTCATTGAGGATTTTCCTCTTTTTTGCTGATCCTCTATTTTACCGAGTATGATGCCCTTCTCCAGGGACTGATCCCTCCTGACAGCAGGTCCAAAGTGAGACATAGTCTCGCCATCCTTGCTTCTAAGGAGTATTCTAGTTGTACTTCTTTCAAGACAGATTTGTTCGTTCTTTTGGCAGTCAATGGTATATTCAATATTCTTCTCCAACACTGCAATTCAAAGGCATCAATTCTTCAGTCTTCCTTATTCATTGTCCAGCTTTCACATGCATATGAGGCAACTGAAAACACCACGGCTTGGGTCAGGCACTCCTTAGTCTTCAAGGTAACATCTCTGCTTTTCAACACTTTAAAGAGCTCTTTTGCAACAGATTTACCCAATGCAGTGTGTCTTTTGATTTCCTGACTGCTGCTTCCATGGGTGTTGATTGTGGATCCAAGTAAAATTAAATCTTTGACAACTTCAATCTTTTCTCCATTTATCATGACGTTGCTTATTGGTTCAGTTGTGAGGATTTTTGTTTTCTTTTTGCTGAGGTGTAATTTATACTGATGGCTGTAGTCTCTGAACTTCATCAGTAAGTGCTTTAAGTACTCTTCACTTTCAGCAGGGAAGGTTGTGGGATCTGCATAACGCAGGTTGTTAATGAGTCTTCCTCCAATCCTGATGCCGCATTCTTCTTCATATAGTCCAGCTTCTCGGATTATTTGCTCAGCATACAGATTGAATAGGTATGGTGAAAGAATACAACCCTGACGCACACCTTTCCTGACTTTAAACCACACAGTATCCCCTTGTTCTGTCTGAAAGACTGCCTCTTGATCTATGTACAGACTCCTCATGAGCACAATTAACTGTTCCAGAATTCCCATTCTTCACAATGTTATCCATAATTTGTTATGATCAACACAGTCAAATGCCTTTGCATAGTCAATAAAACACAGGGAAACATCTTTCTGGAATTCCCTGCTTTTAGCCAGGATCCATCTGACATCAGCAATGATATCCCTGGTCCCACATCCTCTTCTAAATCCAGCTTGAATTTCTGGCAGTTCCCTGTCGATGTACTGCTGCAGCCACTTTTGAACCACCTTCAGCAAAATTTTACTTGTGTGCGATATTAATGATGTTGTTCGATAATTTTCTGCATTCGGTTGTATCACCTTTCTTGGGAATAGGTATAAATATGGATCTCTTCCAGTCAGTTGGCCAGGTAGCTGTCTTCCAAATTTCTTGGCATAGAAGGCTGAGTACCTCCAGCACTGCATCCATTTGTTGAAACTTCTCAATTGGTATTCTGTCAATTCTCCCGGAGCCTTGTTTTTCGCCAATGCCTTCAGTGCAACTTGGACTTCTTCCTTCAGTACATGTGCCACCTCCTGAAATGGTTGAACATCGACCAGTTCTTTTTGGTATACTGACTCTGTGTATTCCTGCATCTTCTTTTGATGCTTCCTGTGTCATTTAATATTTTCCCTGTGGAGTCCTTCAGTATTGCAACTCGAGGCTTGAATTTTTTCTTCAGTTCTTTCAGCTTGAGAAATTCCCTTTTGGTTTTCTATCTCCAGGTCTTCACACATGTTAGTATAATTCTTTACTTTGTCTTCTCAAGCTGCCCTTTGAAATCTTCTGTTCATCTCTTTTACTTCATCATTTCTTCCTTTTGCTTTAGCTGCTCGACGTTCAAGAGCAAGTTTCAGAGTCTCTTCTGACATCCATTTTGGTCCTTTCTTTCTCTCCTGCCTTTTTAATGATCTCTTACTTTCTTCATGTATGATGTCCTTGATGTCATTCCACAACTCATCTGGTCTTCAGTCATTAGTGTTCAACGTGTCAAATCTATTCTTGAGATGGTCTCTAAATTCAGCAAGGGTCATAGTTTGGCTCTTGTGAACTTGTTCTAATTTTCTTCAGTTTCAACTTGAACTTGCATATGAGCAATTGATGGTCTGTTCCGCGGTCGGCTCATGGCCTTGTCCTAACTGATGATATTGAGCTTTTCCATCGTCTCTTCCCACAGATGCAGTTGATTCGATTCCTGTGTATTCCATCCAGGGAGGTCCACGTGTATACTCACCATTTACGCTGGTGAAAAAAGGTATTTGCAATGAAGAAGTCGTTGGTCTTACAAAATTCTATCATGCCATCTCTAGCATTGTTTTCATTGCCAAGGCCATATTTTCCAACTACTGGCCCCTCTTCTTTGTTTCCAAGTTTCACATTCCAATCACCAGTAATTATCAATGCATCCTGATTGCATGTTCGATCAATTTCAGACTGCAGAAGTTGGTAAAAATGTTCAATTTCTTCATCTTTGGCCTTAGTAGTTGGTGTGTAAATTTGACTAACAGTCATATTAACTTGTCTTCCTTGTCGGCATATGGATATTATCCTATCACTGACAGCGCTGTACTTCAGGATAGATCTTGAAATGTTCTTTTTGACAATAAATGCAGCACTGTTCCTCTTCAAGCTGTCATTCCCAGCATATTAGACAATATGATTGATTCAAAACAGCCAATACCAGACAATTTCAGCTCACTAATGCCTAGGATATTGATGCTTATGCATTTCATTTCATTTTTGATGATTTCCAGTTTTCCTAGATTCATTCTTTGTACATTCCATGTTCCGATTGTTAACAGATGTTTGCAGCTGTTTCTTCTCATTTTGAGTCATGCCACTTCAGCAAATGAGGGTCCTGAAAGCTTGACTCCATCCACGTCATTAAGGTTGACTCTACTTTGAGGAGGCAGCCCTTCCCCAGTCATGTCCTTATAAGAGAGGAGAAGATACACACAGACAGAGAGACAGATGAAGGATGCCACGTGATGCTGCAGCTGCAAGCCAAGGAACACCTGGACCTACCAAAAGCTGAGAGAGGCATGGAAGAGATTCTTCTTCAAAGCCTCAGAAGGAATGAATCAACATGGCTGACACACTGACCTCACTCTCAACCTCCAGAACTGTGAGAGAATACATTTCCATACTTATATGCCACCCACTTTGTGGTATTTTGTTACAGCAGCCCCAGGAAGCTAAGACAACATCTAAAAGTTACCCCTTCTCCACTACCAGTTACACTCTATCACATTACCCTATTTTACATTCTTCACAGTATTTACTACTCTCTGAAATTATCTTGTTTATTTACTTTTTATTACTATTATAATGTAAACACCATGAGTGTTAGGACCATGTTTGTCTTGTTCCCTGGCCAACCTACAGCAGCAGAAGCACAGGGTAAGCAATGAAAAACAAACCAATAAATAATAAGATTATGCATGTAGAACCCTTAGCATCATATCTGGCCCATAATAAGTGGTTACTAAATCAAAACCAAACCAGTTACTGTCAAGATGATTCCAACTCATGGAAAACCCATGCATTATCAGAGTAGAACTGCGACCCATAGTGTTTTCAACGGCTGATTTTTCAGAAGTTGTTCACCAGGCCTTTCTTCTGAGGTACCTCTGGATAGACTCGAACCTCCAACCTTTTGGTTAGCAGCTGAGCATGTTAACCATGTGCACTCCACAGAACTCCATAATAAGTGCTTACTAGCTAGTTATTAAGGAGCCCTGGTGGCACAATGGTTAAGTGCTCAGCTGCTAACTGAAAGGTTGGTGGTTTCAACCTACTCAGAGGCTCCATGGGAGAAAGACCTGGCAATCTGCTCCTGTAAAGATCACAGCCTAGGAATCCCTAAGGGGCAGTTCTACTCTGTCACATGGGGTTGCTATGAGCCGGAATCACCACAACAGCACCCAACAACGACAACAACAGCTAGTTATTATTTGTTTTTTAGTAATAGAGATAGAGAGACTGACAGTAATAGTATGATTTTAACATGTGAAGATGGGAAATCCAAAGCAGAAGGAAGGGTATGAACAAAAGTAGTTTCCTTAGACTATATTCTGAAGGCAGTGTTGCCCATAAGTCTGTGGCCTGGGTAAAAATAGTGGAAACTGGCCTCAGTGCCATCACAGGGCTGTCTGGAGATTCTTTCACAGCTTCTAATGCCTTCCCACACAATTCTGCATATTTATAAGACATATAAACATTTCAATTTCAGGAATGGCATCTAATGTGCAATTTAATTTGGATGCAATTTTGGAACTCTCTACTCTGAGCTCACAAGTGCAGTTATTTTCACTTGCAGCAAACGGTTTGGCGGAATTGTGAATGTTACCCAAGACTGGCAAGAAGCAGAACACCCGCCAACGAGGGCAGTAAAACTGGAAATCTACAAGATGTACAGTCTGAAAACACACATAATTTTTAATTCATAATTTAAAACAAGAATTGATTCTTCCAAAAGAAAGACTTTAAAGAGGTGATAAAATGGAAGTTGTAACATGCACAAAAACAAATACAGTGTTGATATGCCTCCAGGATTCCTTCACAACCAACAGGCAGGGGAGGGTAACTTCTGGACCCTGGAGTGGATCTTACCTTTATTTTGTGATTATTTGGGCACTGATGCTCTTGCAAAAGAATAATCCCTTCATACCTACCGTATCTAACTCCCTCAAGCTCTACAACCATTTCTCATATAAGCAGGTGAAGAGCTGAAGCTGCAAAGAGCTATGAGTTTGGAATAAAAACAGCTGGGTTCCAATGTTGGCTCTGTAGTATTAAGATTGGAGCGGTGGGGCAGGAGGGTTAATGTGTTAAATCTTTGCTCAAACACCAACTCACCAGCTGCCTACTTGTTTCTGTTCTCTGGATTCCCAACATTTGCCTTGAAAGGAAAGGGTTAACATGCCCAAGACTTGTCCCTTGCCAGTCTGCCTCCCAGGAAAGCCTTTTTGCCTAGCTCCATGGAAACCAGAAATAGCTTAATTCTTAAAGCAATTAATGTTGGTCAAATGGCAAATCTTGGACTGGTCCCTCAATCATGCCAGCATCCCAGCAGGATGTGGCAAATCCTGCTGGTAGTTGTAGCTCATACAGCTGCAACCAGGAGGCTTGAGCTGCAGCCTTCTGATCACTCCAGGGGAGAGGTTGTTGCTATCCCCAACCACAAATGCTGAGTTAGCAGCACAGAGCTAGAGTCAATTCACAGTACGGTTTATCCTAGCCTCTGATTACAGCAAGGAAGAGCTTATGCTTCCTTAATAATTCAGCTTAAAAGCTCTGCATCTCAAGAAAGGGAATCTCTCTCCCAGAATCTGATATCCAGTCCCGCCAGATTGCTGTGTGCTGGTCCAGAATCTGATAGATAGAGAGAAAGCCACACACTTGCTTCTTCATGCCACTATAAATTTTCCCCCAGGGCTGATGTGTGTGCTGTTTGTCCTGGTTTCCACAATACCTCTATTGATAATACTTCAAAAGGGAGAGATAAAACTTGATAACCATTTGGAGGCTGCCTGAAATAAAAAAGGTAAAAAAAATATGTATATATTTCTGGGCATTTTGAGGTCCTATGGTAAAGATCTCAGTCAAGTTTGCACAAAAATCGGCATGGGATATCCTCAAAGCTACAGGGCTCTTATGACACTTATGTGGAGGCTAACAGGAGTGGGGTGCCTGGGGAACTGCACGGGGCTGCATGAGAACTTCTTGTAGCGGCAGCACCTGTACAGGCTGTCTCTGAGTCGCATAGGATCCTTGGAAAAGAGTCCATGGATGTGTAGGTCCCTGTACTCTCCAAACCCTCAGAGCTGGGCAGGTTCTTCATGTAGACGCTCAATCCTGCCCACCTTGTGAAATGATCTGGGCTGTCACAGGCTCGCTATCAGGAGAATCTGGAGTAATGCCTGTCCTAGTCCACAAACACAAATTCTGCCTCATTTTCCCGATGAACACTCTATTATCCTTACTCTGTAGCCCTGTCCTTAATTCAAGCTTAGTCCAAGTTGCTATTGAAGGTGGCTTGGGATGCAGCTCCACATTCTCCTCTCTGATCTGAATACCACTAGAACGAGCTGAGCTGGGATCTGAACAGAGCTCTCCCTTGTTCCGAACCCCATGCTCCTTCCCATGAAGAAGGTCTAGATTTTCTCTTTAACTGTTAGGATGGGTAGAGAGTTTTCATATTGACATGTCCCTGAAAGTCAGATCGTTTTAGCCATCCTGGCTGCACGGTACACCGCTGTGGAGGGCAGTGTCCCCACTGTCACCTCTTGGCACATCCCCAAGAACTGTGCACACTCTGCACAGCCTCACATGATGTCCCTGACAAAGTTCACTCATGGATAGTGTCTAATAGGTGCACAGAAGGCCAGGTCAATGATGATCAGGCAGTAACTGTTATGTATGGTTAGGCTTAAGCTATAAATTTAGTCATATTGTCCCTCAAATTAAAGAATATAAAAGAATGGTGTTAGGGAGACACATGAGGTTTGTTGTAGTGTTTTTAAAGAGATAACTTAAGAGCCAATTGTATATGGACCATTAAGTCCCTCAGTGGTGAAAACGGTTAACATGCTTGGCTGCTAACTGCAAAGCTGGAGACTTCAGTTTGCCTAGAGGCACCTCGGTAAAAAGTCCTGGTGATCTACTTCTGAAGAACCATCCACTGCAAACCCTATTTAGCACAGCTCTACTCTTTCTGTGACACTGACAGAATGGGGTCACAACAAATTAGAATCAACTCAGTGGCAGCTGGTAACTGGTATATGGGCCATGATATATGGTAGCACAAAATTATGAAACTAGAGAGTTCATTTGTGATGTTAATGCATCAGGAAACTCATCCGTGTATGAGCCAGGCAGATATTTTCAGTGTCTTGGGAAGGCCTGGATTTCCATTTTTCTCGCATTAGTATGCTAGAATCAGTTCTTGAGGTGAGAAATTAGAAACAAGGTGAGTAGAAGTTGGTGATACCAGGTATCACACTCAGATACTCAAGTACCCTGGATACAGCGCTATTTTTCTGATAGTGGGATTCAGATGGCCTGATAATTAAAGCTATTCTCAAAGTCAATGGGTATTCTCCACTAGCATTCTGGGAACAGGGGTTATTAACTGAAGACTGGGTTAATCTTCCCACTGACCTCTGTAATAACTACTTATTTAGTAATAAGCAATGTCCTGGTGTAGGTGGAATACAAAGAAAAGTCATAGTGATATCTTGTTCTTAAAAAGTTCAGATTTTATTAGGAGAAATTAGATACATAAAAACTTCAATAAAGTGTAGAAAATTATCAGTGTCACAAAAAAAGTACAATTAAAATGTCACAGGAGTTCAATCCAGAATGAGAGATACTGTGGAACTGATGGCATTTGAGCTAGACCCTGAAAGGTGAAAAGCATGAACTGGCAGAGAAAATGGTATAAGCTGAGACAGAGAGGAAAGTGGAGGACTGACGGGAGTAGAGGGTTTGTTTAGGGGAGCTAGGAAATATGGCTGGACGGGTCATTTATATCTCAATCACGGAGGGTTTCATTCACTAGAAGTTGTAGGTTTTATTCAGAAGACCAAAAGGAGCCACTCAAAGATGATGACCCAATACAGGTGTTACCAGAGCAATTTCAGAGGCAAGAAGTTGCCCTACCAGATGACTTCTGATGTCTCTCCTCCCTGTTAAATCATGAGTTTCGATTCACGCAAAGAAGAAATAACAACCCTCCGTCACAGACATGGACCACACCAGTTGAGAGTTAGGACTCAGATGGGAGGAAGCTACCGCATGTCTTTTGAAGCAGTGGCTACATTAAAGGTGACCACAGAGACAGCAAAGTTCGAGTAAGTCAAAAGAATAGAAAATCTATGCCATGGGGGACTCTTCTATTCCTGGTGCTCCCCCAGGCAAAAAGCAAGTTCAGAAAGAGCATTAGCTTGCTTTCTCACAAGCAACAATTTCTCGGCAGAAAAATTATACTTTCCCTTTGTCTCATCCCTTGACAATAGAAGTGAATGAGGCAACCTCTCCCAATACCTGACAATCTCATTAAAAAAAAAAAAAAAAAAAAAGCTGAAAGGAAAATAACTATTATGGACTGGCAGGAATAACCTAAGGTATAAGTATCTTTGATCTGACTAGATCCATCTACAGTGAACTGTAGCCAAGTGAAGCAACTATTTACAGAGAAACTGGAAAGAACTTGTGGAATTCACTGAACTGGAATTTGGTGCACTGAGCTGATCCTGCAACAACTGTGATTATAAAAATCCAATGTTTTCCCAAGAAAAGGTTTGTGTATTCTTTGGCCTTGTACCTTAACTCACTCTCAGTCTGAGATCTCCACCCTTTACTTCTATGAGAATAAACTATATGAGGATAACTATATTTTTCTGCTTATATAATTTTGTGCCCAAAATGCTATGGTCAACTTTAAGTGCAGTTTTTAGAAATGTACCATGAGGAAACAATAATATGCAAAGATGCATGCAGAAGGATATTTACTATAGCATTATCTTCAATGTAAAGGATGGAAACAATACAAATATCTATCAGGAGAGGACTGTTGAAAGAATAGTGACACAATGGAATAACATGAGAAGATGCTAGAGATTTTTGTCCAGGTAGTCCATGTGTCCACCCAATATTGCTAAGAAAAAGAAAAGAAATAGGGTGCAAATAGTATGGATAACATGATCTAATTTTTTAAATTTACGTATATATACAGAGCGGGAGGGAAGGAAGGAAGGAGAGAGAAAGGCCTAAAACATCATGAACCAGATTATCAGTGATTGTCTTAGATGGGCGGGATTGTGGAAAATCCTTCAGTATCTATTTGTGTACTTGTGAATGGTTTGAATTTTGTTAAAATGAGCAGGTATTGTTTTTATAACAGAAAAAAAAAGGGGCTTTCCATCAGAGAAGGAAGATAGAAAAAGAGACTCTTAGCCTTCAGTAAGTTTTCCAGCTGTGAATGTTACTTATGTCAGAGATAATTTTAAGATCTTCTTAAGTGTGCTGGAAATAACACTGTGGTATAAAATAAACCTCTTGGAAGAGTGGAAAGAATACTGGACTTGAAGTTCAAACCTTCTGTTATGAGTCCAAGTCTCCACCTACAAAAGTCATTCTCCCTCCCTGAGCCTCAGCTTTCTTCATATATAAAATAAATGGCTATACTTAATGACTTCCAAGGTCCTTTCCAGTACTAACATTTCATTATTCTAACTGAAAATAAACATCCCAGGATTTAATTCTCCCTTACTAGAAATGGCCCACCATGAGGACAACAAACAGCTATAGCAGAAAGACTCATGGGATTGCTCCTTCTGAATTCCTGGAGCATCTGGGTTACATAGTGGAATACATTTCCACATAGAACCCGAAGTCACAAGCACATCCTAGCTCACTAAGCAAAGAATGTGAGGGGAAAGGGAACGAGTCTTTTATACAGACCCTCAGTCAGAAGTTCTGCCAATAATTAAAAAATTCATCTCTAGCCCCAAAACACACACACAGTTTATTAGACAGGAAATTGAGGCTATAGAAATGAAGGGAACTGCACAAATCTAACAACTAATCAGTAGAAGAATCAGTCTGGATATTTAATTATACCCAGACCTAGTATAACACTCTTTAGACCTTACAGATTTTGGCTAAACATATATTTATATAAGTTCTAAACAATGCTTCAAACTTCCAAGTCCTCAACCTGCTGTATCTCTTTATGACACCTCCCACAGCTCAGCCCATTTCTCTGAAACGGTAACACAGTAAAAGGAAGAGTCCCTCAAAGAAAGACGATCCCCATCTCCCCTTTCTACCCTCATACATGCAGGCACACTGATATACTCCTATTATCTATTTTGAGGCTACAATTACACTAAAGGTGTGGATCTGACTTATCCTAGTCATCTGCAAGGAACAAAACAAACAAGGATTTTAATATGGAAAATACATAAAAAAGTGGGTTGACTTAAGAAGTATAGAGCCAGGGGTGAGGCAAATGTAGTTAATAGAAAAGCACAAAATTGGGAACTGGAAGACATAGGTTCAAGTCCTACTGCTGCTACTTAGTTGCTGTAGGACCTTAGTCAGGCTATGTGAGACTTCTAGGCCTTAGCATCCAAATGTATAACACAGAAACCATTCATTCATTCAACAAGTATTTCAGTGCCTACCATATGCCTGGCATAGTGCTTGGTGCAGGCTATATGATGTTGGGCTGAAATAGACACTGGCAGCCCTTGCTCTCATGAAATTGATGGTCTAGAGGGAAAAATAAACATTAAATCATACAGATAAATGGATGAGGATTGTAAGACAAACAATATGGTCCTCTGAGAGCATATAACAAAAGCACCTGACCTAGATGCTCAATTGGGATTTGATGGATGAGTAGCCATTAACTAGGTGAAAGGAGGGAGGAGCAAAGAGGGGAAACATTCCAGGAAGAGGGAGCATCATGTTCAAAGACCCTGTGGAAGTTGGAAGTATAGTGGGTTTCAAGAACTGAAAGAAGGCCAGTGAAAATGGCCATTAAATGATTTTAAGCATGGGGTGAATCTTGTAGGATAGTTGTGAGATGATACAAAACAGGGCATAGAACACTGCTTTGACCATCAAAGCCTGAGATAAAGTTAGGTGCTAACATGGAGATAAAAGCATACAAATCATTTGAAAGAACACTCCTCCCAAGACAAAGGTATTATCAAAATACTAGCTGATGTTGTTCAAAGTGACTAGTATACTCTGTTAACAAAGGCAGGAGCAGAATATAACAGCACCACAGTGACTTTTTTCAAGTTGAAAATCTTCCTGTGGAAAGAGTATAAGTTACAGTTTCATCATATTTTTTAAAAGGGTCTGCCTTTAGGGAAAGTAAATGAAAGGATTAGTCAGAAATTTCCACTGCAGAACCACCCATGGATGCCGCCCCAGTTTGATATAGTACAAGTGAAATGCCAGAACAGCAGCCACCTAGAGTGTGATCAAAGTTGCTGCTTGGAAACAATTCAAAACGCAGATATCTGACTTCCTGAACTCCTGGGTCTAGTTCCAACCACACAAATTATAAGCTGGCTTTGTTACAACTATAATTTTTTCCACCAAGCAAATATTTTATTTTGAACTTCCATGAATCTTAAAGAAACGTATCAACAGAATTGGTAAGTCTTTTTTCTTCCTTTAAGAACCCTGCTGGGGAGTTTTCTGATTGACTCATAAATGAGGGACGATCGAATGTCAGCTCTGACAAGAATATTAATTAAAAGAAAATTGGCTGCTGACATTTCTGCAAATTCAGGCTAGTAGATCAAACACAAACCCAAAGGAAGAGAGAAGGTCAAGGTGATATCCTATATGCCAGAAAGTGGGTTAAAAGTTTCTGAACAAGGTAAGATATATAAAGTTGCAGACCAGTGGACTTTCATGCTTACATAAAATCTAGAATAGACTCAACTGAAACTTAAGTGGCAAGAAATTTGTAGAAACAATATACTAAATAGCAATCAGCATGACTTAACACAAAAGAGTCTAAGATAAATTTTCTTCTTTGACAAAATGATAGACCACGTAAATAAAGGGAACAAGGGTATATAACCTACTGTAACTTCAGCAATCTTTTAAGTTATAGCAAGAAATACATAGTGCCACACAAAAGAAAATCCAGATTTTACAATAATAAAGTGGCTGGAAGGTTCTGCCCAAGGGAGCATTAACTATGTATCAGACTAAATTACACGTATATTGTTGTTGTTAAGTGTCATCAAATTGATTTTGACTCAGCAAACCTGTGCGACAGAGTAGAACTGCCCCCATAGGGCTTTCTAGGCTGTAATCTTTATGGAGGCAAATCACCAAGTCTTTTCTCTTGTAGAGCCACCGGGCGGGTTCGAACCGTCAATTTTCCAGTTAGCAGTTGAGCACTGTGATCATTAAGGTTGTGTATCAACTTGGATGGGCCATAATTCTCAGTGGTTTGGCAGTTATGATGTAGTTTGGCAGTCGTATAATGATGTGATCACTTCCATGATGGGATCTGCAGTTGAAAGGGAGTTTCCTTGGGGGTGTGGCCTGTATGCAATATAGGTGGACTTTCCAGCAAGGCTTGTGGGCTTTTGCTCACACAGGATCCTGCAGCTGGCTCATGTTCATCTGACCTCCAGTTCTTGGGACTTGAGCTAGAAGCTTACCTGCTGTCTTGCCTGCCCATCTTGGGATTCATTGGTCTCCGCAGCCTGTGAGCCAGGAGAAGCCTCCAGTCTGACCCACAGACTTGGGAATTCCCAGTATACATAAACGCATGAGCCATTTCCTTGATACAAATCTCACCATATATATATATGCTTTACCGGTTTTGCTTCTCTAGAGAACCAAGCCTAAGACAAGTGCTTAACCACTGTACCACCAGGGCTCCTTACATGTATATTAAAGATTTAAACACGTAAAAAAACAAACTATTAAAAAAACTAATTGAATATTTATCAAAGCTTTGGAAAGGAAGCTAGAAGCAATGTGAAAAGCCAACAAACAAACCAACAAAAAAAAAAGGAAAAGAGGAATTACTACATCATGTATAAGTGAACAAGTCCTGAATGTCAAAAACATAACCAAAATAAAGGTAAATAAAAGACTGGGGAAAATGCTGTCAAATAATGTGGTAAAGATCATATTAGCATTTTTAGTATAGAGCAAGGTGACAAAGACATCAATGGAAAATGGGTAAGAAATGATAAAGACAATGGAATTAAGTCCAAATGCCTGATTTCAAATGAGATTTTGTTTGGGTCATTGTTTTGATTTCTATGTATATTTGTTATCTATTGTCACATAACAAATTACCTCAAAACTTAATAGCTTAAAACATAAACCTTTATTATCTCATAGTTTCAGTGACTCAGAAATTCAGAAGCAGCTTAGTTGGGTAGTTTTGGCTCAGGGTCTCATATGAAGTTGCATTAAGAAACTGACTGGGGAGGCAGAGCCAGATGGCACTACAGACAGATGCACAATGTCATGCCTCTGAAGCAAAGACCCAAAAAACTAAGTAAAACAGATACTAACGTCAATCCTGGAATTCTAAGCATCAAATTAAGGGATAAAGAGCTAGATCAAACAGACAATGGAAAAAACTGATGGACAACATACAACGAGGAGCTACGGAGTAGAGGTCCCCCGCCAGCTAACATGGCACAGCATCACAATCTTGGAGTACAGCTATCAATGATTCTGGACAGGAAGTACAGGAAGGCAACTTCACGGAGCTCCCAACAAGAGACAGAGCACCTGCCTCATATACCACTTCCCTCCCTTTCCCGCCAGCCCCCAAATCTGCCCCACCCTCACCCACCAGCTAGCCTTTTTTTTCTCTTTCTCTCTCTTTTCTTTTCTTTCTCCCTCCACCCCTCCCCTCCACTTAGCCCTGTATACCACCCACCTTTCCCACCAACCCCTGACACACTGCACGGCTATAGCATCCCCAGTACTCAGACCTGCACTGTCCCTCCTCCCGCCACTTGACCAGCTGCTGAATGATGGGAAGCAAGCCAATACTACTCTGCATCTGACATCCTCGCCTATCTGATAAGGAGCTATGAACACTCCCACACTGCTGGAGCAACATTATGAGGCAGACAGCGCCTAATTGACAGAAGCGTTCACACCAGTAATACTCAAACTATTTCAGACCACAGAAAAGGAAGGAATACTCCCGAATTGATCCTATGAAGCCAGCATAACCCTGATACCAAAGCCAGGCAAAGACACCACAAAAAAATAAATTACAGACCAATATCTCTCATGAATATAGATGCAAAAATTCTCAACAAAATTCTAGCCGAAAGAATTCAGTATCATATAAAAAAAAATAACACACCATGACCAAGTGGGAGATTCATACCAGGTATGTAAGGATGGTTTCAACATTAGAAAATCAATCAACATAATCCACCACATAAATAAAAATAAAAGAATCACATTATCATCTCAATTTACAGAGAAAAGGCATTTGATAAAATGCAACACTCATTATTGGGATAAAAACTCCCAGTAAAATAGGAAAAAAAGGGCAATTCCTCAACCTAATACAAGTCATCTATACAAAAGCAACAGCCAACATCATTCTCTATGGACAGAGGCTGAAAGCATTCCCCCTGAGATTGGGAACAAGACAAGGATGCCCTTTATCACCACTCCTAGTTACCACCGTGCTGGAACTCTGAACTACAGCAATAGGCAAGAAAAAGAAATAAAGAGCATCCAAACTGGAAAGGAAGAAGTAAAACTATCCCTATTCACAGATGATACGATCTCATACATAGAGAACCCCAAAGATTCTACAAGAAAACTACTGGAACTAATAAAAACATTCAGCAGAGTAGCAAGATACAAGATAAACATACAAAAATCAGTTGGATTCCTATACACCAACAAAGAAAACTTCAAAAAGGAAATGAAGAAAACAATACCATTTATAATAGCCCCTAAAAAAATAAAATACTTAGGAATAAATATAACTAGGGACATAAAAGACCTATACAAAGAAAACTATAAAACATCACTGCAAGAAACCAGAAGAGACGTAAGCAAATGAAAAAACATACCATACTCATGAATGGAAAGACTCAACATTGTAAAAATATCAGTTCTACCCAAAGAGATTGTGATAACTATGGCTGTGTGTCAACTTGGCTGGGCCAACATTCTCAGTAGTTTGACAACTATGTAATGACATTATCACCTCCATAATGAGATCTAATTTAATGTAATCACCTCCACGATGAAATCTGTTATGAGACGCCTATCAGTTGAAAGGAATTTTCTTTGGGAGTGTGGCCTGCATTCAATATAGGTGGATTTCTGGGAAAGCTCGTTGGCTTTTACTTGCTCTGGATCCTGCATCTGGCTCCTGTTCATCTGACCTCCTGTTCTTGGGACTTGTGCTAGTAGCATACTTGCCGATCTTGGGATCCATCAGCTTCCGCAGCAGCCTGTGAGCCAGAGGCCTGATGTCTGATCTGACAATCTTGGATTTGCCAGCATCTGCAGCTACATGAGTCAGCAGAAGCTTCCAGCCTAAGCCACGGATTTGAGACTTTCCAGCCTCTAAAACTGCATGAGGCATTTCCTTAATATAAATCTCTCTGTATATATATATATATCCTTCACTGGTTTTGCTTCCCTAGAGAACTCAGCGTAAGACATCTGGTATGGGGAGTGGGCTGCTGCTGCAACAGATACCTATACTGTGGAAGGGGCTTTGGAATTGAGTAATGGGTACAGGCTGGAAGGGTTTTAAAGTGTCTAACAGTAAAAGCCTACACTGCCTTGAAGAGACTGTTGGTGGAACTGTGGCCATCAAAGACTACTCTGGTGAGGGCTCAGAAGGAAGTGAGGAGAGCTCTAACAGCACAAACAGCGCACACAGAAAGAAGCAGCAGCAGAGAAACGGCAGCAGCAGAACCAGGAGACTGACGTGAGTCAACGCAGGAGCCAACCCACAGAGTAAGAAAGCTGAATGTCTTCAGGCAGGAGACTTCCTGGCAGAGTAGGGTGCCTCCAGGCATTTATTGGTAGAGCTATCCCAAGCAGGGCTGAGGCTGGGGCAGCCCAAAAGGCCCAAGGGGCCAAAGGGCCAAAGAACCAGGCAGCAGAAGCTGATGAGACAAGGAGCACAGGAACGAGAGCTGCCTTGGTCTCAAAGTGTGGCACCACAACTTCTGTGGTCTCAAACGGTGGCTCTACAGTCTGCTGGGCCTCGAAGGGTGGGACCATGGTCTCCTATGTTTCAAACAGTCAGATCTTCACTAACCTGGTTCTGGAGTGTGGGGCTGCCATTCAGGAGAGCCAGGGGGACGGGGCAGGATATGCTGCCCAAAGCTGAGAGGGTGGGACTGCCATGCCCAAGGGGCAGAAGAACAGTGCCTGCCAGGGCCTACGGGGTAGGGTTACCACTCAAACAGACTAGCAGAATAGGGCCACTCAAATCTGAGGGAACAGAGTTCCTGTCCCAGAGGGCCTGGAAGGCAGAGCTGAAGCCCAGGGCTGAGGGAATTCCACCCAGAATCTGGAGGGTGTGACCAACACCCAAATTCTAGAGCGTAGGGCCATTGCCTAAATGGTCTCAGAGAACAGAGAATTATTTCAAAGCCTTGAAAGCTAATGTAATGTGCTCTGCTGACTTGCTTGGTGCCTGTTATCCCTTCTTTTCCTCCAGTTTCTCCCATTTGTAGTGGAAATGTATACCTTATGCCTGTTCCACCACTGTACTTTGGAAGCAGATAACCTGTATTCTAGATTTCACAGATAAAGAGGAACTTTGTTCCAGGATGGAATTTGGACTTGGAGTTGATATAACACTTTAGGGATGGTATGATGCAGTGAATGTGTTTTACATGTGGCAAGGACATGAATTTGGGGCGGGGG
>NW_004443937.1:3186903-3261595 GCF_000243295.1 Trichechus manatus latirostris
GGGGGTGGGGGGGCGGGGCAAAGGGTGGAATCCCCTACGCATCTGTCAGTTTGTTGTACTGTGGGGGCTTGAGTGACACTGTGAGGCTGGAAGCTATGCCACTGGTATTCACATACCAACAGGGACACCCATGGAGGACAGGTTTCAGCTGAGCTTCCAGACTAAGACAGACTAGGAAGAAGGACCAGGCAGTCTACTTCTGAAAAGAATTAGCCAGGGAAAACCTTATGAATAGCAGTGGAACATTGATATAGTGCCAGAAGATGAACCTCTCAAGTTGTAAGGCACTCAAAAGACTGAAGAAGAGCTGCCTCCTAAAAGTAGAGTTGACCTTAATGACGTGGATGGAGTTGAGCTTTCAAGACCTTCATTTGCTGATGCGACATGACTCAAAATAAGAAGAAACAGCTGCAAACATCCATCAATAACTGGAACATGGAATATATGAAGTATGAATCTAGGAAAACTGGTAATCATCAAAAATGAAATAGAACATATAAACGTCGATATCCTAGGCATTAAAACCTGCTGCCATCGAGTCGATTCTAAACTCCTAGCGACCCTACAGGACAGAGCAGAACTGCTCCATAGGTTTCCAAGGAGCACCTGGTGGATTCGAACTGCTGATCTTTTGGTTAGCAGCCGTAGTGCTTAACCATTATTCCTCCATGGTTTCCATCCTAGGCATTAGTGAGCTGAAACGGACTGGTACTGGCCATTTTGAATCGGACAATCATATGGTCTACTATGCTGGGAATGACAATATAAAGAGGAATGGCACTGCATTCATCATCAAAAAGAACATTTCAAGATCTATCAGGAAGTACAGCGCTGTCAGTGATAGGATAATATCCATACACCTACAAGGAAGACCAGTTAATACGACTGTTAGTCAAAGTTACACACCAACTACTAAGGCCAAAGATGAAGAAATTGAACATTTTTACCAACTTCTGCAGTCTGAAATTGATCGAACATACAATCAGGATGCATTGATAATTACTGGTGATTGGAATGTGAAACTTGGAAACAAAGAAGAGGGATCAGTAGTTGGAAAATATAGCCTTGGCAATGGAAACAATGCTGGAGATCGCATGATAGAATTTTGTAAGACCAACGACTTCTTCATTGCAAATACCTTTTTTCACCAGCGTAAATGATGGCTATACCTGTGGACCTCCCTGGATGGAATACACAGGAATCGAATCAACTACATCTGTGGAAAGAGACGATGGAAAAGCTCAGTATCATCAGTTAGGACAAGGCCATGGGCCAAGCGTGGAACAGACCATCAATTGCTCATATGCAAGTTCAAGTTGAAACTGAGGAAAATTAGAACAAATCCACAAGAGCCAAGCTATGACCCTTGCTGAATTTAGAGACCATCTCAAGAATAGATTTGACACGTTGAACACTAATGACTGAAGACCAGATGAGTTGTGGAATGACATCAAGGACATCATACATGAAGAAAGTAAGAGATCATTAAAAAGGCAGGAGAGAAAGAAAGGACCAAAATGGATGTCAGAAAAGACTCTGAAACTTGCTCTTGAACGTCGAGCAGCTAAAGCAAAAGGAAGAAATGATGAAGTAAAAGAGATGAACAGAAGATTTCAAAGGGCAGCTTGAGAAGACAAAGTAAAGAATTATAATAACATGTGTGAAGACCTGGAGATAGAAAACCAAAAGGGAATTTCTCAAGCTGAAAGAACTGAAGAAAAAATTCAAGCCTCGAGTTGCAATACTGAAGGACTCCACAGGGAAAATATTAAATGACACAGGAAGCATCAAAAGAAGATGCAGGAATACACAGAGTCAGTATACCAAAAAGAACTGGTCGATGTTCAACCATTTCAGGAGGTGGCACATGTACTGAAGGAAGAAGTCCAAGTTGCACTGAAGGCATTGGCGAAAAACAAGGATCCACAAGAATTGACAGAATACCAACTGAGAAGTTTCAACAAATGGATGCAGCGCTGGAGGTACTCAGCCTTCTATGCCAAGAAATTTGGAAGACAGCTACCTGGCCAACTGACTGGAAGAGATCCATATTTATACCTATTCCCAAGAAAGGTGATACAACCGAATGCAGAAAATTATCAAACAACATCATTAATATCACACACAAGTAAAATTTTGCTGAAGATGGTTCAAAAGTGGCTGCAGCAGTACATCGACAGGGAACTGCCAGAAATTCAAGCTGGATTTAGAAGAGGATGTGGGACCAGGGATATCATTGCTGATGTCAGATGGATCCTGGCTAAAAGCAGGGAATTCCAGAAAGATGTTTCCCTGTGTTTTATTGACTATGCAAAGGCATTTGACTGTGTTGATCATAACAAATTATGGATAACATTGTGAAGAATGGGAATTCTGGAACAGTTAATTGTGCTCATGAGGAGTCTGTACATAGATCAAGAGGCAGTCTTTCAGACAGAACAAGGGGATACTGTGTGGTTTAAAGTCAGGAAAGGTGTGCGTCAGGGTTGTATCCTTTCACCATACCTATTCAATCTGTATGCTGAACAAATAATCCGAAAAGCTGGACTATACGAAGAAGAATGCGGCATCAGGATTGGAGGAAGACTCATTAACAACCTGCATTATGCAGATCACACAACCTTCCCTGCTGAAAGTGAAGAGTACTTAAAGCACTTACTGATGAAGTTCAGAGACTACAGCCATCAGTATAAATTACACCTCAGCAAAAAGAAAACAAAAATCCTCACAACTGAACCAATAAGCAACGTCATGATAAATGGAGAAAAGATTGAAGTCAAAGATTTCATTTTACTTGGATCCACAATCAACACCCATGAAAGCAGCAGTCAAGAAATGAAGGACGCACTGCATCGGGCAAATCTGCTGCAAAAGACTTCTTTAAAGTGTTGAAAAGCAAAGATGTTACCTTGAAGACTAAGGTGTGCCTTACCCAAGCCATGGTGTTTTCAATCATCTCATACGCACGTGAAAGCTGGACGAAGAACTGATGCCTTTGAATTGTGGTGTTGGAGAAGAATACTGAATATACCAAGGACTGCCAAAAGAATGAACAAATCTGTCTTGGAAGAAGTACAACCAGAATGCTCCTCAGAAGCAAGGATGGCAAGACTACATCTCACATACTTTGGGTGTGTTATCAGGAGGGATCAGTCCCTGGAGAAGGACATCATGCTTGGTAGAGGATCTCTGAAAAAGAGGAAGACCCTCAACGAGACGGACTGACGCAGTGGCTACAACAATGGCCTTAAGCATAACAACAACTGTGAGGATGGTGCAGGACCAGGCAGTGTTTCGTTCTGTTGTACATAATAGGGTCGCTATGAGTCAAACTGACTTGATGGCGCCTAACAACAACAACAAGAGGGTGGAATATTATGGACTCAATTGTGTTCCCTCAAAAACGTGTGTCAACCTGGGTAGCTCATGATTCCCAGTATCTTGTGCTTATCCACAACTTTGTGATCTGATGTGATTATCCTAAGTGTTGTAAATCCTAACCTCTATGATGTTAATGAGGCAGGATTAGAGGCAGTTATGTTAATGAGGCAGGAGTCAATCTTCAGTATTAGGTTGTACCTTGTGTTAATCTCTTTTGAGATACAAAAGAGAGAAGCAAGCAGAGAGAATAAGCACCTCATATCACTAAGAAAGAAGCTTCGGTAATGGAGTGTGTCCTTTGGACCCAGAATCCCCATACTGAGAAGCTCCTAGACCAGGGGAAGATTGATGACAAGGACTTTCCCCCAGAACCGACAGACAGAGAAAGCTTTCCCTGAGGTCTGGCATCCTGAATTCAGACTTCTAGCCTCCTAGACTGTGAAAGAATAAATACCTGTTTGTTAAAGCCATCCATTTGTGGTATTTGTTATAGCAGCACTAGATAACTAAGACGGTGATCTACAGATATAATACAATCCCGATCCAAATACCAACAGCATTCTTTAACAAGACAGAAAAACTACTCACTGACTTTATGTGGAAAGGAAAGAGGCCGTGGATAAGTAAAGCATTATTGAAAAACTAGAACAAAGTAGGAGGCCTCACCCTGTCTGATCTCAGAACCTGCTATAGAGCCATGGTAGTCAAAACAGCCTAGTACTGGTACAACGACAGACACACAGACCAATTGAACTGAACTGAGAACCCAGATGTAAATCCATCCACCTATGGTCAGCTAATCTTTGACAAAGGCTCAAAGTCTATTAAAGGGGGATAAGACAGTCTCTTTAACAAAACTGGATGTCTATCTGTAAAAAAAATGAAACAGGACCCATACCTTACCCCATACACAAAACCTAATTCAAAATGGATCAAAGACCTAAACACAAAACCTAAAACTATAAAAATCATGGAAGAAAAATAGGGACAATGCTAGGGGCCCTAACATACAGCACAAATAGGATACAAACCATAACTAAACAGTGCATGCACAAACACCATAAGATAAACTAGATAAATGGAAGCTCCAAAAAATTAAACACTTATTCTCATCAAAAGACTTCACCAAAAGAGTAAAAAGAGAACCTACAGATTAGGAAAAAATTTTTGACTATGTATGACATATCTGACAAGCGTCTAATTTCTAAAATCTATAAAATATTGCAACACATTAACAACAAAAAAGGCAAATAATTCAATTAAAAAATGGGCAAAGGATATGAACAGACACATCACCAAAGAAGAAATTCAGGTAGCTAACAGACACATGGGGAAACGCTCATATTCATTAGCAATTAGAGAAATGCAAATCAAAACTACATGGAGATACCATCTCACCCAGACATTACTGGCACAAATCAAAACGACAGAACATAACAAATGTTAGAGAGGCCGCAGGGAGATTGGAACTCTTATGCACTGCTTGTGGGAATGTAAAATGGTACAACCACTATGCAAAATGATATGGCACTTCCTTAAAAAGCTAGAAACCATATGATCCAGCAGTCCTACTCCTAGGAATATACCCTACAGAAATAAGTGCCGTCACATGAATAGACATATGCACACCCATGTTCACTTCAGCATTATTCACAATAGCAAAAAGATGGAAACAATCTAACCGCCCATCAACAGATGAATGGATAAACAAATTATGGTGCATACACAATGGAATCCTATGCAACAATAAAGAACAATGATGAATCTGTAGAATATCTCACAACATGGATGAACCTGGAGGACACTATGCTGAGTGAAATAAGACAAGCACCAAAGGATAAATACTATATGAGACCACTATTATAAAAACTCAAGAAAAGGTTTACACACAGAAAGAAACAATCTTTGAAGGTTACAAGGGAGAGAAGGTTTGGGGAAGGGATATTACTAACTAGATAGTAGCTAAGTGTTAACTTTGGTGAAGGGAAAGATAGTATACAACATAGGGGAACTCAGCACAACTTGATCAAGGCAAAGTCATACAAGCTTCACAGACACATCCAAACTCCTTGAGGGACTGTGTTACTGGGGCTAAGGGCCATGGACCATGGTCACGGGGGTCACCTAGGTCAACCAGCATAACACAGTTCATAAAGAAAATGTTCTACATCTTACTTTGGTGAGTAGCATCTAGGGTCTTAAAAGCTTGCGAGCGGCCATCTAAGATACATCGACTGGTCCCATCCCGTCCGGAGCAAAAGAGAATGAAAAAAACCAAAGACACAAGGGAAATATTAGTTCAAAGGACTAATAGACCACAAGTACCACAGCCTCCACCAGCCTAAGCCCAGAACAACTAGATGGTGCTCGGCTGCTACCATCGTCTGCTCTGACAGGGATCACAATAGAAGATCCCACACACAGCGAGAGAAAAATGTGGAACAAAATTCAAATTCACAAAAAAAAAGACCAGACTAACTGGTCTGACAGAGACTAGAGTAACTCCCAAGACTACGGCCCCCAGACACTCTTTTAACTAGAACTGAAGCCACTCCTGAAGTTCACCCTTCAACCAAAGATTACATAGGTCTATAAAACAAACAAAACACAAGTAAGGAACATGTTTCTTAGTTCAATCAAGTATACAAGACCAAATGGGCAACACCTGCCCAAAAACAAAGATGAGAAGGCAGAAAGGGACAGGAAAAATGGACAGATGGAAATGGGGAACCTGGGATGGAGAGGGCAGAGTGTTGACACAGTGTCCAGTGTCACAAAACAGTTTGTATATGAATTGTTGAATTAGAAACTAATTTGCTCCATAAACTTTCACCTAAAGCACAGTAAAAAATAAATAAAAGTGTTAAACAAGATATTGTTAGTTTTCTTGACAAATTTTTAATAAATTAATAATACATTTTCCTAATAAAGCAATTATATCGCTGTTAGAAAATGAAACAGAAAAAAATATATATATATGTTGACTGGGGCAGGTAGCAGTCATCTGAAGGCTTGACTAGGACTGGAGGATCTACTTCCAAGATGTCTCTCTCACATGGATATTGGCAGGAGAACTCAGTTTTTCACCACATACACCTCTCCATAGGGCTTGTTGAGTGTCCTCACAACATGGCAGCCAATTTCCCCCAGAATGAATGATCAAGAAAGAGTAAGAGGGAAGATGTAATATTTTATGACCTAGCCTTAGATGCCACACTGTCATATCCACAATACTCCACTGGCTACACAGGGGAGCCATATCCAATCTGTAATACCCTAGGGCTTGACTGCCATAAGACCATCTATCGATTAATAATAGGAAATCCCACTCTTTCCTTCATTCATCAAATATTTATTGAGCATCTACAATATGCCATTCGGAGGGCTAGTTGCAACCCTGTCAAAATCTATTCAAAAGAGTATACCTCACAGTCACAAAGTCATAGATTTCCAAACTGAGCAAGATTGAGAAATGCAGCTTCCAACTTGGCCATATCAATTCTTCATCCCAGAGGCATCTGTGGGTCACTGTGCCAAGAGGAAGTTCAGAACTCTACCTGATGACTGGACAGCTATCGACCTACATCAAAATACCTCTGCCTGCCACCAGATCTATCTTGATCGTGCCAACACAAATTTTCAAACACAGCCAGTAACTTTCTAGGACCAAGGTAAGAATAGTCAATCAATGCTTGAAAGTCTTAGATTTGAAGAGTGTAGAAATTATCTAGATTGTTTCATATACTACTCATAAACCTTACTAAAAGTCTAAAACTCCATCCTGTGTATCAATGATGATGCTTCTAGTGCACACCCCTGGAGTGTAGACTTTGTCTATTACCTAATCAGAGTCCCTGGGTGTTGCAAACGGTTAAGCGCTTGACTATTAACAGAAAGGCTGGCAGTTTGAACCCATCCAGAGGCACCTCAGAAGACAGGCCCGGTGATTTGTTTCTGAAAGGTCACAGCCTTAAAAATCCTATGAAGCCATTCTACTCTGCACACTTGGGGTTGCCTTGAGTCAGAATCAATTAGACAGTAACTGGTTTGGTTTCATATTATCAAATGAACAAATATTTACAGAGTCACTGGTAGATGTCAGATACTAGTTCTGGGGAAACATACATTCTCTTCATGGGAAAAACAGACAGTGAATACACAAACAAATAAATAAACTAAATAATACATCTTGCTGTAAGTGCTATAAAGACAATAAACAGAAAGCTGTGATAGAGAAAGTTGTGAGGAGGGTAGGGGAATGCGGATACTCTGCCTTGCTGAGAAGATTGAAGCTGAGACCTAGAGAAGCCAGCCATCAGAAAGGCTAAAAAAGAATTCCAGGTCTACAGAGTGGCATGTACAAATGCAAACACAGGCTTGGCAAAATCTTGGACTGGTCAGATGACAATTTGACTGAAAGAGAGCAAAGGGGAAATTCCTTCAAAATGAGGTAGCAGAGCAAAGAGGTAGGGTCCAAACTGTGTAGAGCCTTAAGGCTTGTGGTAAAGAGTTTGAGTTTTCATGCTAAAGGCAGTGGGAAGCCAGTGAATGGTTTTCATGGGACAAGTGACAAGGTCAGATTCAAATTTGTAGTTTGTGGCATACTCCATTAAACCTGTGTATCCATGTGATAGCTGCTAGAGAGTAAGGGGGCAATCGGGGCCAAACCAGCCGGAATTGGCCCATACAGGGATGAGATCCTTCGCCCTCTCTTCATTAGAACAATGCAGTTTACGTTGGGCACTGAAATAAATGCAGCTATTGCTACTGATGGTTAGTCTGTCCTCATTTCCTGAAAGTGAAAGGTCTTTTCTTCATGACTTATCCACAAATCCTGCTGATCCTTCTAATTAAATTTTTTTCAACCAACTTGATGCGCTAGTTATTATGAGCCCAGACACACCAGGCATAAATTCTTCCTGCCACCCATATGCACACTAGGGCTACAGTGCTGCATGTTTCATCATTATGAGGGATAGTCTTCAATAGAATTTTCATGACACCATCTGCCATGTTTTTCTCTCAACTTCTTTTTTTTTTTTTTTTTGGTTGAGTGACTGCTCAGTGACTATGAATATCATACCTGGCATCTTTAAAAAAGAAACAGACATGATACTTGAAGGCCTGACAGAGACTCAAGGGGGGTAAAAGAGTCATAAAACTTATCAACTGGCAAGTGCTATGGACCAAAGGCTTAGGACTGCACTGCAGGTTAGCCTTTTTTATACCATAATCAATAATGTCGCTAAGAATGATGAAAGTAAATGGAATTTGTGGTCTTCAGTTTCAGCAAACTGACTCACTCATTGTTGCATTCTTTTTAAGCATTGCACCTTTTCATCAGCATAACAGGTTATGTACTGTGAACTCTTAAGGGGGGAAAAGGCCAATTTTGAAAATTAAACCATTTCTTCACTTCCCTTAAACTTATTTATCCAAGACCTTCAAAATTCCATGTCCTCTGTGGTTACTTCTCTAATTAATCCAACCACATGGTTTATGCACATTATGTGACATTATATGTGGTCTCTGGCACAAAGCCATTGAAAAACAGGCTGTCTTATTTGGTTTCCTCCTTCCTGCTCCCCCTGCTCCCCACCCCCGAAAAAAAAATAGAGACAAGAACTTGTGTATAAGGAATTCATTTGGAGATAATCCTAGGAATCATCAGTAAAAGAATGAAGAGAGTGTGACACAGAAGTAGGTAAAAACAATAAGGGGTGCTAGTACCACTACTGGCAATTGGTGTTCAACCCAGCCAAGGGCTGATCTTTGAGGAACCATGCACAATATACCTCAGAATCATCCTTCTGAAGGATAGAACTCTGAAGCATTTATCTTATTTTCCATTAGTTTGGGATTGCCCTTCAAGGGCATTAATTCTGCTACATCTCTGGGCTTCTCTATAGGTGAGCTAAGAGAGCTCCAAACCAAAAAACCAAACCCATCCATTACCACTCTTGATTCTCACAACAACCCTTTGTGACGTGAGCTTTTCTATTTCTATTTCATAGACAAAAACGTTGAGAGTTGCAAAGTTTAAGCAATCTGTTCACGGTCCTATACTAGGCTGTAGAAGAGCTCAGAATGAAATCCAAGTCTCCAAGTTCCACTTCCAGGGCACTTCCCACTCTCGCATGCAGCCTCTAAGGAAACGAAATGTGGCATCAATGGAAATGGAAAGCAGTGACAACAGGAAGCAATTTGTCCTCAGAGACCTTGAAGGATTGTCCTCAAACCAGAATCTTCAACTCAAGAACTGGTGACTCCAACTCTGTATCATCCCTGCAGGCAGCCAGATGTGAAATTCTTCATGAACATGGAACCTACTCCATGAAGAATGCCATTAGTTTTAAGACAGTGAAATTCATTTGAAACTAACTGGTGAGTAATGAAGTTGCTAAGGTTTATGGGCCTTGCCCTAACAATAATACGGAGGTACAGTGTCAACAATAAAATTGTAACTGCTGAAAAAAACTTGCCTCTGTGGATAAAAGGCAGTCCTTTTCCCTCAGCTTGGAGACAAAAACAGCATTAGACAATTTCAGAAGGGACAAGATCACTTTCTCTTGTATGGCCTTAAACAATGAATAGAAAGAATGACTTCACCCTTAGAAATAACCTTTGGTTATTTGATAATAGGACAAGGGACACAAGTGTGTAATTCTCCTCTAGTTAAATTTCTAGCATTTACAGAGGTGGGTGTGTCTATATAATAACATAACGCCAAAAGAAGCCGGGTTTGTTTCCAAGGGCTGCCGTCACGAAATACAACAAAGCGGGTGTCTTTAAAGAACAGACATTTATTGTCTCACGGTTCTGGAGGCTAACAGTCTGAATTCAGGGCATCAGCAGAGTCATGCTCTCTCTATCCACTCTAGGGGAAGACACTTCTTTTCTTTTCTGGCTCCTGGTAGTCCCAGAATTCGTTGGCATTCCTTGGCATGTAGATGAATCTCCACGTGGCTATCTTCTCCCTGGTTTATTTCTCTTTGTCTGTTCTCTTTCTTTATAAGGACACTACTTAGACAAGGTCAAGACTCACGCTACTCCTGGTATGACCCCATGTTAACTTAGTTAACAACATCTTCAAAGACCCTATTTCCAAACAAGGTCATGTTCATACGGATCAAGGGGTTAGGACTTCAATTTTGGGGGACAATTCAATCCATAACAACAGCCATGACCAGAGACAAGAGAAGAATACAGAGCCTGTTGCACCCAAGCTGGCACATGCAACTGTCTGCCACCACAGCATGGCACCGGAGAATATGTGATTTTGAGCAGAAATGCCCTGGACCCCAGTGGGCCTGCCAGAACAGGTTCTCCTCCTATGCCTCCTGCCCCAGAGAGCTGAAAGTAACATATCTATTGAATGCTGAAGACAATCTAGACAAAACAACTATTTTGGTTCTTGCTCAGTTGGTATTAAGCTGTTTTCCACAACTGTATGGACTAAGGGAATCAAGTACTTGTTTCCACAGGTCAAACCTGGACAGTGTGGGCAAGCCCTGAGCAAGTATCCTCCCCGAGGAGGGCCTTTTCTGGGTGTCGGTTCTAGAGCTGTGCTGTGCAACACGGTAGCCACCAGCCACGTGCATCTATTGAGCACCGAAATGTGGCTGGTCCAGTTGACACATGCTGTAAGTACAGAATATACACCAGATTTTTAAGACTTAGTATGAAAAAAAAAAAAATGTAAGATATCCATAAATCATTTCCATACGGATTACATGTTGAAGTAACAATATTTTGGATACACTGGTTTAAACAATATAGATTATTATATACATTGTTAAGGTTAGTTTCACCTCTGTTTCTTTTTACTTTTTTGAATGTGGCTACTAGAAAATTTAAAATCACAAATGTCGTTTGCATGTGTGGCTCACATTGTATTTCTATAAGACTGCACTGTTCTGGAGGATATATCCATATTCTCTGGAAAACTCGATCAAGCCATTTAGATAAGTTTAAAAGGAGAAGGTGTAAATGCCAAGTTTCAATGCCCATTAGTTCGCGTAAGTCGAAAATTGCCTACTTGCTCCCCAACAGGCTTTGAAGGTAGAAGGATGCAAAATGGTGTGCTTATCTGCCTGGCTGTTGTAGGCAATTTGATCTTTCATTGTCTCCAGCAGGGGCAGGGTCTGTATAACTGATCTGTGGGGATTCTGCACTGCACAATGGGGCACGTGGGTGTTTAATTGTGATACTTGAGGAGAATGCGTACAGCTCAGCTGCTGAAACGTGGTGCTGATGAGTCTAACGTGAAGGGCTCGATCCCCAACCAGATACATATAATTCAGCATTTCTGTGACCAGGAATGCACTGTCCACCTGGGCTTGCTTTTTTGCAAATGTTCACTCCTGGTTACAATAGGGGCCAGTGAAATAAAATCCATCATCATTACTACAAAAAGTAGCCCAGGTTGATCCTTTGGGGGAAGAGCACCAACTCCATCACCTTTTCATATAAATGAAAGCATATTATCTTCCTTTGTTAAAAACGGGGCTTTAAAAAAAATGAATATGGTATAGGTTTCAAAAGCCAAGCAAATGCAAAACTTAGGCAAATTCTTGTACTCGTTGCCTCATTTGTTTCTGTGAAAGCCATTCTCAAGGTACAAAAGGTCCAGATTTGAACAAGCTAAACCCTACCATCTAGGAGACTTAGAAGATGGTACAGAAAAGCATTCACTTATGTACTGTGGCTTCGGATCATTTTTCAAAATCTTATTATTAAGCAACCTGGCAAACTAGATTCTTGTGTGACTCTCAGCCCTCAAACTGCTAAGATGCAGTGGCTGGCAGTGCTGTGTAATAGAAACTGGGGTCCAGAGACTCAGACCCCAGGCCTGGCTCTGCACCAAAATGGCTCTGGGGGGTAAGTCTGTGGCTCTGAGGGTTCCCTTTGTAAAAACAGAGTTTGGACTCACATTGAGTGTGACCCTATAACTTCAAAGCACTCTGGATGATCAGCTCGAAGAGCTAGATCAGATCTTAACTTTTCTCAAAATTCCGGTTACTTTTTTTTTCTGTTCCTCTTTGAGAGCAATAGAGGTGACACCTCATGAATTTGGCTGACCTTTATTTTCAACAGCTGGGCCAGGTAGCTTTGGAACAAGCTCCTGTCTCCAGTGGCTTTTGCACCTGTGGTTGGGCTGGCTTGAGCGTTGTGTTTTCTGCCCGTGCTGGCAGCAGGCTGGAAGTGAGAGCATTGCCTATGGTGTTGTCGGGACTCCTGTCCCAGGTGACTGAGCCAGGAGACATCTAAGAGGCTAGAGCTGTCTCTTTTTCTCCTTGGCACAGTACATGGTCCTGGGAATTGCCTTGGCTGGACCCAGCTGAAAATCTGCCTTCTGAAGTGAAGCCTGACCTTTTTAAATAGTAGCCACCGAGAAGGGAGGAATAAAGTGATTCCATCATAATTTTCCAACATTAATAGAGTCAAAGACTTTGGACATGAGATGCTAAAATCATGTCACAAGAGATAACACTGAATACTACTACAGACTAGACACTGTTAAGCACTTGATGTGGATTTCTAATTTAATCTCCATAACGAGCCTCTACATAACAGGTACTGCTCTTATTGCCATGTTACAAGTATGAAAGCTGACGTTCAGAGAAAGTAACTTCCCCATAGACTCATAGCTACTAAGTTACAGAGGTGCAATCTGGAGATAGCTAGATCCATTTAATTCTAGAGCTCATACATAAACCTACGTACTTTACCATCAGGATGGATTAATGGAAGTCATTTTAATGCAAAAATTCAAGTTGGGATGTTTGACTTGATCATTGCTTCTGCCTGAGATGTCCAAAACATCTCTTTGCGGCTCTCATTTGCTTATTTAGCAGAGAAAGCAAACGTGCCAAGCAAAGAGCAGTTGTGCATTACTTTAAGTAAGAGATTTATCAGGGGAGGGACGGGAAGTAGGTAGGGAGAGCCTTCAGACCACAGTGCAGGTCTGATAAAAAACCAAACCAAACCCACTGCCGCTGACTCATAGCGACCCTAAAGGACGGAGTAGAACTGCCCCCATAGAGTTTCCAAAGCTGTAATCGTTACAGAAGCCAAATGTCACATCTTTCTCCTGTGGACAGCTGGTGAGTTCAAACAGCAGATCTGATACCTGTGGTCAAAGAAAGAAAGGAAGGAAAGAGGATTGGGTAGCAAGAGTCTCAGACTGCAACACAGTTTCAAGCAGGGCTTTGAACCAGTTCCATCTGATTCGGACACCTGCTGTGAATTTGCATTTCTACCAAGTTCCCAGACGATGCTAATACTACTGGTTAAGGTTGTGGAGAGACTGGAACACTTATACACTGTTGGTGGGAATGTAAAATAGTACAACCACTTTGGAAATCAATTTGCCACTTCCATAAAAAGGTAGAAATAGAAGTATCATACGATCCAGCTATCCTGCTCCTTGGAATATATCCTAAGAGAAATAAGAGCCGTCACACAAATAGATATATGCACACCCATGTTCACTGCAGCACTCTTCCCAAAAGCAAAAAGATGGAAACAACCTAGGTGCCCATCAACAGATGAATGGATAAACAAATTATGGTATATCCACACAATGGAATACTACGCAATGATAAAGAACAACCATGAAGCTGTGAAACATCTTGTAACATGGAGGAAGCTGGAAATCATTATGCTGAGTGAATTCAGTCAGTCACAGGAGGGCAAATATTGTATAAGACCACTATTATAAGAACTCAAGAAAAGATTTAAACACAGAAGAAAACATTCTTTGCTGGTTATGAGGCTGGGGAGGGAGGATGAGGGTTATTTACTAACTAGATAATAGATAAGAATTATCTTAGGTGAAGGGAAGGACAGCACATACTACAGAGGAAGCAGCACAACTGGACTAAACCAAAGCTAAGAAGTTTCCTGAATACAATCAAACACTTTGAGGGACAGAGTAGCTGGGGTAGGGGTCTGGGAACCATGCTTTCAGGGGACATCTAGGTCAACTGGCATAACAAAGCTTATTAAGAAAATGTTCTGCATCCTACTTTGGTGAGTGGCATCTGGGGTCTTAAAAGCTTGCAAGTGGCCATCTAAGACGCATCAATTGGGAATGAAGAACACCAAAGACACAAGGAAAGTATTAGCCCAAGGCACAGAAAGGGCCACATAAACCAGAGAATTCATCAGCCTGAGACCAGAAGAACTAGATGGTTCCCGGCTACCACCAATAACCACCCTGACAGGGAACACAACTGAGAGTCCCGGCTGGAGCAGGAGAAAAGTGGGGTGCAGAACTCAAATTCTAGTAAGAAGACCAGACTTAATGGTCTCACTGAGACTGGAGGAACCCCGGAAAGCATGCCCTAGATTTTCTATCAGCCCAGAACTAAAACAATTTCCAAGGCCAACTCTTAAGACAAGGATTGGACTGGACTGTGGGACATAAAGTGATACTCATGAGGAGTGTGCCTCTTAGCTCAAGCAGATACAAGAGACTAAACGGGCGGCTTCTGTCCGGAGGTGAGATGGGAAGGCAGAGAGGGTTAGGAGCTGTTTGAATGGACATGGGGAATCAGGGGTGGAGAGGAGGAGTGTGCTTTCACAGTATGGGGAGAGCAATTAGAGTCATATAACAATGTATGTATAAACTTTTGTACGGGAAAAAATTTTAAAAAAGTAGAAACAACCCAAATGTCTATCAACAGACGAACGAATGGATTAACAAAATGTGGTACATGCATACAATGGAATATTATTCAGTCATGAAAAGAAATGAAGTCCTGATACATGCTACCACATGGATGAACCCTTGAAAACATTATGCTGTGAAATAAGCCAGACACAAAAGGACAAATATTTTATGATTCCACTTACATAAAATATCTAGAACAGGTAAATGCTTAAAGACATAAGTAGACTAGTGGTTACCAAGGGCTTGAGGGGGAAGGGGGCAATAGACAGTTATTGCTTAATGGGTCCAGAGTTTCTGTTTGGGGTGATGAGAAGGTTTTGGAAACAAACAGTAGTGACAGTTGCATACATAGCAAACATAATTAATGCCACTGAAGTGTATATTTAAAAATGGCTAAAACTGCAAATTTTATGTATATATATTATCATAGTAAAAAAAGAAATATTTATAATAAAAAAAGAATCAAGCATCCCTCCCTCTTCCTCAGTTCCTATATACAGTTATTCTTATCTCCTAGAGAAGTGTTACATTCATCCACCTCCATAACTTTCCAGGCCAGTCTCCTACAAGCAACTATCATCTCTCTTGAACTACTGCAATGATCCCCTCATTGTTTCCACTCTTGTCCCTCCTACCATTTATTCTCCCCTCAACAAGTAGATTTATCTTTTAAAACATAACTGAGGCCATGTCAGTCCCCTTCTTAGATGTCTTCAGGGGTTTCCCTTTATATGTAAAATCCCAGCTCCCTAAAACAGCATACAAAATCAAATGGGGGTTGGCCTCTGCCTACTTCTAGAACTTCTCTTCTCCCCATGCTTTCCTCTGCTCACTAATCTCTGGCCACAGTGGTCTTTTCCAGGGTCTCTAATAACAATCTCTTATCTACCTTATACATACTGTTCCTTCGGTCTACAACAGACTTCCCACTGCTTTCCACAGGTCTGACTCTGCACAACCTCAGGTCTCAGAGTACCTGTCACCTTCTCAGAGAGATTTTCCCTAACTGCCTTACCTAAGTTGAAATTTTATTCTCACATATATATTTACTTCTTATAATATGTCTCTCCATTCATTTTTATTCTCCATAAGAGTAGAAACAATGTGTGTGTTTTTGTCACCATGTGGCCTCATGCCTATCACAGTTCTGGCACATAGAAGCACTCCATACGTATTTGTTGAGTGGATGAATAAATATGCAAATGGCAGTTCCCTATCTTTGCAGTGGGAATCAGTCTGATGTAAATAAAAGAGCAATGAACTGAGTATCAGGAAAAGGCTCTCATGATAGCTTGCCAATTTCTGTACAGCCTTGGACAAGTCACATCCCCTCTTTGGGCCTCAGTTTCCTCATCTATGAATAAAGTGGTTTCCCTAGATGATTTGGAGTCCCTGGGTGGTACAAACAATTTAGCACTTCAGCTGCTAACTGAAAGGCTGGAGGTTCAAATCTACCCAGAAGTTCCTTGGAAGGAAGGCCTAGCAATCTACTTCTAGAAAATCAGCTATTGAAAACTCTACAGAGCACATGTCTACCCCTACACAAATGGGGTCACCGTGAGTTGGAGTTGACTCAGCAGCAACGGGTCTAGCTGATTTATTTCTAAGCTTCCTTCTACTCCTATTCTTTTGTTTTCTCCCTTTTCTAGGGAAAAGACTGGCAGAAAGAGGCATGCACAAACCTTAGCAGGAAGAAGACAATTCACAAATTTCTACAGTTCAATCTTCAGTGCCAGAAGGCATAAGAGAATAGGGCTTCCCTATGGATGGTACTAAACATCCCCTTGGAAGGAGGTGACAGACTAGGTCACTTCTGCATTTATGCTCATCTGTTGATTTTCACCCTCTAAATTCATTCAATATCTGCTCTTCTTTCCAAAGGTAACTCAGATCACACCATAGCACCACAGATCATTAATCACTATGAAAAAAAGTCTGTTTCTGGGGGTACTTTGATGTTTACTCAGGGGCTCAACATTTAAAAAGCACCTACCAATGGACATTTCAGTAGTCTACTCTAATACTTACAACCTGACACAGAGACGAATTTTCAGCATTTATCCATTTCCTCAACACCTCCATATTTCTCTTGGTTTTCCACAACTGTCTTTGGAATCTCATCTTTCAGTCAGGAGTGTATAAACGGCAGAAGAGACAATAAACAAGCTCATCTAGGGGAACAGTTTAGGGGGAAAATGAAGCTTATTACTAAGCTCCAACCCTCAGATCTGATTGCTTTACATCTGCCAAGTTAACTGGAACCTTGCTGGGTATCCTGGTCTCATCTGCTGCATAGCCAGGTCAAGGAGGACATACCTCTGACCCTCCCCCTAAACTAATGCTGACTTATTAGGTGTAGCCTGCCAACAGCCTACGGGGTCAGGTGACAAAAATGACTGAGGGTCACTAAGACAATTTCTCCCCATCAGTTACAATTTCACTAGACCCAAAACCTTACTAAACCTGGGCCCTCATTTAGAGAGGCAGCTGATGTAGTGGAAGGAACACCAACTAATAATAACAGCTGCTAGTTACTCACCACATGCCAGGCATTTTATATACATCATCTGCATTTTCCTGATAACAAATAGGTATGATTATCCCCATTTTAGAGTTGATTGAGTTGAAGGTGAGAGAATACCCATGACTCACCCAAGGTCACCCACTTACAGCATGCTGGAGTCATGATATGAATTGGGCTCTTCCTGGTTCCATGTAATTCTGCGGTATCATTGTTGTTGTCAGGTGCCGTCAGGTGGTTTCACTTCATAGCAACCCTGTGTACAACAGAATGAAACACTGCCCAGTCCTGGGTCATCCTCACAATCGTTGCTATTCTTGAGCCCATTGTTGCAGCCACTGTGTCAATCCATTTCATTGAGGGTCTTCCTCTTCTTCGCTGACCCTCTGATTACCAAGCATGATGTCCTTGTCCAGGGACTGGTCCCTCCTGATAACATGTCCAAAGTACATGAAATGAAATCTCGCCATCCTCACTTCCAAGGAGTAATCTGGCTGTACTTCTTCCAAGACAGACTTGTTCGTTCTTCTAGCAGTCCGTGGTATATTCAATATTCTTCGCCAACACCATAATTCAAAGGCATCAATTCTTCTTCGGTCTTCTGGCTTCAAGTAGAAGGCAGGACACTTGGGCCTGAGTCCTACCTAGAACCACCACTAACCAGCTGGGTGGCCTTTGACAAATCTTACTTAACTTCACTCTGAGTGTTAATTAGTTCAACTGAAGAATGGAATAATGCCGTGAGGTAAGCGTGAGAGGGACTCCACCTCCCATTGATGGCTTTGAAGATGGAGGAAGAACTCCATGAGCCAAAGCATGCAAATGGCCTCTAGAAGCTGGGAATAACCCTCAGCTGAGAACTAGAGTTATGGTTTAAAACACAGACCCAGGAAACAAATTATCTGGCTTTAAAACCCAGCTCCATCCTTACTAGCCGGGTGGCATTGAAGAAGTCAGTTAGCCTTCTCTCAAAAATAAGAATAACAGTACAAGCAGTCCCCAGCTTAAGACACAATCATTTCTGACATAAGTCGAATACCTCTTTTTTTATAGTTTTTATTATTATTGCCTTTTCTTATCAGTATCTTTATAAGTCTCACAGTGGTTTGGACAGTAAATTATAAAACTGTACACCTGTGAGTGTATATCTGAGAATGATAACATTAGCAAATCACACACTGCAACATATTACTAACAATAAGATGTTTAAAAAAAAAAAGTTGTAAGTGTGGTTCATCATAACTCCAGTACGTGGTAAGTCAGGGATTACCTGAAAGGATGTTGAGAATATTAAACAAGATATGACACTGGCAATATGGTAAGCATTCATCATTATCAATATTATAATGACATGATATTACTTTTTCCTAGGTTACTTCACAGAATGCCTTTGAGGACAGAATGAGAAAACAGATGTGAAAATGTGTTATAAGTGATAAAGAGCTCTACAAACGTAAGGAAGTACTATTATACACTAGGCCCATGCTATGAGACTAATAATGTTTCATCTGGAATTCAGGGAGGGTTCTAGACTCCACACTGAAATCTCAGGAGTCTGGAATCCTAACCACTCCAGGTGAAACGACATCAAATTCGTGTACCCTGCACTTACATAGGAATTAAACAAAGCCACGGGTGAGAATCTGAAAACTCTCTGTTTCACAGTGATTTCTCTCCCTTTTCCGGGCCTAGAGGATATGAGCTGTTGTTAGCTGCCATGGAGTCAGCTTCCAACTCACGGCGACCCCATGGACAGCGGGATCAGACTTCTGTGATCCATACGGTTTCCACTGGCTGATTTTCAAAACAGATCGCTAGGCCTTTCTTCCTAGTCCTTCTTAGTCTGGAAGCTTCAATGAAACCTGTTTAGCATCATAACAACACACAAGCCTCCGCGGACAGACAGGTAGTAACTACACATGAGATGCACCAGGCAGGGAGGGTGGCGAGAATTGAACCCAAGTCTCCCTTATGGAAGGCGAGAATTCTACCACTGAACCACCTCTGCCTTCAGAAGATATGCTGGCTCTGTCATTATGACATTCATCTGGATATAGGAACATAGCCTAAATGCCAAGATGTGGAAAGTGTGGAAATTGCCAAGAGCAGAAAAGAAAAGATACAAATTTTTCCATCTAAGAAGATAAGTTTACAGTGGTAACGTAGTATACTGGTGTGCTGCCAGACTGCCGAAGTTCAAATTCCAGCAGGCTCATTCATCCGTGTCTCAGTTTCCTTGTTTGTAATGCCCACCTATAAACAGCAGCTACTTCACAGAGTTACTAAGTGTAGCACGTTGTTGTTTTGTGCTGTCAAAACGATTCCGACTCACAGCGACCCTATATGACACAGTAGAACTGCCCCATACAGTTTTCCAGGCTGTAATCTTTACGGGAGCAGATCGCCAGGTCTTCTCTCCCATGGAGCCACTGATGGGTTCGAAGTGCCGACCTTTCGGTTAGCAGCCAAGTGCTTAACCATTGTACCACCTGGGCTCCTTTAGTATAGTAAGTGTTAAATAAGTAATAAAGATAATCACACAAGGTAAACTCATCTTTACTAAGATACATTGCTGCTCCTAACAATGTTCCCTCTAACCCCGTTGAAGATTTTGATGGTGACAATGTTGCAATACAAAAGGTGTGAAATTGGGAGACAGATGTGAAACGAGCTACAAGAAGGTGTTTGTGCCCTATGTCAGTAAGACTCGGTCAGAAATACCCATCTTTCAGACAGACTTGAGAGCTCTTGTTTGGCTTTACGACCTTGTGTAGATAATCAAATCTCCCACGTTACTGAATGCAGGCCGGCCTTTTTCTTTTTTAAAGGTGTTCCAGGCCATAAATACAGTAAACGGATTCCTGACCCTGGTGTTCTTGTTGTTGACAGGTGCTGTCGAATCGATTTCAACTCAAAGACCCCATTCACAGAGCAAACTGCCCCATAGGGTTTTCTTGGCTGTAGTCTTCATAGGAGCAGATTGCCAGGTCTTTCTCCCACAGAGCTGGTGGGCGGGTTCGAACCACCAACCTTTCAGTTGGCAGAAGAGCACTTAACCATTGCACCACGGGGCTCCTGAGCCCAATTTATAGCTCAATCTAGTATAGTTCTAAACTAGGCAGATTCTGCAGTCAGAGTACCTGGATCTGAATCCTGGTTTCATCCCCTACTATTAATTTCATGTTGTTGTTGTTAGGGACTGTTGAGATGGTTCTGACTCATAGTGACCCTAGGGACAACAGCATGAAATACTGCCTAGTCCTGCACCATCCTCACAATCATTGCTGTGTTTGAGCCCACTGTTGCAGCCACTGTGTCAATCCATCTCATCAAAGGTCTTTCTCTCTTCCACTGACCCTCTAATTACGAAGCATGATGTCCTTCTCCAGGGACTGATCCCTCCCGATAACATGTCCAAAGTATGTGAGACAAAGTCTCACCATCCTTGCTTCCAAGGAACATTCTGGCTGTAATTCTTCCAAGACAGATTTGTTCATTCTTCTGGAAGTCCCTGGTATATTCAATATTCTTCGCCAACACCACAATTCAAAGGCATCACTTTTTCTTTGGTCTTCCTTATTCATTGTCTAGCTTTCACGTGCATATGAGATGACTAAAAATACCATGGCTTGGATCAGGTGCACCTTAGTCTTCAAAGTGACATCTTTGCTTTTTAAGACTTTAAAGAGGTCTTTTGCAGCAGATTTGCCCAGTGCAATACACTGTTTGATTTCTTGACTGCTGCTTCCATGGGAGTAGATTATGGATCCAAGTAAAATGAAATCCTTGACAACTTCAATCTTTTCTCCGTTTATCATGATGTTGCTTATTGGTCCAGTTGTAAGGATTTTTGTTTCCTTTATGTTGAGGTGTAATCCATACTGAAGGCTGTAGTCTTTGATCTTCATCAGTAAATGCTTCAAGTCCTCATAACTTTCAGCAAGCAAGGTTGTGTGATCTGCATATTGCAGGTTGTTAATGAATCTTCCTCCAATCCTAATATTGCATTCTTCTTCATATATTCCAGCTTCTCAGATTATGTGATGCTAGTCAAATTATTTAACCTTACTATTCTCTCACCTATAAAACAGGATAATGAAATTTACTTCATAGGGTCATTGGGAGAATTCAATGAGACAACATATGTGTGGTAAGCAGAATAATGGCCCCCTGACTGTCCATACCCTAATCCTCAGAACCTGTGAATATGTTTTGTTACATGACAAAAAGAATGTTACAAATGGAGTTAACATTAAACCAAAACCAGTTGCCAACAAGTTGATTCCGACTCATGGTGACCCCATGTGTGTCAGAGTAGAACTGTTCTCCATAGGGTTTTTTATGGCAGAAGTAGATCAACAAGCCTTTCTTCCAAGGTGCCTCTGGGCGGAGTCAAATCTCCAACCTTTCAGTTAACAGCTGAGCACTTTAACCATTTGCACCCCCAGAGACTCTGGAATTAAGATTAGGAGCTTAAAATAGGGAAACTGTTCTGGATTATCTAGGTGGGCTCAATGTAATCACATGATCTCTTAAAACTGGAAAAGGAAGGCAGAGGACTCAGTCAGAGAAGCGGCAGCAGGAGAGATCCTACAGCGTGAGAGGGACTCAATACCCTATTGCTGGCTCTGAAGATGGAAGAAGGCTACATGCCAAGTAACGTGGGCAGCCTCTAGATGCTGGGAATGGCCCTCAGCTGAGAGCTAGCAAGGAAACGGGAACTTCAGGCCCATAACCACAAGGACTGAATTTTGCCAGTAATCTGAATGAGCAAGTAAATGGATCCTCCCCTAGAGCTTCCAGAAAGGAATGCAGCTCTGCTGACACCTTGATTTTAGCCTGCTAAGACCTATGTCAGACTTCTGACCTACAGAATGGAGTTTCAAAAAAAAAGCACTGTTTTAAGCTGCTAAATTTGCAGCCATGTGTTAAGGCAGCAATAGAAAAGCAGTATAGAATGTCAAGTACTTAGAACATGCCTGCTGCACAGTAAACACTAGCAATTTGATGATGGTGGCAGTGATGTTGATGAAGATGACGAGAAAATAATAAGCTCGTGGGCTACTTCTGAAATCCGGAATGTAAGATACTGTATTACCAGTTTTTCATATAGTAACTATTTTATTTAATATTCACTACTATCCTATGAAGTGGATACGACTATGCCCATTTTAAGGAGGTGGAATTGGAGATCAGAGAGGAAAAGTTAATCCACCTTGTACCAAAGTTTGCTCTGAGTGATTCGTGTCATGCATAAGTTATCACAGGCATAAGACATTTCTAAGCGAGAGTAAAAAATTATAAGGTTCCAAGAGACAGAAATACAGCACAATGGGTTATTCCTTTAATGGACAGAAATGCTTATGCAACCCCGCCTTTCTACCAATGCCTAAAGTGATGCAGTTGGAGCTCTTTGAAACCAAGTTGAACAGAGAAAAGTGCACAGACACAGCAGAACTTGTGAATGCTTGACAGAAAAGAACAGTGCTGTCTGAGTAAAACAATTCTAACCATGTACCTGCTGAGAGCCCAAAGCCTGTGAGTTTTAAATAAGGAAACTAACCCCAAATCCTCAGTAGCTCAGGAAATGGGAAATGGATTTCAGATGGCCTGAGACACAGTCTAGAAATGGGATCAAATGTTTAGCCTTTTTTGACCAAAGTCTTAAAGGATGACTTGATTGTTCTTTTCCCAAGAATGCAATTTTAGGTTTTACTCTTTATATCCCAAGGTCACTGGGTGGTACAAACTGTTTGTGCTCAACTACTAACCTAAAGGTTGATGGTTTGAATCCATCCAGAAGCACTAGGGAAGACAGCCCTGGCGATCTGCTTCTGTAAAAGATTACAGAAAACTCCAAGGAGCAGTTCTCCTCTTTAACACATGGGGTCACCATGAGTCAGAAGTGACTGGATTGCAATGGGTTTGTTTTTCTTTTTCTTTTACATCTATCCCAAGAGAAACTCATAAAAGTATCCTTCCATGTGTGGACACCACGGAAGTTTTTAATCCAAACTTTAGACCAATATTTCTCTAATTATAGCCAGCCAACCACCTGCATCAATATTACCTGTGCTGCTAGACAGAAATACAGGTTCCTGGGCCCCACCCCAGAAGCAAGGAATTTGCAGAAGGCCTAGGAATCTGTATTTTTAGCAAGTTCCTTGGGTGATTCTGTTGCAAACTCAAGTCTGAGAAATCCTGGTGTGGAGACGCCCAGGAACATCCACAGGTGAATCCATCCTCATCAGCAATGAGACATTCCACAGCTGGCACCAGGGGGGAACTGAGATGAATGTGATTCCGATTCTGCCTCCAGGATTTCACAGGCAGCTGATTAACTACAATACATGGCAGATGGACATAAGTAGTACATCGTGGTACAATTAGACTGCGCTGAGAATACAAAAACAGGAGCAACTAATTCCCGTGCGGGCTTTCCTGCCAGGGTTTCGGGAAGAGGAATCATTCGGGCTGAGCTTGGAAAATGAGATCAGCAAATTATGGAGTGGAAAGAGGGGACAGCAGGCTTCACAGGCAGAGGAGGGACCAAGGTGAGCAAAGGCACAAAATGGGGAGTACATGGCATGCCCAGGATGCTGTGCACAGACAGAAGCCTTCTCCCCTAGAGCCTCCAGATGGAGCATGGCCCGGCTGATACTTTGATTTTGGGCTTCTAGCCTCCAGAACTGTGAGAGAATAAATTTTTGTTGTTTTAAGTAACCCAGTTTGGGGTAATTTGTTATTGCAGTGACAGAAAACTAACACATTGCCTATTTCATTTGGAAACCACAGGTTGACTCACACCACTTCTTAAAAATTTGAAATGGTTCCCACTTTACCTTACTATGGTCATCAATGCCTTTGATGTCCTCTAGCTAGACCAATTTTCTGGTTTCTTCTCCACCTACAGCCTTCAAGGACCTCTCTTCCTCTATTCCATCAGTCGGTGCGGGACGGATTATCCAATAAGCAAGGTAAGCGTGGGCTTATTTGTGCTTACTTACACATCTGTAGTGAACAATTTCACATGGGTTTCTCCACACCACATCAAAGTGGAACCCACGAGAAACTGTTCACTACAGATTAGTAAGCACAACTAAGCCCGCACTTTCCTTGCTTACTGAGTCATCTGCCCATCAGGGATTGTAAATTTGAAAAGAGGAGGTACTGTGGGGTTGGGAGAGAGACAGATGCCAGCCATACGTACAAGCAGAATCTTTGATGTGGTGAAAAAATGTGAAATTGTTCACTACAGATTAGTAAGTAAGCACAAGTAACCCCGTGCTTACCTTTCTTTCGGATAATCCACCCCTCTGCCTGGTGCATAAGGGGTTCTCAATAAACCATACCTAATAGTAATGGCAGCTCACAAGGTAGTAGTACCTTGTGAGATATGTTAGAGAGGTTATATAGTTTAGGGGCTAAATGCAGAGGGTCAGAAAACAAATGCCCTGGGTGCAATTCTTAGGTCTATAATGGTCTATGTCACCTTGGAAAAGTGCCTTAGCCTCTCAGAGTTTTTTATATATAAAGCTCATAAATTGGGATTTGTAAGATTAATTACATCAATAGGTTGTTGTTAGGATTAAAGTTAACAATGTGCATGAAGCACTTAGCCCAGGGCCTGGTACAGGTACATAGTAAGTAACCTCACAATAATCATGAGGATGAGACTGAGATCACGCTTAAAAGGGAGCACAGTCTCTCACCCACAGAGACTTAGGATTTAGAATTCAAATAAAGCACTATCACGTGTAACATCTCATTTCAGTCTCCCATAAACTGTCATGTTATTATTTTGGGGCTCTGCCCTGGAAGAAGTTTGCCCCTCCAGATGCCCATGGAGAAGACCACTCCCTGGACCACCATTTCTTACCAAGTTAAGTACAGCTGAGAATTTCCTGGTGACTTCTGGAGGACAGGAGAAGAAAGGTAGGCTCTGGGGTGGAGGGAAGAGACCAGTGTGTGGGGCCTGTGATATTGCCATAGGTCTGACTGAAGGCTGCTTTCCCACTCCATCTCTTGCCATTTCCTTCCTTGTTATGGTCCTCATAAACGAACCCATAAAGTCAAGGGCAGAGCTGCTGATCCTCCAAGACATGGTCAAACCAGAGAAACTATACAGCCCCCATTTGTGAGCAGAAGTCAATGTGATAATCTACTCTGAAATTGTATGTTCTGTCTCTACCTCAAAAAAAGAGAAGGAGCTTTGATTTAAAAAAAAAAAGCTAATTAATTGTCACAGTATCCATGTGAAGATCTTGGAAGTTCTTGTCATTTCCATTTGATGCTGAGGTCAGTAAGGCAGAGAAAGAAGAGGCCGTGGTGAAGGCATGTGGTGATGCTCAGAGAGCACTCACACTGTTCTGAGCACTCTAGAGTGTATCAGAGTGTGAAGATGACATGGCTCCCAAACAAAGACAGCTTAAAACATTCAAGGAGAACACCACCACAAAAGGGAAAACAAGTAAATTCAAGTTATGTTCAAATTAAAATATACCATTAGAAATATTTCTAAGGATTCAGATGCATTGAGAGAAAGAGAGTGACCTACTGGCATGAGTGGAGCAGAATAAGGAAATGCTAGGGATAGACTAGAGTCCCTGGGTGGTGCAAGCAGTTAATGCACTCAGCTGCTAACGAAAAGGTTGCAAATTCGAGGCCACCCAGAGACACCTCAAAAGAAAGGCCTGGCGATCTACTTCTGAAAAATCAACCACTGAAAACCCTATGGAGCACAGTTCTACTCTGACACACATGGGGTTGCCATGAGTTAGACTCGACTTGATGGCCACTGGTTTTTGGAAAGATCATATTTATTTTCAATGAAGAAAGCCCTACAGCAAAGGTAAAATTGCAACTGCGTTTCTAAATAATCTCTTAATCTGGTCCCCTCCTTCCCATTCTGACACTGCCACTCCCCTCATTCAACCCCTGCAATAGTTTCCAACTGGTCTCCTTGCCCACCTCCAATGTAAACCCATTCTTCATGCATCTATCAGTTTAGCTTTCTTCCTAAAAACACAAGTGGCTAATACACTGGAATAAGTTCCACACACACCAACATAATAACAGGCAGAGGAAGGTTTCTGGTAGAGGGAGGAATGCTGAGTACAAAGATTTCTTAACCTTTCAGAGAGGAAAATCAATAGATACCGTATATATTCTAAAGTTGGTAAGTTTAGAAAAAACTATACTATTTAAAGATAAAAATACAACTACTAGAAGAAGAGAGAGTATATAGGTTCCAAATTACCAGCAGTGACCCACTATATGCACACACACTCTAACATACGAAAACACAAACCATATAAAGCAAAAAATAGTAAGGGAGCATAAAACCAGAAAACATGTAATAAAATGACAAGGCAAAAACAAGCATATCTATTATGGCAATAAATGTAAATGGTATAAATTCACATATTAAAGGAAACAGACTTTTAACTGGGGTAAAAAATTAATTCCAACTTAAGTATTTCCTGCAGTTGGAGACAATTTTTTCTACATTTAGCATTTCTGAATTCAATATGCTTACATTTATGTGCACATTTCAAGTGAAATGAATTTTTGCTTTTTATGAAAAGCTGTTACTAAACTGATGATACATCCTACAATTCTTAGCATTTTAGAATATAATAAATGAGGTCTCAAAAGGCAAATCTAAGACAAAGTGTCTTAAAAAGGTTGAAAACAAGATGGCCAAGTTTTTTCAGGCAAATGCAAATTAAACGAGTGTAGGGGTTAAATCAAACAAAGCTGAATTCAAGGAAAAAAGTATTGAAGAGGATAAACAGATTAACTCAATAATCCATATGAAGACATAGAAACCTGACCATTTATGAAACAAACAGCTTATCAAAATACTTAAATTTTGCCATTTAAAAGGAGAATTCTACATAAACACAATAGTAATGGGAAACATTAAAGTACCACCCTCAATTCCTGATAGTTCAGGCAGAATTGAAATAATGTAGGAAATAAGGTTACTCTATCATAATCCAGATCTTAAAAATGTGCCTATAATTTCTTTTAAGCATGCATAAAACATTTATAAAAATTAACCATATATTAAACAGAAAAGAAAACTTAATATTCTAACAGCAATAGGTCAAATTATGTCCCTCAGAATGAAATTTAATTCTCTCCACTGGCTCTTTACAACTTATTTTTCCAGGCCCATTGCTACTAACTCATTCATTTTACAACATAATTTGGAAGCTATGTACTCTTTGTTAGTTCTTCTAGTAGCTCTATTTTTATCTTTAAAAAATATACCTTTTTCCTAAACTTATCAACTTTAGAATATAAATGGCTACTCTTTACAATTTACTCTTCTTCATGTCTCCCCACTTATTCACTATCCAGCAATGCATCTGACAGCACTTTTTCCAGCACTGTTTAACACTTTGCTCAGTGATGTAGATGAATATACAGAGGATACATTTACTGAATATGCAATTAATATTTTGCTGTAATGGATAGCAAATGCAAAATGACAAAATCAGGATCCAAATTCGTCATGACGATCAAAAGCCAGTCTAAATAAAATGAAATTGAACAGGCATAAAAATACAACATTGGGTATGAAAACCTAAAGAAGTACAGAGTGTCTGAGATTTTATTTAGCAGCAGAATGTCATATAAAAATGACTAACTGTAAACTTGTTCAGTAGACACTATGCTCAACATGATTCAACAGTGTGTGATGCTGCTATTGGAAAAAAAAAGCTTATTCGATGTTACTAGCAGTAGAGTACTTAAATACAGAGAGGTGATCCATTTTGATTTCAGTTTGGGGTGACACTTTTTATTGAATGGGCTAACTCAGTGGGTAGTGAGTTCCCCATACCCAGTTCCCCATACCCAGTTCCCCATACCCATATTCAAGCAGAGGTAGGATCATGGTTGTGGACACATCTATTCAAACATTGCAAAACTAACTTCAGACTGGGTGCTCCTGCAGTCTGGAGTTAATGGCAGTTTCAAAGGGTACCTCCCTACCTGGAATACATCAGATTCAATCAATGCAACTGTTCCCTATCAGAATACACTGGATGACTTACTTTTCTTTTTCCTTTCATGTTCACTTCATGCAATAACACTATTTTTGTATATGAAGTATACAACCCTTCAGAGAGCTGGTCAGTTGGGAAGCTGACTAAGGAAAAGGAAGTGCTACAAAAAAAGCAGCAGATGCTAAAAGTCCCTTAATATGGCATGCATCTAAGTTGTCCCAGGTGGCTGGAATATTTATGGGCCAGACACTAGTGTAGGGAAGGAAAGTTGTCCTTCACCAGTAGCATATTTACAGGTAAGTGACATTCTCCATCCAAGAGGGGGAAAAAACAAAAGACACCCAACACTTCTTGTAAGGCATGAGCATACAGGTAAGGCAATTACAATTTGCTGCTGTGATACCCACATGAGCAATACTTAGTGTTGTCTTTCCTGCAAAGAGAGGAGGAGGAGCGGCCATTTATGGAAATAGGCAGCAAGGCCTTTGCCCTCCCCACTTTCTCTTTCCAACAGCATGTTCCAATAAGAAAGAAGTGCGAAATCGTGGACACTGTTCTTCCAGACCACGTGAAATATATGGCCTCAGGCTCTTAATCTAGAACACTTATGCCTTACAGAGATGGTAACAATCTCTCAAAACTACCTAAAATGCTAAATTAAATAGCATTTAAAATATGGTAGGAGAAGATTACGGTCAAGTGGGAGTCATGTTATCTATGATTTCTGTGACCTTGGGGAAGGCCCTTTACTTTCTCCCACTCGATAATCTCAGCTGTAAACTGGGAATATTAAAACCTATCTTGACTGCCCTACAAGCTAGTTTTGAGAAGCAAATGAGGTGAGAAACATGAGGAACCCGTTGCCATCGAGTTGATTCCGACTCATAACAACCCTGTAGGACAGAGTAGAACTGCTCCATAGGCTTTCCAAGGTGTATTCAAGCTGCCAACTTTTTGGTTAGCAGCCATAGCTCTTAACCACTGCACCATCAGGGCTCCAGAAATTACAGAGTGCAATATAAACATAAATTAATGACATAAGGTACATTTATTATCTCATCTGATCTTTACAACAACTCCAGGAAATGAGTAAGAGTTACTATCTCCATTTGCTGATGGGGGCAGAGGGGCAGAAAGAGTTAAATGATTTGCTTGAAGTTCCTCAGCAAGGTGGATACAGAGAGAGCCAAGAGGAGTGCCCTTACCTCCCATCCTATCCTGGCTCCCCACCTGTGCTGGTTATTCTCTGTCTGCAGTTTCCCCAAACCCATTCTCCACTCTTCTCCACATCACATGAGCTCCTGTCTCCTCTGGCTTCTAGTTGGATTGGCCAATAGAAAGGTCAGAAGGTGGGAGGAGAGAAGAGTTGGGGTATTTCTTCCCTCCTCTCTCCCTGCCTCAGAACTGTGGCTCTGACAGTGACTGGACCCGTTTGACTCCTGCTCTCATCTACAGCCTCCTTCCAGAGATACGTCTCATGGAACTCCACTGGGTCCTGAGGCTCATCCCTTGTTCTTTAGACCTAGGCACTACAATAGCTTCCTGGTGTTGCTAAACCCTGGGTGACTCATTATCTCTTCCTGGGTGCCTCAACCTGCCCCAAAAAACAGTTGCTGTCGAATCGATTCTGACTCATGGTGACCCCATGTGTGTCAAAGTAGAATTGTGTTCCATAGGGTTTTCAGTGGCTGATTCTCAGAAGTAGATCACCAGGCCTTTCTTCGAAGGTGTCTCTGGGTGGACTTGAACCACCAGTTTTTCAGTTAGCAGCCAAGCACATTAACCGTTTGGATGCCAGGGACTCCCAACCCTGCCCAGACATCCCTAAATAGCCCCTTTATTAAATTCGCTTCAAAATTCCAGTTGAGTGTGCCTTCTGTGTTTTGCTGAGTTTCTGACTGGTAACGCCTCTTTTCCAAACTACTGGTTTACAGATTACCAAGGAAACTTCTATCACCTTGTCTCCAATTCCTTACTCATTCCTCCCCTTAGCTCCTATTCGCCCACCCTCTCTCCTTCCTCTATGAGTTCCCCACAGTAGAGGATCTGGACTGTTGATCTGCCTGCTATGCAATTTTGGCTGAGAAACTGAACACGAGAGCACTCTTTGAATGCCTCAGGGGAAACATATTCTATTCAAACCATGTGTTTTTTTCAGCTTTAAATCTGTAAATTATGCCTTCCAAAAAAAAAAAAAAACAAATAGAGGTGATTCTGCCTTAAAGGGATAAAAAATTGACCACCCTACCAATGTTGCCCCGAAGGTTATACAGACTATTGCTATACTGGCAGTACAATCAAGTCAATCTTCTTTCAGACTAGATCACAATTCTTACTATGCACATGGGCTACTAACTATCTCCAAGGTTGCAATAAATCAGTGGTCCAACACTCTATTCCACCATCAAAATTTATGGCAGAAACAAGCACAATAGTCATTTTGGCCTCTCAGGTGCCTTCTCACTAAAGACTATGAGTTCGGTGGTTAGATATAACATATAACAGTGGCTTTGTCTTCCTAGAATGTGATTCGAGGGAAGAAAAGAAAGAAAAAATGTCCTTCTTATGTTAGGATGCACAAACAACAGCAGCCAAGAGCTGACATTTAGTTCAGGATTTCTGAGGCTGCTCTCCTCTTCTTGCTGTGAAAAATAATGATCTGTTGATCTCTGATTGTCATTCAAAGCGTGTGCCCATGAAGCCAGCATCTGTCTCCTCATTGGCCTCCTCTTCCCTAAGAGTACCGGCTGTCACCAGAAGGTAAGTGACACTTTCTGTGACACGTTCCAAACCACATTAGTCATAAAGTGCTGACAATAATTACCAACAAATTGAATCAGCTGCCCAAAATGACGACTACAGCGGCCTACTAAATAACTGGTATTTTTACTACAGTTCAACAGTATGTGATCTGATTTTATGACATTTCAGCTACTGATCACAGGTACAAATTATCCATGCCCAATTAAAGAAAGATGAAAGTTCAGCTTACTATAAGTAAACCAATAACTTGTTCAGCCTCAGGGCTAGATATAAATGTTAAGGATTTGTGTCTCTTGCAATCCCAAAGAAAAAAACTAAAGGAAAAAACTCTAGTATCACCGACTTTCTTAAAATCAAGACCTTATCCATACTGGTAATTATTCATGATGCGATTCTTAGCCAGTGGAAAAATAAGTCATTCCCATACTCTTTTGGTTGCCTTGAAGTTAATGACTTTTTTCATTATTATGTTTTTAACATTGCATCATTTAGATCTTTCTTGATAAGTCAATCCAGATATTCTCTTTATGCATATCCTGCTGCAAACATTATATAAAATTCTAACGACTTGGAAAATACCTAAGGGGACATTTTAGCATGATAGAAGAAGCTCAAACATCCAGCTCTACAACTTACCACTTCTGTAAGCCTCTATTTCCACATCTGTAAAATGGGGTGATTGTCAGTTTTACGTGTCCACTTGGCTAGGCTATACCAAAACCAGAAAAAAAAAAAAAAAACTCGTTGTCATCAAGTTGATTCCAACTCATAGCAACCCTACAGGACAGAGCAGAACTTCCCCATAAGGTTTCCAAGGCTGTAATCTTTACAGAAGCAGACTGCCACATCTTTCTCCTGTGGGGTGGCTGGGGGGTTCAAACTACAGGCCTTTAAGTTAGCAGCCGAGCGCTTAACCACTCTGCCACGAAGGCTCCTAAGCTAGTCTATAAAAAAACAAACAAACAACCCACTGCCGTCGAGTCAACTCCAACTCATAGCGACCCTATAGGACAGAGTAGAACTGCCCTATAGGGTCTCCAAAGAGTGGCTGGTGGATTCAAACTGCTGATCTTTTGGTTAGCAGCTGAATTCTTAACCACTGCATCACCAGGGCTACAGGCTAGGCTACAGTACCCAGTTATTCAGTGTTAATCTAGGTGCTTTTGTAGGGGGTTTTTTTGTACATATGGTTAACATCTACAATCAGATGATTTTAGGTAAGGGAGATTATCCTCGATAATCTGGGTGGGCCTGAGTCAATCAGTTGAAAGGCCTTAAGAGCAAAACTGAGGCTATTCTGAAGAATTCTGCCTGTGGCCTACAGCTTCAGCTAAGAGTTTCCAGCCTACCCTTCCTGACCGCCTGCCTTATAGGTTTCGGACTTGCCTAGCCAGTCCCCACAATCGTGTAAGCCAATTCCTTGCAACAAATCTCTTAATATACATCTTGTTCTGTTTCTCTGGTTAAACCCTGCCTGATACATGGAGAAAATAATATCTTGTAGGAGTGCTGTAAAAATAAAATGAGCTTATGCACAGAAAAATTACTGTAAAACAAAATACATGTAAGGAAGTGCATGTAGTATAACTGTTTGATGTGACTAAACCCAATCCAGCGAATAATATTTCCATATAAACACCACTCTTTCCTTAAAGGCCTTACCAAACCACAGTGTTTTCTAGATATTGTAAATCCTCTTACATTCTAATGCAATGCCACCAGATCCTATTTTACAGTTGTGAAGACTAAGAGAAACAATCATACTCAAAGCCACAAGCATCCACATGTAGCATTCTTCATAAGAAACCAATAATAAACTTGAGACAGAGATCCAGGGATGGGCATCAAAAGCCACAAGCTAAGGTATAGGTGTGAGGCCAGGGTTTAAACAGGTGCCTGGATAAGTATGAGATAAAGAATAAGTCCAGTCCGTGACAGTGAATAAAAAGTTCACTGAATAAACACAGATCATATAACCCAGCAATTCCACTCCTAGGTATGTACCCAAAAGAACTGAAAGCAGTGACTCAAAGAGACACATGTACACCAGTGTTCACTGCAGCACTATTCATCACAGCCAAAAGGTGGAAATCACCCAAGTGCCCCTCAACAGATGAACGGATTAACAAAATGTGGTATATACAAACAATGGTGTAGTATTTTGCCATAAAGAGACATGAAGTCCTAATACATGCCACGGCATGAATGAACCTTGAAATCATAATGCTCAGAGAAATAAGTCAGACATAAAAAAATATTGTATGATTCTACTGACATGAAATACATAAAATAGGCAAATCCATCAAGTCAAAAGAATAATGGCTACCAAGGGCTAGGAGGAGAGAATGGTGTGTGTGTGGGAGGAGGTAGAGTTAACTGAAATCAGTGTGGGGAAGGACCTACTCCAGACACTAACTCAGGTCTTGCCTGAATGTGGACTATATCAGCTTCCCAGTGGCTGAGTGAGGTGATAGGGTGGAAAGGGAGAGAGCCCTGGCCCAAGTCATAAGCCAAATGACTCTGAGGCCCAGGAACTCTCAAACCGAAGAATCAGGTGACCAGTGGCTCCTTGTGGATAATCACTAAGCTCATTTCCTCTTCTTTCAGGTCACACAGCTAGATTACATTCCCCAACCTCCGCGGCAGTTAGATTTGCAGTGTGACTGAGTTTTAGCCAGTGAAATGAAGGTAGAAGTGATTTTTCCACTTCCAGGCCCTGCCCATAAACACCTCCCATGTACAACCCTTCCTGTTCTTTTCCCTTCTGGCTGGCTGGAATGGAGGCAACCCCAAGGGCAACCTTAAAAGCCACATATTGAAGACTGAGAAGCCACAAGATGGAAGAACCTGGGTCCCTGAATCACTGTTTGGAAGAGAGTCACCTAGGAGAGCCGCCTGACTAGAAACACCTGCATCACACTATAATGTTAGCAGGAAATAAACTTGTATTCTGCTAAGCCACTGAGATGAGGGGGTTTATCTGCTATATCAGCCAGCTGTACGGTGGTTAAGAACTCAGCTGCTAACCAAAAGGTCGGCAGTTTGAATCCACCAGCTGCTCCTTGGAAACCCTATGGGGCAGTTCTACTCTGTCCTATAGGGTCACTATGAGTCGGAATCGACTCAACGGCAATGGGTTTGGGGTTTTTATGCTGTTGTTGTTGTTAACAGACAAATAAACTGTTACTGAATAAGTGTAAAAAAAACTTAAAAGATACAACACTGGCTTATGCAAGACGTGGCAAGGAATGTGACAGTGGAATCTGAGAAAACAGAGACCCAGGCTATGCGGTAAAAAAGCCACCTAGCCCAGAAAGGCATTTTAGAAATCATCTAATCCAATCACCCTTTAGAGGCCTGTCCTTAAGTCAGAACAACAACATGACTATTACTTTAACTCCTTTCCCAACTTCCCCTTCCACACTTGCCAGACTCCTCTCTTTCATGTCCATATCCCACTTTTGCATTTCAATTCCTTAATCAGACTACTCATCCCACCTGATGCCTCCATCCTCCCCTCCTCCCATCCAAGTCCCATTCTTCCTCAAGGCCAGATCAAGTCTCACCTCTCTACAGCACTTCCAGAATTACCTCAACTCATGGTAACCCTACCCTCCTCTAAACCTACTGTTTAGACCACTTATTTGGGTATTTAATCATATACTGTTCTGCACTGTCCACTGATTTTTCCCCTCGGATGCCCTAGTGAGACCATAAACTTCTTTTGGGAGGGACCAAATAAAATATTAATCAATTTTCTCCCACGTAGCAACCCGCAGAGCACTGGAAGTACAGAGTGGGCTCTTACGTGTTGAAAATGACTTGTATTTCATTCACTCTAATGTTTACAATAAAACCAGTAGTAAGCTAAAGGCTGATGAAGAAAAGTTGCTTCTATAACACAGCAGGGATGATAAATCAACATCTTCTTAAACACCAACACCAATGGAGTAATAGCATGGCTGCCTGGAGCACTGTGATGAGAAAGACTCTGGCCATAGTCTCTACAGGAAAATGTGCTGTAATCTATAGCAATGTCTGTATGGTTTGGGTAGGGAGTGGCAGCATGAATGCTAGTATTTGCAATAGGCTTATAGTCAAGAAATGTGATGGTTAGAATACTCAAGGCTTATATAGCCAATTGCCTACTTAACATCACCACTTGGCTGTCCCCCTGGCATCTCACACTTACGTTACCTAATATTACACTGTTAATCACATACTCCAAATTTTCTCTTATCCAAGTCTTCTTCATCTCAGTAAATGGCACTACCATATATCTAGTTGTTTAAGGCAAAAATCATGGACAAATCATCCTTGACTGTTCCTTTTACCTTATTTTCTTGATTGTTCCCTTTACCTCATTTTCTCCCAACACTTAATTCATTAATCCTGTCAATTATATATCTAAAATATGTTTCTAGCTTGTCCATTTCCCTTTCTCTCCTCTTGTCTATTGCTTTAATCCATTCCATAACCATGTCTCATCTAGATTATTGAAATAACCTCTTAAATCGTTTCTCTGCTTCTATTCTTATCCCCCAACAGCCTGTTCTCCACACAAGAGCAGAATGATCGTTCAAATCAACAATCAAGTATGTCACTCTTCTGCTTGAAACTTACCAGCAGGCTCCCTTCCTTTTGTATCTGCAGTCAAATCTGAACCCCTAAACATTGCCTGTTGTTGTTTTTTTGCCGTTGAGTCGATTCCGACTCACAGCAACCCCGTGTGACAGAGTAGAACTGCCCCGTAGAGTCTTCTAAGTTGTAATCGTTATGCAAGCAGATCACCAGGTCTTTCTCCTGTGGTGCCACCGGGTGGGTTCAAACCACCAAGCTATCAGTTACAGCTCAGTGCTTAACCATTGCACACCAGGGCTCCTTAAACATTCCCTAAAACCTTACCAATTTTGCCTTGCCCACCTCTCTAACCTCATCTCATACCAATATCATCCTAGCTTACTGGGCTTCTTCTACATGCAGCTTCAAACAAACCAACCTTATTCCTACCTTGCAAATTTTGAGCTTGCTACTCCTTCTGCCTGCAACACTCCTCCCTCAGATCTTTGCATGGCAGGTGCCTTTATATATTTCAAGTCTCAGCTTAAAATGTCACCTTTTCAGGGGGACCTCCCCTGACTACCTTATATAAAATGTCCCTTAGATATGGAGTCCCTGGGTGGCACAACAGGTTAAGCACTTGCTACTAGATGAAAGGTTGGTAGTTCAAACTCACCCTAAGGTGCCTCAGAAGAAAGGCCTGGCAATCTGCTTCTGAAAGGTCATAGCATTAAAAATCCTATGGAAAAGTTTTACTCTGCACACATGGATCACCATGAGTTGGAATCTACTCGATGGCAATAACAACAACAGGCTCATTACCCCTTATCATTATACGCTGTTCACTTTTGGAATTATTTGTTTGTTGTATTTTGTCTATCTCCCTCACTGGGTCATTAACTCCATAAGAACAGGGAGCTTATCTTTCATTGCTATATCCCCAGCAGTGTGACCTTGGTCCTATCATTCCCCTTCCTCGTCCTTATTTTCTCCATTTTAAAAATAAGGATTTGGGATTAGGTGATCACTACAGATCAGCTCTGAAATTCTTTGCATCTATCATTCCAAGGAAGCTTTAGAGCTCAGGGCTTCCCAGACACTGACATTTCTAAACACATTTTTCAAATGAAGTCAACCCCCTCAGGCAGCCCAGTGGGGAGGTCACGGAGAGCCAGTAAGAAGTGAGTCTGGTGAGCGGAATTACACTGTTCCTTTGCTATACCACTCCACCCATAGCTAGGAGATGCAGCTCATTAGGTACTAAATGTTTAGTGACTGCCACTATTAATTGGTGGGTATTAATACTCTAAGGAAACAGTATATCTCACGCTGGACTCAATGACATCAGCCCCTTGCAGCCAAAGCATGAAGAGTCTGAATCTAATTGCAAAAGAGAACCCAGAGATTATCCTTTCCCTCCCTGGAAGAGTAAATACTAGCTGCTAGCTTTTCTGGAGTATTTCATCAGTTACCAATAAATGATGCTTTGTATCATTTAATCCTTACCACAATCCTACAGAATAGGTACTAACAATATTCTCACTTTTTAGATGGTGAAACTCCCATACAGAGAGAAGAAGCACCTTGCTTAAGGTCACAGAGCTAAAAAGTGATGGATCCTAGATGTGAATCAGGATTTCTCTGATTCTGATGTCTGTGATCTTAACAACTAAGTAATATTCTTTCTCATAAGCATCGTCTCATCATAATGATCACAATTACTTTTATCAAAGCCTTTTCCATTCTTCAAGTCTGAGCTCAGTGCCACTTCTTCCAAGATGCTTTCTTTCATCCCTAGATAGACTCATACTCCACCTCACCTTTTCCAGAAATCTTAGGGTTTTATTCTGTTTCCATTGGTCATACAGAATTAATCACATAGGGGAAAGATGGTCAATAACTAGCATTTATTGAGCATATACTAAATGGCAGGCATTGTCACAGACAAAATCTATGTCAGTCTCACAAAAATCCTGTAAAATAGTCATTAATATCTGTTCTGAAAGGTGAAATGCCTGGTGCAGGGTTTTATAGCTCACAGTGTCTGTGTGTTGTTGTTAGCTGCCACTGAGTTGGCCCCCAGCTCATGGCAACCCCATGCTCAACGGAACAAAATGCCACCCTTTCCTGTGCCATCCTCGTGATCAGCTGGGGATCTGACCACTGTGATCCACAGGATTTTCACTGGCTGATCTTCAGACGCAGACCACCAAGCCGTTCTTCCTAGTCTGTCTTAGTCTGGAAGCTCAGCTAAAACTTTTTCAGCATCATACCAACACGCAAGCATCCACTGACAGATGGGTGGTAGCTATGCATGAGGTGCATTGGCTGGGAATTGAACCTGGGTCTCCCACACGTAAGGCAAGAATTCTACCACTGAACTACCACTGCCCCCAAAAGTGATTGAGCCAGAATTTAAATCCAGATCTGCTTGATTCCTGAGCACAAGGCATTTTTAGTAAGTTACTACGACCTTCCCACATACCCCTAGACTTAAAAAAAAAACTCTATTATAAACTCTTATAACACCATGGACCTCGTCTTTGTAATATCACTGTTATAATTTCACATATATTTGTGTGACTAACTCTAATTTCCCTTTTTAAGTCCTAACTCCAGAGACAGTGAACAGATCTCTTTTTGCTGTACTAAACCCTCTGTACTTGACATATAGTAGTCATGGAACTAAACAAGTATTTGTTGAATAAATGAATGAACTGTGTACATTTCATTGTGTGAAGTTCACATATAAACATAGTTCATCTCTGCTGGACCTTAAGCTTCCCGAGGTAGGTTACCCGCCTAATTTATCTCTGGATCCTACATAATGCTCTGCACATAGTAGGAACTCAATAAATATGTCGTCATGGTTTGAATTATGTCCCCCAAAAAAATGTGTGTATCAATTTGGCTAGGCCATGATTCCTGGTACCATGTGATTTTCCAGTATGTTGTAAACCTGCCTCTATGATGTTAATGAGGGAGGATGGGTGGCAGTTGTTTTAGTAAGGCAGGACCTGATCTACAAGACGGGATTGTCTCCTGAGGCAATCTCTTGAGATATAAAAGAGAGAAGTGAGCAGAGAGACAGGGGAACCTCATACCATCAAGAAAGCAGTGCTGGGAGCAGAGTGCATCCTTTGGACCGGGGTCCCTGCACAGAGAAGCTCCTAGTCCGGGGGAGCACTGATGAGAAGGCCGAGAGAGAAAGCCTTCCCCTGGAGCTGACACCCTGAATTTGGACTTTCAGCCTACTTGATTGTGAAGAAATAAATTTCTCTTTGTTAAAGCCATCCACTTGTGGTATTTCTGTTGTAGCAGCACTAGATGACTAAGACATATGTTCTGAATGGATTTTGCTTATCTGTCTACACCATTTGAAACTCTACATCATCCAAGGCTCCTTTATTAGTTTCTTAGGGCTGTCATAAACAGGGTGGCATATAAGAACAGGAATTTATTGTTGCACAGTACTAGAGGTTGGGAGACAAAATCAGGGTGTCAGCTGTGTTGACTCTTTCTGAGCACTCTGAGGGAGAATCTGTTCCATGCCTCTCCTAGCTTCTGGGGGCAGGCAGTGACCCATTTCAAAGACAATTCAAGTATTGTCTTTGACATGTATAAAAAGTAATTCCTTTGCTTGTAAATGCATCACTCAGATCTCAGCCTACATCTTGACGTGGCTGTCTTCCCTTTGTGTGTATTTCTCTGCATCTGTTCTCCTTTTATAAGGACAAATACTAAATGGCAGGCACTGTCACAGAAGAAATCTTATGTCAGTCTCACAAAAACCCTGTGAAATAGTCATTACTGTATTTTCTGAAAGGTGAATATATGCTCAATAAAGGCCAGTTACTGACCATTCAGATTGGATTAGGACCCACTCTATCCCAGTATGACCTCATGTTAACTGTTAACACCTTCAGAGACCTTATTTCCAAACAAGGTCACATTCACAGGTACTCGGAGATTAGGGCTTCAACATATCCTTTTGGGAACACAATACACCCATAACACTGGATAAAAATCACAGAGTAAGAAGACCATACAATTCCTGTACAGGAGAAGCTTATAACCTAACAGGTATAGGTTTGAAAACCAGGAAAAATAGCTCAAAAGTGAAACTTAATGTCACACAACACATCAGGATAGGTTAAACTATGCTGCAATGAGAAACACCTGACAATCTCAGTGGCTTAAAGAAAACATCTGGTTCTTGTTCCCACTACACAGACATTGCAGGTTGGCTGAGGGCACTGTTCTCCATCACCCTAACTACAGGACCCAAGTTAAGACAGCATTGCTGGTTGCCATGGCAGAAGGAAAATGAGAGAAAGGTGGATCTTCTACCTGAAAGTAATACCACATCACTGCCACTCACACATTTCATTGACTACTGCTACCTTCAAAGAGGTGAAGAAATGCTCTCCTATCTCACACTAAAGAAGGGAATCAAAACATTTGGCGGATGGTACTAATGATTACCACAATAACAGTCTGCTTAAGGGAGAACATTCAGAAATCATTCATTTAGAACCTGACATGCCATCCAGAAAACACACCCCCAACCATTATTGTAAAATCAATCTACCTTTACTAAAACACTGAAATTGCTAGAATCTTTCCCTCAGCTCTTGAGCAGCTACTCTCTGGACCTCAGTGAACTCATCTATAAAATGGGAATAAAAATACAGCTTCGGAGATGCTTTGAAAACTGTAATGATGTATGTGAAAGCACCCATCACAGGGCCTGGCATAAACAGTTGATCAATAAATAACAGTCTTGCTCTGACCGGGATCACAACAGAGGGTTCTGGACAGAGCTGGAGAAGGATGTAGAACAAAATTCTAACTCACACAAAGAAAAGACCAGATTTACTGGCCTAAACAAGACTGGAGAAACCCCAAGAGTATGGCCCCCAGGCACCCTTTTAGCTCAGTGGTGAAGTCACTTCCAAGGTTCACCATTCAGCCGGGGAGTGGACAGCCCCATAAAACCAAATGGGACTAGTGAGGCACAGCAGTCCAGGGACAAGGGCCAGAAGGCAGAAGGGGACAGGAAAGCTGGTGATAGGGAAGCCAAGGTTGAGTAAGGATAGTGTTGATGTGTTGTGAGGTTGTTAACCATTGTCATAGGGAAACATGTACTGTTAAATGAGAAACTATTTTGTTCTGTAAGCCTTCATCTAAAGTGAGAATAGCAGTACAACTGGAAGAGCACAGTCGATGTCACTGAACTGTGCATGTAGAAATTTTTGAAATGGTTTAACTTTGGCTATGTATATTTTCAACAACAACAAAAAAAAGGTCGAGAAGGGAGAGGATTGTCATGTTGTGGGATTGTTAACCAATGTCATAAAACAATATGTGTACTACTGTTTCATGAGAAACTATTTGTTCTGTAAGCCTTCACCTGAAGTACAATTAAATAAATAAATAGATAGATAGCAGTCTTTTTCGAAAGACAATCTCCAAATCCAAGTACTGTCTTTGAAATGTAGAAAAAAGTAATTCCCCCAGGTATAAGTGAGACAGAATAACCCACTCACCCTCTAAGATTGACAATTTTATTTTGCTGATACTGTTGGTTACCTCCTTGCCAAAATAACTTGCTGCACATAATCACCCATACATCCTTACAATACCAGTACTAAAATAATTTGAAAAGGACTAAATTCACCACATTCTATGGCAAAAGAAGGTTAGAGGAGGGAAGGTAGTGGAAGAAAACTATTAAAATAACTGGAAACTACCTGTCCTGCCTCTGCAGAACAAAACCACCTCCAGCCAAGAGGCTACACAAGTTGCCACGATTCCTCTATTATTCTGCTCTGTCTCCTGTCTTCACCTCCCTCCTCTCCACAGGGCTTGGTATAGGACCAGTGTTGCACACTCACCAGCTCTTTTTCTTGTAGCTAAGTCTCAGGACTAGGACCAACAAGCAAGTGGTATTTCCAGTAATGGACAGCATTCCTGTTGTCCTGCTGGCCACACTTACCCCAGTGTGTGATTTAAAGAGCTTTAAAGGTCAAATACCTCCAAATTAATTATGACCATATACAACTCCTTCTCATACACAATCACACATATGATCTCAGGATGAGGGAGAAGCACATGTTAAAGTCATAATGTTTCTAAATAGATGTACTGTGTAAATACATGTTCTGGGTTAACCTGTGTCCCCCAAAATGATACGTTAAAGTCCAAACTCCTGTATCTATGAATGTGACCTTGTTTGGAAATAGGTTCTTTCTTTGAATATGTAATCAGTTAACAAGGTCATACCAGAACAGGGTGGGTCCTAATCCCTTCAGACATGAGACACAAAGGGAGAAGACAGATGCCATGTGAAGATGCATCTAAAAGCCAAGGAACACCAAGAAATACCCAGGACTACCACAAGCTGGAAGAGACAAAGAGAGTCTTACCCTGGAGTGGACAGAGACAGCATGGCCCTACCAATGCCCTGAATGTGGACTTCTAGCCTCCAGAACTGTGAGACCATAATTTCTTTTCTTTAAAGCCATCCACTTTGTGGTATTTTGTTATGGCATCCCCAGGAAACCAACGTACAACCTAAGAAAGAGGAAGCTTCCACTTTCTTCCTCCCTCCTACCTTCATTGATACTCCTCAAGGACAAGGCCTGATTCCAGGACACTGGGCCATGTTAGCTAATGGAGGAGCTGCTGAGCAACAAAACATCAGTGCTCACATGCTTCCTTTTGTTTTCTCTCCCTTTCATGCTTGTGGAATAATAAAGTTATGGACTTTCTCCCGCCTGAGAAGAGACCTGGCCTTCTGATCTCTCTGGTTTTCTTCCACCTCTTCTATCCCTGCAGCATAAGTGGTAAACTTGTCCAGTGCAAGGTCAATACTGTTAGGATCATGAGAACGTAAAACAAAAGAGTATCAATTACCACCCATGTGACTTTTTAATTTTCAAAAAGTTTTGATCTTCTGTCCCAATCTATTCTCATAGCAACAATGAATAAGGTTTTCAGGAGATAGTGTCAAGTGGTTGACAGAGTTTATAGGAAATTTCTAAATCATATAACCCTATCTCTTTATTCTACACCTAAGAAAACTGACTGAGAGAAATGAAATGACCAGCTCAATGTCACATGACTGTAAGTGACAGATGTGAGGATAACAGATTGGTAGGCGGAGTAATCTGGTTTGATGAAGGTCAACTCACTGATCCCCTTGGCTGATGCAGCTGGTTTGGTGGGCTAGATAGCTGTAATCAGTTGTCATCAAGTTAATTCCAACTCATGGCGACCGCATGTGTGTCTGAGTAGAATTGAGCTCTAAAGGATTTTCAATGGCTGATTTTTCAGAAGTAGATCACCAAGCTTTTCTTCCAAGTCACCTCTGGGTAGACTTGAACCTCCAACCTTCTGGTTAGCAGCCAAGCACATCAACCGTCTGTACCACCCAGGAACTTCGGACAGGTATAACCTCCAAATACATCCTCTGCAAGTGGCATGCTTGGTGAAAAAGGATGAACATCACAGATAGAGAAAGGCAAGTATATAGATGAGGGACTCACAAGTAATTACCCCTCCTTCCGGAACTGACCCAAGACTAATACGGCTAGGCCACTGCTGTTGACCTACATGTTTCCCTCCCACCACATGCTTCTCAGGGAAACCACAGCTCGTGCATGATTCTAGTGGTACGCCTCTAATATTGAACAACTTGCTAGGGAGTAGACATGTCCCCTCTCAAAAGAACATTCCCAATCTAGGTGCTAACTTGAAAATACTACTTAGCAACCCACAATTTTCTTTGCATTTTCAGTCCACTGTTTTTGCACACAACCTGCGAACAATTAAAACCCACTGCCATAGACTCAATTCAGACTCACAGTGACCCTACAGGACAGAACAGAACTTCTCCATAAGGTTTCCAAGGAGTGGCTGGTGGATTTGAACTGCTGATCTTTTGGTTAGCAGCAGAGCTCTTAACCACTCAACCACCAGGGCTCTGGCAGAGCAATTAGTATTTGAAAAATTAAAAAGTAAGGATTAAAGAGGCTAAGAGAAATGTACAAGTTTATAATACAATTTAGAAGATCGACTAGAATCCCAGAATCTCCTGTCCCCACCTAGAGTCTCCATCGCCTTCCCTATCCTTTGTTACATGGCCTTTGAAATTAGGGACAAGTGTACGTCATACAATTTCAGCGCTAGAAAGGAATTAATCTTATTAAACAGCACAGAAGAGAGTGGAGGACAAGTAATTCCCAAGACAGCACACTAAAACACTGAACAACTGTCACTGCCTCCATGGGATCCGTGTCCATTGACAATTTCACCTTTCCAAGTAACAGAAGTATGAAATATGCATAAGCTTACGAAAGAAGGAAATACCTATGAAGTCCTTCCAATGAAAAGAGAAGCTTTACCATAGTCACTGGCTCTGAAGTAATTTGGAAGCCCTACAATCACCCTTCCTGTGGGGTAAAAACTGCCACCCTCCAAAAAAGTAGTTTCTATCAAATCCATTTCCAAAACAATCAACAGTAACTGCAAGGCACTGGATCACTTTCTTTCTAGCTATGGTCTTGTAACTTGTACCCAAGTGACTGGGTGGGACTGTGGGAATAAGGTAATTGTGGCCCACCAAGGGCACTGGTTTTGCCATCTCTCCAGGCTTGAAAAGAGAGCCAATGCCAGAGCAAGGGAGAGGATTCTACCACTACCAAGGAAAGACAGCCAGGAGCGGAGAGCATGCCCTTTGGACTTTGGATCCCTGTGCTGAGAAGCTCCTGGAACCAGGAGACCAAGAGAGAAAAAGAGAGAGGAGAGAGAGAGAGAGAACTGTAACCCTGAAGATGGTGAGAAGCGGTCGCAGGAGACACCAGCAAGAGACCACACAGTGGGCTTCCTGGCCTACAGAGTGAGAAAGATGAGTGCCTGGTATGCCTTGGGGACTTATCGGCAGGGGCTAAAAGAGCTTTGTAACACTTGTCAGAGCACAGCACAGGCCTTAGGGCCAAAGAGAGATGTGCCTGCAAGCACAGCTGAAAAGAGGCTGTCCTGATAGAAGAACTGTATCCTGAGTGTTCCTGAGCCTGAACTGTAACCTGTTACTTGCCTAATAAACGCCGTAATTGTGAGTATTGTCTGAGTTCTGTGTAGCCATTGCAATGAATTATCGAACCCAGAAGAGAAGCAGAGAGTGCTGTGGGAGGGACAGTAGGTGTCACAATTGGTAAAGATGGCAGAGAGAGGAGGAATGTCTGACCTCCGCTTCATAGGAATCAGCCTTGGGCTGTTGATCTCGATTCTCCTTCCCCCTCCTGAAGTTAGAGGAGGTCAGATACCGCCCCCATGCCATTTGTACAGTAATAAACTCAAAAATGAATGTGTAAGAAATAATAAAGACCGATAAAACTAATCACACCAGAGAAAACTCAAGCATGACATTTTAAGCAATACCATTTGTTTAGTTGACACTCTGTAAGATAAATAACTTTTAAATAAAGGAATGCAGAATAGTAGTGATAAAAAAAAAAACTGTATATGAGCATAATTTCCACACAGATTCCTAATATGGCTTTCAAAGCAATCATGCCTTCACTAGAACAACACAGCCTCAATTTAAAGAATGTATCACAGAAATGATAAAATCTTTTGAAACGTCAGTGTTGGGTCCAGAAATCATCAAAGGAAACATAAGATTAGTAGAAACCAAAAAATCTGCTGACTGCAGTGAAAACGCCATGACAACCCACTCCCTTGTCAAATTCTATTTTTTTATGGACTCTCTGGCATCAATCTCCCATCCTCTGAAACCTGTTCAAATGCTGTAGCAAACAGTTAAATATTTCATTCAGGTGTATGTTCATTTGCCTGCTCTTAAAGACATCTTTACCCTCTACCCTCCATTTATCTGTCACAGTCTATTAGCATCAGTATTGCCACTGCTGTGCAATACTTACAAGACACTCATGGTGGGCCCAATGCAGATAACACATTGAGGGTCTGTCATCTTCCATCTAACCTTCTGGACTCAGAGTCCCAGAGAAATAGGAGAAATACATAAATAAACAACAACAAACAATAATGTTATGGTCTTGTTTTATGATTCTTTGTTGGCTTCTTCTGACAAGTTCTTTAATTTTTCTTTCTCACTAATAAGAACTATAATTTTTGGTATGTGAGTGAAATAAGAATTCAGATAGTTCTGAGGTCACTGAGAAATTAGTTTGATGAATATTTTCTAATTTTCCTTTTCCTCTTCTCCTTCATCCTTTATCATTATACTACTTGTTTTAAACTATTATATTTAAGCAATTCTGTTGTTGTTAGGTGCCATCGAGTTGGTTCCAACTCATAGCAACCCTACTTACTACAGAATGAAACACTGCCTAGTCCTGCACCATCCTCAAAATCATTACTATGTCTGAGCCCATTGTTGCAGCCACTTTTTGAGGGTCTTCCTCTTTTTCGCTGACCCTCTACTAAGCATGATGTCCTTCTCCAGGGACTGGTCCCTCCTGATAACATGTCCAAAGTATACCAAGGACTGCCAAAAGAACGAACAAACCTGTCTTGGAAGAAGTACAACCAGAATGCTCCTTGGAAGCAAGGATGGCGACATTGCATCTCACATACTTTGGACATGTTGTCAGGAGGGATCAGTCCATGGAGAAGGACATCATGCTTGGTAAAGTAGAGGGTCAGCAAAAAAGAGGAAGACCCTCAAAAAGATGGACTGACACAGTGGCTGCAACAATGGGCTCAAGCATAGAAACAACTGTGAGGATGGCGCAAGACCGGGCAGCGTTTCGTTCTGTTGTACATAGGGTCGCTGTGAGTTGGAACCGACTTGACGGCACCTAACAACAAAACAACAACAGTTTTTGGTAAAGGTTCAGCGAAAAAGAGGAAGACCCTCAACAAGATGTAATGACACAGTGGCTGCAACAATGGGCTCAAGCATAACAACCACTGTGAGGATGGTGCAGGACTGGGCAGTGTTTCACTCTGTTGTACATAGGGTCACTATTAGTTGGAACCAACTTGACGGCCCCTACAAACAACAAGCTTCCGGTAGCTCTAGGCAACCCTTGGCTTGTAGATACAGCTTCACCATGACTGTTCTTCCTCTGCCTCTCTGTATGTCTTCTCTTTTTGTAAGGATGCCACACATATCGGATTAGGGCCCACCCTACTCCAGTATGACCTTATGTTAACAGATAACATTTTCAAAGCCCTTATTTCCAGGTTTACAGCTAGCAGGGGTTAAGGCTTCAACATATCTCTTTAGGGGCATCTTAGTTATCTAGTGCTGCTACAACAGAAAACACCACAAGTGGATGATTTTAACAAACAGACATTTATTTTCTCACAGTCTAGTAGGCTTAGAAGTCCAAATTCAGGGTGCCAGCTCCTGGGAAAGGCTTTCTCTCTCTGTGCTCTGGAGAAAGGTCCTTGTCATCAATCTTCCTTGGTCAAGGAGTTTCTCAGCGCAGAAACCTCAGGTCCAAAGGACGTGCTCTGCTCCTGGCTCTTGTTTCTTGGTGGTATGAGGTCCCCACGTCTCTCCGCTAGCTTTTCTCTTCCATATCTCAAAAGAGATTAGTTTAAGACACAATCTAATCTTGTAGATTGAGTCCTCCCTCATTAACATAACTGCCAATAATCCTGACTCATTAACGTCATAGAGGTAGGATTTACAACACATAGGAAAATCAGATCAGATGACAAAATTGTGGGCAATCACACAATACTGGAAATCATGGCCTAGTCAAGTTGACAGATATTTTGGGGGAACACAATTCAATGCATAACAAGTGCCATTAGAGAGAACAGAGGAGAAGTAATGAGGTTGATGTTACTAGCTGCACTGAGATGGGGAAAGAATTAAAAGTGAAAATGGAGGAAAGGCTTGAGTTTGCCCAATGGACAAATGAACAAGGAGTCTTCTAAGCTGAGCTATACCAAATAATGGAGATTAGGGGATAAATTCAAAGGCTGGAGGTAAGTTATTCATATATTTATACGTCTTCCTCACCATTCACTGCATCACTCCTCACCATTCACTGCATCAAACATGAATCGGGAGGAAAATCACCTCATGATGAGAAGTTCAGATTTCATGGAAATGACAGGGATATGTAAGAAAAGTGCGGTTGTTATAACGGCAACTGGTTTTGAGCCTATCAGGGGGTGCAATCCACAGCTCTGTCACCTGAGCAAGCCTGATTTAGCACAGTAGAAATCGTCAGGATCAGCACTTCTGTATATATAGTGAATTCTGGACTGAAAGTTTTTTTCTTTAGCAAAAGATTTGGCTATAATGTATTAAAACTGAAATTGGTGAATCTGCATGGTACATATTATGTGCTTGTGTTTACATTTGTATTCCCAAGGCTTTTTTTTTTTTTTTTTTTTAAAGAAGGAGGGAGTATGAGTGTCTTAGGCTGGGTTCTCTAGAGAAGCAAAACCAATGAAGCATGTAAATATATATAGAAAGAGATTTATATCAAGGAAATGGCTCACACAGTTGTAGAGGCTGGAAAGTCCCATGTTGGTGGGATCAGGCTGGAGGCTTTTCCTGACTCATGTAGCTGCAGGGGCTGGTGAACCCAAGATCAACAGGTCAGATAGCAGGCCTCTGGCTCACAGGCTGCAGAGGCTGACAAATCCCAAGACTGACGGGTAAACTGCTAGCTCAAGTCCCAAAAACCAGAGGTCAGATGAACAGGAGCCAGCTGCAAGATGCAGAGTGAGCAAAAGCCAATGAGCTTTGTCAGAAAATCCACCTATATTGGATTCAGGCCATACTCCCAAAGAAAATCCCTTTCAACTGATTGGCTGCTCATAACAGAATTCATCATGGAGTGATTACATTATATCAGATCTCATTATGAAGGTGATTACATCATTACATAGCTACCAAACTACACTGTAACTGCCAAACCACTGAGAATCACGGCCCAGCCAAGATGACACACAACCTTAACCGTCACAATGGGTAACGAGTTCTTTAATGTACTACGAACCGCTAATGAAGATGGGGGAGAACACTTGCAAGAACATCTCTTTTGGAATCAAACATCCTGATAAACTACCCACTTATTTGTTGACATACAAAGGCAATCAAGAATAGATAGATTTTTAAAAAAAAAAGCGAAGGACATGGATCAATCAGAAATTGGACTCATAAGCACATGTTGAATAGAGGAAAGAGTACAGAGAACCAAGTTCAAGTTTCATCTTCACAATTTATAGCTGTCCCAACTTGGGCCAGTTTAGTCATCTCTCTGGTCCTCAATTTCCATATCTATAAAACAGAAATGAGAATAATGCCCATGTACTTCACACACTGTTACCAGGATTAAATTACGAAATGAATGTGAAAATACTTTCCACTCTGTCAAGAATCATCACGGGGAAGGGAGGAGCAACTTATGGCTACTAAAGCAGCCCTGAAATGGCCTATCCAAGTGAAGGCAGTTAGTTTCAGGTAGGTGGAAGGTAGCCTGGCATTTAAGTAGCTTCTGAGAATAGATATTTTTAAAGTGATGAACACTGCGGGTCCAAGAAGTTAATTGTCTCAAGTCACACATCAAATAAACAGTGTGGTTTGAACCAGGCCCTCTGCCCCAAATTCTGTATCCTTTCTTCTGTCTATATTACCTTCTGAAACCAGAAAATCAAGGCTTTGAGAAAGTGGCACTGCTGGAATTGAAGTCTAGAATTACCAATAATTACAACAGAGTTTTTTCTATGTGCCAGCCACTGTTGTAAGCATTTTGTATATAGTAATTTACTAAATTCCTCCAATATCCATCTGAGGTCATTGTTTCCATTTTTTTTTTAGATAAGGAAACTACGGCATCAAGAGGTTAAATAAAATCCAAAATCACACAGAGAGTGGATAGATGAGCCAAGATTCAAATCCAAGCAGTATGGCACCAGACTCTGTGTTCACAACAACTAAGCTACACTGTCTCCAAGCAGGTGTACACAGATATTCTACCAGACTGCCCCGCTGCCCCCTCAAGCACTGCCTACATGCCCATGCCCATTATAAAGGGTCATGTATATAAAAAATTTTCTTTTAATATTTGTTAAATAAGTTCAGAGAAGGCCTGGGAATGCAGTAATATTCAGGAACATGACAGGGAATGAGGGGAATGAAATAGATATCCTGATGATTGGCTGGATACAGCAAACTAAGTAGCCAACCAGTTGCCATCGTGTCAACTGCGATTCACGGCGACCCCGTGTGTGTCAGAGTATAACTGTGCTGATAAGAGTTTTCGATGGCTGATTTTTTTGAAGTAGATCGCCAGCCTTTCTTCAAAGGAGCTTCTGGGTGGATTTGAACTTCCAACCTTTTAAGTTAGTAATCAAGTGCATTAACTGTTTTCACCATTCAGGGACTTCAAGGAGAGATACGGTTAAAAAAAAAAAAAAAAAAAGGATGGGGAGGTGTCATGGATTGAATTGTGTCCCCCCAAAAATATGGGTAGCAACTTGGCTAGGTCATGATTCCCAGTATTGTATGACTGTGTTATCTGATGTGATTTCCTTATGTGTTGTAAACTCTACCACTATGATGAGATTATATGTGATCTCATGTGTTGTCAATTCTATCACTGTGATGAGGTTTTACTGAAGAGGCTGACAAGATTAGTGTCTTAATGCAATCTCTTTTGAGATATAAAAGAGAGAAGCGAGCAGAGACACATGGGAACCTCATACCACCAAGAAAGCCAGTGCCGGGAGCAGAGCATGTCCTTTGGACCTGAGGTTGCTGCACAGAGATGCTCCCAGACCAAAGGAAGATTGATGACATGGACCTTCCTCCAGAGCCGATGGAGAAGCTTTCCCCTGGAGCTGATGCCCTGAATTTGGACTTGTAGCCTACTGGACTGTGAGAGAATAAATTTCTCTTTGTTAAAACCATCCACTCGTGGTATTTCTGTTAGAGTAGCACTAAATGACTGAGACAGGAGGGAACGCTGCTGAAAGATGGCTAGAAGGACAAGAGGGAAATCAGAGAAGCTATTTGGTATCCATATAAAAGAAGAGTTCCTCAAGATAATTTGTTAATCTAATATCCCGAATTATACAAAAGAAAACACAAAGATGAAGAAAAATAGCATTGTTAGAAATAAACTAGGATCAGCATAATTCCTAAAAAGATATTCTGAAAGAAGAAAATTTTTCAATATATATTCAGAAAAATATACGCAAAAACAAACCACCCAATAATTCTAACCATTAACCTAGTACCCCTTTACTAGGCAGTCAGGTTTAGTTAATAGCTTTTATACTGCATTTAATTTTCAATTTGTGAGACGTCAATCTGAGAGGCTTTGTTGGAAACCAATGAGGTGAGATTACTCCAGCAATTACCCCCAAATAATGGATTACTGCATTCAACAAACCTGTAAATAAAAAATGCTTTTATTTTCATTAGAGGGAATGAGCTGTAGAGAAAAGAGGGCACTTGGACAACATATTGGAAAAGCTGATCACTCCAAATATATAGTGCACTTTTATGTGACAGGTTTCTAGAGGCCTACAGAATAATCCACAAATATATTTGCACTAAAAAAGGCAGCACTACACTCTCCAAAGAACTCCAGATTGCTAAATTCAGCATAAGGCTCATAGACAGACAGACAGATGCTTTCGTTGCTCTCACAGTCCTAGTTAATGTGAGGGTTACAGCCAAGCACCTATCACAAGCTGGTTTGCTATCTGAATTTCCAAGGAAATAGTGTACTCTCTCTCTACTACTGCCAATTTCAACTGTCCCTTCCATGTTAGTGTAGGAGCCCTGGTGGTGCAGTGGTTAAAAAGTAATCAGCTGCTAACTAAAAAAGGTCAACAGCTGGAACCACCACCATGCACATACATACATGCATATACATATGCATATACCCATATATACCCACATATACATGCCTATACATATATACTCTTACATACAGAGATATACCTGCACATATATTTTTTGGTTGTTGCTGCTGTTGTTATAGATTTATATATGCCACAGCAATTGCCAAAGGGTCCTTTTTTGTTGTTTGCATCTTAGTGACATCATTCCCCTTGGTCAAGCTCTGCACACTTCACCCTCATTCATTGTTAGTTTTCCCGTCATCAAAAATAACAAGTGTCCACTATTTAGAGAGTGAATCCTCCTCGCCCTCCCATCTACCCATCCCTGGCAATCACTAATGAACATAAGTTTCTGTGTATTTACCCATTCATTTCATAAAAGTGGGAATATATAATTGTTTTTTTGTGATTGCCTTATTTTGCTCAACATAATGTCCTCCAGGTTTATCCACATTGTAAGATATTTCAGGAACTCTTTTTTTTTTTTTAATTGCTGAGTAGTATTCCATTATCTTCTTGTTGTTGTTGTTAGGTGCTGTCAAGTCGGTTCCAACTCATAGCGAACCTATGTACAACAGAACAAAACACTGCCCAGTCCTGCACCACCCTCACAATCGTTGTTATGCTTGAGCCCACTATTACAGCCACTGTGTCAATCCATCTCATTGACAGTCTTCCTCTTTTTCCATGTATTATGTACCACATTTTACTTATCAATTCATTTGTTGATCAGCACTTAGGTTGTTTCCATCTTTTTGCTATATGTGAATATGCTGCAATGAATGTTAAGTGTGCAGTCATTAACATCTTTTTAAAAATTTATTTATTTTGTTGTTGTTGAGAATATACACAGCAAAACATACACTAACTCAACAGCTTCTACATGTACAATTCAGTGACATTGATTACACTCTTCAAGTTGAACAACCATTCTCACCCTTCCTTTCTGAGTTGTTCCTTCCGGATTAACACAAATTCACTGCCCCCTAAGGTTCCTATCTAATCTTTCCAGTTGTTGCTGTCAATTTGATCCATATCGTTTTTAAAAGAGCATAATGCTCAAGGCAGACATTTTTTACTAAAGCTAAACTATTGTTTGGTTTTAAGAAGACTTCAGGGGATATTTTTTGTTTAAGGTTTAGAGATTATCTCAGGGCAATAGTTTCAGGGGTTCATCCAGCCTCCACACCTCCAGAAAGTCTGGATTCTATGAGAACTTGAAATGTTGTTCTGCATTTTCCCCCTTTCGATCAGGATTCTATAGAATGTTCGATCAAAATGGCAGTCATTAACTTGTAAACAACATCTCAAAATACAACTCTAGAGTACCCAAGGAGATGGTGAGGCAAGTTCTGCCTATGCCCAAACACACATATCTTAAGCCTCTACAACTGTCTTAATGAAATGAAAAAATAAATCTTGCATTTTGTCCAGTAAGTTACTCTTTCTTTTATTTGAAAAATTTTTATTCATCTCTGTCTTAGTTACCTAGTGCTGGTATAACAGAAATACCACAAGTGCATGGCATTAACAAACAGAAATTTACTCTCTCACAGTTTAGGAGGCTAGAAGTCTAATTCAGAGCTCTGACTCATGGGGACGGCTCTCTCTCTCTCTCTCCTGGCTTTGGAGGAAGGTCCATGTCGATCAGGGCAGCCTCTTCTCAGCCATGTCCATAGATAGGACTCTTTCTGGTACCTCGGCCCCTCAGCCCAGCCTTTTCCCAGCTCAGGCAAGTGTTACAAAGCTCTTTAGGCCTGCCACTAAGTGCTCAGAGGCACCTCACTCCGTCAGGAAGCCTCCTGCCCCAAGGCACTCAGCAATCTCTCGCTCCATGGCTCAGCTCCCACATTATCTCACGTGGTCTCCTGGTTCTGCTGCCGCCATTTCTCTGCTGCTGCTGCTAGCCATCTTGCACCATCCCTGGTGTTACAGCTCTGTCTGTCTCCTGGTTCTAGGAGGTTCTCAGCAGAGGGACCCTGGGTCCAAAGGACACACTCTGATCCCATTTCTTCTTGGTGGTATTGAGGTCCCTATCTCTGCTTACTTCTCTCTCCTTTTATCTCTTGTGAGATAAAAGGTGTGATTCAAGTAAGGGCATGACTTGAATAAGGGTGGTGACGGTGGCGACTGGCATAAGGGTGGTGACTTGAGTCTTACCCTCTAGTAAGGTGATGATTCAAGATATATCCCACCCTAATCCTGCCTCATTAAGATAATGGACAACTCACTCCCAAATGGGACCATAACCACAGGCATAGAAGCTAGGATTTACAATACATCACAAAATGGAAGATAATTACATTAGATCACAAAATGGAGGACAACCACATAATACTGGGAATTATGGCCTAGCCAAGTTGACACATATTTTGGGGGGACATAATTCAATCCATAACAATCCCTTTCTATATGACTGGCAATGAGGATATGAAGTCACAATGGTGAGCAAAAATAGAAACAAAGCCTACCTTCGTGGAGTTCACAGCATAGTGGGAAGATAGACATTAATGTAAATCCAAAAAACACCAAATAATAAATGCTGGAGAGGTTGTGGAGAGACTGGAACACTTATACACTGTTGATGGGAATGTAAAATGGTACAACCACTTTGGAAATCGATTTGGCTCTTCCTTAAAAAGCTAGAAATAGAAGTACCAAATGATCAGCTATCCTGCTCCTTGGAATAAATTCTAGAGAAATAAGAGCCGACACATGAATAGATATATGCACACCCATGTTCACTGAAGCACTGTTCACAACAGCAAAAAGATGGAAACAACCTAGGTGCCCATCAACAGAGAATGAATAAACAAATCATGGTATATCCACACAACGGAATACTACACAACAATAAAGAACAACAATGAAGCCGTGAAACATAACGTGGAGGAATCTGGAGGGCATTATGCTGAGTGAATTTAGTCAGTCACAGAAGGACAAATATTGTATAAGACCACTATTATAAGAACGCAAGAAAAGGTTTAAACTCAGAACATTCTTTGATGGTTATGAGGGTGGGGAGGGAGGATGAGGGTTATTTACCAACTAGATAGTAGATAAGAATTATCTTAGGTGAAGGGAAGGACAGCACATACTACATGGGAAGTCAGCACAACTGGACTAAACCAAAGTTAAGAAGTTTCCTGAATACAATCAAACACTTTGAGGGACAGAGTAGCTGGGGTAGGGGTCTGGGAACCATGCTTTCAGGGGACATCTAGGTCAACTGGCATAACAAAGCTTATTAAGAAAATGTTCTGCATCCTACTTTGGTGAGTGGCATCTGGGGTCTTAAAAGCTTGCAAGCAGCCATCTAAGAGGCATCAATTGGTCCCAACCACCTGGAGTAAAGGAGAATGAAGAACATCAAAGACACAAGGAAATTATTAGCCCAAGAGAAACAGCCACATAAACCAGAGACTTTCATCAGCCTAAGACCAGAAGAACTAGATGGTGCCCAGCTACCACCAGTGACTGCTCTGACAGGGAACACAACAGAGAGTCCCGGGTGGAGCAGGGGAAAGGTTGGGTGCAGAATTCAGATTCTAGGAAGAAGACCAGACTTAATGGTCTGACTGGGAAAAGCATGGCCCCCAGATTCTCTATCAGCCTAGAACTAAAACAATTTCTGAGGCCAACTCTCCAGGCATGGATTGGACTGGGACTGTGGGACATAAAGTGATACTCATGAGGAGCGTGCCTCTTAGCTCAAGTAGATACAAGAGACTAAACAGGCAGCTTCTGTCCGGAGGAGAGATGGGAAGGCAGAGAGAGTTAGGAGCTGGTTGAATGGACATGGGGACTGAGGGGTGGAAAGGAGGAGTGTGCTATCACAGTATGGGAAGAGCAATTAGGGTCACATAACAATGTATGTATAAATTTTTGTATGGGAGGCTAACTTGAAATGTAAACTTCATTTAAACTACAACAACGAACAAGAACAAAAAAAAAAAAATGGGACACAACAAAAAAGCAGTGAATTTCATTAAACTGGTGTAACAAATGGAAATACAGAGAAAGAGATAACCTTAATGGTCACTTGCCACATGTACCAGTAAATGAAAAGGGGAGGCTTGAGCCATGGTGCAGTTTCTACACTCCCAAAATCCTCCTAATAACTTCAGTTTATAGTATGTAAGGTTCTAGAACAGAAGAAAAATCAATGCCGTTCGCCTTTCCTTCCTGTGTCAGAAGGACCTATAGAAAGCCATAGTGAGACTTAACAGGTTCCTCTACCTTTCAAGATGCTTTTTTTTTTCCATTGCTTTTTGCTGTTTTCTACAATGAGACAGAGAAGCAATTACTTCTCAGTTCATCTTGATACCAATGCTTCATTGAACTCCAAAGAGGAGAAAATGGGAATGGGGAATCTAAAACCAAAGACCTAGAAACTAAAGAAAATGTACAAAGTTTTTAATTCAATGAGATCTGCATGGAAATCTTCACTTCAAGTTTATACCCTACTCCATTTCTGAGGAAAAAAACTTAATTGCATCTGACTAGGGCAAGACAGACAAAACCGCATTTTTTAAAAAAATAATACTTTTAAGGTTCAGAGAGTCTTAGATATCTCAGAGTCTAATATATCTATATCTTGCATTTATATACTGATTTATAATTTACAAAGCACTTTCACGTACATTATCATTTATTTCCTAAAGCAGTGCTAATTCTTTAGCAATCATTTGAACTTGGAATTTAAAAGGATTTGGAAGGAAAAAAATTACCATTTTGAGTGCCTACCAGGAGCTAGTAATTGTGATTTGCATTCATTATCTCCAATTCTCACAACAACCCAGCCTGGCAAGCCCACCAGTAAGGATCCTAGCAGAGCTTAACCCTTTCAGGACCAGCAGTATATATACCTACCACTTACTTTTTGTACCTGTCGGGTTCATTGGGAAGCTACTGTCCCACTGACAGTACATGTTGCCAGCAGGCAGGGCCCTACATAATAGTTTGAAATGGAAAAAACAGGCATGTGCTGCAAATTACTGTTTTTACAGGGTATTATATGAGGTGGTGTTGAATCATTGAATTTTTGGTAGGAAAAACATGAATTGAAAGTTTTTTATTTGGTACACATACGTACTTCTGGACTCTGGGGGTAGAATTTATGTTCACAGGGGGTACAGGCATATGTACTGCTGGATTCCAGAGCACAATTTGAGGAATGAGGCATTAAACAAAAACCATATTACCTACTAAAAATTCAGAAACACACATATGGTTCAGCATTCCTTCTATTAGTGAAAACACACAGTATCAACAAAAAATTAAAAGGAAAAAATAACTGGGTCATGAAAGGGTTAAAGTCATCCACAAGGAATGCTGCAGTAACTTGGAGCTAGCAATAGCACTAAGAAACTCCAGAGAGGGTAGCAAGTAGTGACAGGAGCCATGGCTTTTCATGGAGTGAAGCTACCAGCCCTCATGATCTGGTTGGAAGAGAACCAGGGAAGTAAATAGTCTGAAATCACTGTTCACCTACACTGTGATCTGTTTGTGCCTCCCCACCTCTCTTCCCCATTCATGAGTGAACAGAACTGGAACCAGAGGGCAAGGGATCCTACTGATACTACCCATACAGGAGATCCCCCCGCAGTGCAGAGTTGGGTGGAAAACGGTGAAAATTCAATCTGGAGGGGAGAAAAACAAATATCCAGCACAGCCCACCTCTTTTCTCCCCTCATCATCTACTCTCACCTTTTATCCAATTGAAAAGATACCAAATCAGTTTAGAATGACGTCAATTCAGTCATCTTCACAGTAAATTCTCTGAGTACCAGACATAGTCCTCCTTGCCCGCTCTGTGTAGTAGCAACCTTATTTCCCCCTGGTAATCAGGATCAATCAACCTCCTGACTACGGTGACTATTCTTCTGCCCGATGGCTCAGCAACATGAGGAGCTCTGCCAGGGACAGTTTCCACTTCCAAATCACTGTTATAACTGTTCTCCTTCCGGAAGTATTCCTTCCTTGAGCACTAGGATCTCCAAACCCATCAAGTCCAAGGTGACTAGACAAGAAGCAGAAGTTTTTCCAGTAATTTTGGTGTTAATTGTGAGACAGGCTCTTTCCGTCTCCACCGCTGGTTCCCACACCTGGGCATTCTGGCTATAGGGGACAGCACTATATCCTGGCCACTGACTTAAGGCATACATATGACATTATAAAGGACAGCATTCCAAATTTGCAGTATGTTGTCTTCTTGCCAGCTTCGTAACTGAGCCTTCAGCAGGCCATTCCACTATTCTGTTAAGTAGCTGCTTCTAGGTGATGAGGCACATACTAAGACCAACGAGTTGCATGGGCATAAGCTGACTATGGCACACCGTTTGTTGCAAAATGTTTTCCCTGGTCAAAGGCAGTACTGTGATACCATGGTGACGGATAAGGCATTCTGTAGGAACACCAGTGGCGGTGGCAGAAGAGCAGAGAGCAAGGAAGGCAAATACATACATGAAATACGTCTCTACCTTATGAAGACAATTCAAAGCCCCCTACATAAAGAAAAAGATCCACCATAATCAACCTGTCACCAAGTGGCCAGCTGTTCCCCTTTTAGGAGATGGTGACATGTAATTGGGAGTTCAGCATTAGCCTCTGCTGTGGACAGGTTGGGCACTTAGCTGTTTTGAAGGGAAGCCCATGTTGTTGAGCCCATGAGTAATAATCTCTCCTTCCCCCATGGCCACTTTGTAGAGGAGCCCACTGAACTAGCACTGGGGCACCCACAGAATGGGCATCTTTTCCACCTGGCTATGGAGAGTCTTGTCTACAGTGGATGCTCTCTGTGGGCATTTACATGGAAGCAAGTTATCTGTGCTCACTCCAAAAAAGTCCATCCACGTACTTCTCCACAATTCTAACCTCCTGCAGGTGCTCACCCCATTGCCCAAACCCAATCTGAAGCCAGTGGGCAAGGATGCCCACTGATGTCATGCATAGATGATACCCCCAGAGTACAGGAAAAGGTAGAGAAGGATGAAAAATATATCCAGAGGTCAAAGACACCCAGCTCAGTGATATTACTGTCACTTTTTTCAGATAAAGAAACAGAGATTCAAAAGGCTAAACCATTCACCTGAAGTCACACAGCCAGATGAGAAAGCTGACATTAAAATCTTCCATTCTAAAGCCTGGGCGCTTCCTTAGGCAATCAATACCACGTGGAAGAAGAGAAAGCATCTCAGCTTCCTGTCAAGGAGAATTAGTTTCATCTGAGATGCAGACCAATTACCAGCTTAGAGAATTTTTTTTACATGGATGAAAAATCCAGAGTTCCCTCCTGTGGTCATTAAAATTAAATCATAAATATTATGACGAGCAAGGAATTCAAAGAGCTTTATTAGCTCACTCAGTGGAACGTGTTCTTAAAGATGGCTTCATCCCCAACTGTCAGCCCCCACAATTATATAGTCTCTAAAGCAGTACTAATAGAAACATAATGAATGCCACATTTATAATTTTAAATTTTCTAGCAGCTACATTAATAAAAAGAGGAAATTAATTTAATAATATATTTTATTTAACCCAATTTGTCCAAAATATTATTTCAAAATGTAATCAATATAAAAAAATTAATGAGACCCTTCCATTCTTTATTTCATACTAAGTCTTCAAAATCTAATGCATATTTTACACTCACTGCACACCTCAACTTGGACTAGCCATATTTCAAGTTTTCAATAGCTACATGTAGCTGATGGCTACCATATTGACTAGAAGGTCTTCTACTTGCTGGCTGTGTGTCTTCTCAATACCAGTTCTAGTATCAGTTACAGTCAAGTTGATTCCAACTCATGATGGCCCCATGTGTGGCAGAATAGAACTGTGCTCCATGGAGTTTTCAATGGCTGATTTTTTGGAATGAGGTGTGTTCTCAACATCTCTCTATTCCTCATCTTGAAAATGGGGATAATGGTATTCTAAGGTCTAAAACAAATAATAATAGTAACAAAAATAGCTAAGATTTATTTATTTAACATGTGACAGGTACTGTTCAATTTTAGATGCCTCCTATCACTTAAAGGAGCCCTGGTGGCATACTAGTTAAACCCTCGGCTGCTAACCTAAAGGTCTGCGGTTCAAAGCCGCTCCCACAGGAGAAAGATGTGGCAGTCTGCTCCCATAAAGATTACAGCCTTGACACAGCTACCAAGGCCTCCATCAGACTGAGTCCAGTACAGCTAGATGGTGACCGGCTACCACCATTGACTGCTCTGACCGGAATCGCAACAGAGGGCTCTGGACAGAGCTGGAGAAGGATGTAGAACAAAATTCTAACTCACAAAAAAAAGAACAGATTTACTGGCCTGAAAGAGACTGGAGAAACCTGGAGAGTATGGCCCCTGGACACCCTTTTAGCTCTGTGGTGAAGTCACTTCCGAGGTTCACCGTTCAGCCGAGGATTGGACAGCCCCATAGAACAAAATGGGACTAATGAGGCACAGCAGTCCAGAGACAAGGACTAGAAGGCAGAAGGAGACAGGAAAGCTGGTGATAGGGAATGCAAGGTTGAGTAAGGACAGTGTTGACATGTAGTAGGGTTGTTAACCATTGTCACAGGGCAACATGGGTACTGAATGTTTAATGAGAAACTATTTTGTTCTGTAAACCTTCATCTAAAGTGAGAATAGCAGCACAATTGGAAGAGCGTAGTCCACGTCACTGAACTGTGCATGTAGAAATTTCTGAAATGGTGTATCTTTGGCTATGTATATTTTCACCAAAAAAAAAAAAAAAAAAGGTCAAGAAGGGAGAGGGTTGACATGTTGTGGGGTTGTTAACCAATGTCATAAAACAGTATGTGTACTGACTGTTTAATGAGAAACTATCTGTTCTGTAAACCTTCACCTAAAGTACAATAAAAAAAAAAATATGGAATCAAGATTACAGCCTTGAAAACCCTGTGGGGCAGTTCTACCCTGTCCTATAGGATCACTAAGAGATGGAATTGACAGGATGGCAATGGGTTTGTTTGTTTTATATCACTTAATTCTTATTAAAAATATGTATATAATAAAAACCAAGACAAAATGATTAAGAACTTGCCTTAGATCACAGTTGCTGCTAACTATCTTCGAGTCAGCCGCTGAAACATGGTAATCCCACGCACAATGGAATGAAACACTGCCTGGTCCTGCACCATCCCCATGATTGGTTATGGATCGAACCATTGTGATCCACAAGGTTTTCACTGGCTGATTTTCAGAAGTAGATCACTGGACCTTTCTTCCTAGTTTTATCTCAGTCTGGAAGTTCTACTGAAACCTATTCAGCACGATAGCAAGACACAAGCAGATGGGTAGTGCTAAGCATGAGGTGCACTGGAGAGGAATCGAATCTGGTCTCCTGCATGAAAGGGGAGAATTCTACCACTGAACCATAGCTAGCAAGTAACTATTTGAACCCTGGCAATATGACTTCAGGGCCTGAACTCTTTCATGGGCATAATAATAACTGCACAGCAATAACAGTTACCAAGTACTCTATTTTAACCCCCAAGAAGTTAATAGAATTGTGATTCAAACCTCAATGAGGTCAAACTGGCATAATAAATGGAGCCATTACTATGATCCTGTTCTCAAGAAGTGTGAAACTTTGTGGTGATAAAGAACACATGAGAAATGATAACCAATCACAAAAGGTAGTCTATGGTATGTAAAAAGCAAATAAAGACAAGCTTTATTTTCCATGGCGACAGTGGTCATTGTGGACTGTCACGGTCAAGAAAGTCTTCCCAGAAGAAGCTGAGCCTTAGGGACAGATGGACTATGATCAGCAAATATCTCGCAAGCAGGGCTGGCTTCATGGGCATCTGACTTGTGCAGTCACGCAGGACCTATGCTCAGAAGAGCCTCAGGCTTAGTTTAAAGCTGTGCTGTCACTATCTTGAAATTCTTAATAATCTTATCATTGAACTTGTTCTTTTTAGGTGAACTCTGCTGGGACAATGGGGCACGCGAATACACACAAGCAAAGGAAATACAGGCAGTATGCAATGTACCTGTCTTCCTTGGTTCCTTGCCACCCCATCTGCACATAGTATCCAAGATAACCTAAGAGCACAGAATTCCTACAGACCCACCATGTGGTGGAATTCGCTGCCACTCTAAGTGAGCTCAAGGTAAAGTGTTATAACCCATGACTGAGTAAGCGAAAGCCCTGAGAGGCCACAATTTCTGTTAGAATCAGAACTTGCTGTGAATCCAGAGAGAAGGCAACGCCATTATAAAAAACACCAAGGACCAATGCACCCTTAAGGACCAACACACCCTTTTGATTAGCAGCCTAGCCTGCTAACCGTTTGTACCACCGAGGGATTCCCTATTTAGAGTTTAAAAAAAAACCATTGCTGTCGAGTTGATTCCGACTCATAGAGACCCTATAGGACAGAGCAAAACTGCCCCATAGGGTTTTCAAGGAGCAGCTGGTAGATTTGAACTGCAGACCTTTTGGTTAGCAGTCAAGCTCTTAACCACTGCACCACCAGGTCTCCTATATTACAATGTCTGGCTCATAATAAGCATGATGTAAATACTGATGAGTTTACTGCATTACAAGTCTTTAAAGTCCTACTCTATATTATTATGAGCCAGGCATTGTTTTAAGTCGTTTGTACACATTCACTCGTTGAATCCTTACAACAATCCTATGAGGTAGGTACTATGATTATTCTCTCTTATTTGTATTACTTTCCTCTATTAGCCAGCCATTCATGCTGAAAATGACGGCATAGAAGGAAAGGGAAAGATAGGGCAACCTATAGTTCCTTTTCCTTTCAGGTCTTTCGTCAGTAAGCTGAAGTTAAGAGTGTTGGCAGAATGTGTGCATATCAAGAAGGAAAATAAACACAGGTGATTTAGTTTTGTGTAACATTTCCACTGTTCTGGAAAGAACAAAATATATACGTATAAGCTACGAAAACGAATTGTGTAACACATTTAGTGATTTCGCATACAAATTAAATGCTCTTATATTTACATTTAAAACTTTCATTGAGCAGTATGAAGAAGAATGGTAAAATTAATGCTAATAATTTAAATGTTTAATTTTTCTTTACTTAGAACAGCATTACACAGTAAATAAAAAACAGCATGGCAAGTTGAGAGACTGCGGAGAAAAAAGCTTTATATTTTAGTACTATAATGGCATTTTTTTTCCCCTGCTTTTGAACAAGTAGGGCCTCATTTTCATTTTGCATGTCACATGGACTTGCAAATTACGTAGCCAGCCGTACTGGCAAGCATGCAGCCATTCTCCTTTTCTTCACTTGTGGTAGAAATCGCTGATTGCATAAGTGCTATTTCCAGGCAGTGGCTGGTGGATCCGAACTGCTGACCTTTTGGTTATCAGCCAAGCTCTTAAATACAGCACCATCAGGGCTCCCCTGCAAACCCTATGGGGTTATTTCTACTGTTCTCTGCTTGCTATGAGTCGGAACTGTTCGCTACGAGTCAGAATTGACTCGATAGCAACGGTTTTGGTTTTGATATCATGAGCCAGGCATTTTTTAAAGCGATTTGTGTACATCAAATCACTGAATTCTTACAACAACCCTATAAGGTAGGTAGTATGATTATCTCATTTCTATACGTGAGGAAACTGGGGCGTAGAGGGGTTAAATAACTTGCTTTCTGAACCACCAGCTAATCAGGACCACTGCCAGGAGTCCAGCCCAGGCAGGGTGGATCCAGAGTTTGTGCTCTTAAAATCTCTTGAAGTTGTCCTTGCAGAAGTTGTCCATCACAAACATGGCCATGTTTTGTCAAAGATGCTGTCTCTGGATGCTCTTGGTGGTACTGGGCTTCTTGCAGTCTCAGGAAGAAAGGCCTTATGCTATAAGATATTCATAAACATCTGGAACCCAGACCAGTTCTACTTCAGCATCTCACAAAGTCTCTAAGCAATCCCACCAGTCTCAGCCCTTCCCACTCTAACCAAAGGAGTTCAAACTCAGCCTAAGAAATAAAACACCCATGACACCAGCTCAGCCAGCCTAAATGCCCTGTTGCCTTAGCTTCCCACAGCTGCCATAACAAAGCATCACAAAGCGGGTGGCTTTAAACAACAGAAATTTATTGTCTCATAGTTCTGGAGGCTAGGAGTCCAAATTTAGGGTATCAGCAAGGTTATGTTCTCTCCAAAAGCTCCATGGTAGTACCCTTTCTTGTCTCTCTCAGCTGCCTTCCTTGGCTTGCTGCTAAGTCCACTGTCACATGGCCATCTTCCCTCCGTCTGTCTGTGTCTCTTCTCCTCCTTTACAAGAATACCACTTAGATTGGATTAGGACACACTCTACTCTGGTATGATCTCATGCTAATTTAACATCTTCAAAGATGCTATTTCCAAACAAGGTCACATTCACGGCTACAGGAGTCAGAACTTCAACATATATTTCGCAGGGACACAATTCAATCTATAACACCTGTATTCCAGTTTTTGTAAATATTATTATCTAACACTTCCTTCAGTCCTTAAAATCACACACTAGAATCTTAAACAGCCAGAAGGGTCCTTAGATACCATCTAATCCAGGGCTAATACAAAGGTTTATCCCACGTGCCCACTGTGATCTGATCAATTGGTTGTGGATGACTGCAGTAACGTGGTGAGGGGGATTTTGAGTCCATTTCCAAGCTTAGCGGGATGAGGCATGTGCCTGATGAGGGATGGCTATAGGAAGCTAGTAGCAGAAGCTCATAGCTATGATGGCAGCATATTGTAGGACTTACAAATATGGGCTCTGGGGTTAGATTTCCTAGGATCAAAGCCCTGCTTCACTGTCCCCTGATGGTGGAACCTGGAGCAAGTGACTAAATCTCTCTAACCATCAATTCTCTTATTTGTAAAATGGAGATCACAGAACCTACCTCATAGGTTGGTTGTGAGAATTAAATGAAATAATATATGTAAAGTGCTTACTGGAACATCTAGCATACCATAAGTACTCAACATACTATTACATATTTGCTGTAAGCCATCTATGGTGTCTGGCATGGGTCCTGGAGGGGACAGGGCAGCAACAGTGCCATGTATATAGCATTTTGGATCTTATCCCATCTCTTAAAAAATACAGATGGAGAAACTGAAGCTGTGGCAATTATGGGGTGTGTTCCAAATCAGATGCATTGTCTCCCTCAAAATTGGAGGCACTCAGGAAACACTGTGTTCTCACTCTGTCTTGCTCCTCACTTGCATCCAACCCTCTGACAGCCACTGCTCTATGGATTTCAGCTTCCTCATCTGTAAAACAAAGGAATTAAATTGATCTCCACAGAGCAATCCCTTGCAGAAGGACCTGATTTCCAGAGTGGGGAGGGGAGGACCACTTTCATCCATAGTTTAGTGGATATTACAAATAGCAATTCTCTCCACCCAGTTTTGACAGCTGTAGTGTTAACTAACCACTCAAGTGTTACTTTCAGGTGATGCATGTTCCATTCGCTTTGTTCTCAAAGGTCAGGTTTATATTAATGAAGGCCACAGCTGGACACCAAAATATTACATGATTTTTTTTCAGTATGTTTCAGTGGGTCTAATGAGCTATGACCCACAATGGTCATATCAGCAGCCTTTCATTTCCTCTTGAGTCTGGGGCCATAGTGGTGCTGAGGTGTGCTTTCCAGCTTATCTTTCTCCAACTTGTTCCCTCTGCTCATAAATTCAGATTTTCTGGACTTTTTTTTTTTTTTTTTTTGAGTCCAGCACAGCTGGGTACCATGCTTCAAACCAAAGGCAAAATCTAAAACACTGGGCAAAATCCAGGTTCTTTTTCATTTTCTTACAGGCATTAACTTCTAATTAAGTGCCCTAACAATGGTATGGAAAGGAAGGGAAAAATGAAGTGTGAATTTAATAGAAACATTTATGCACACCTGTAATATACATTATATTTATAGGAAGAATAAATATAAGCATACGTATGTTCATAAAACACATATTAAGAACCTACACTCAAAAGACATATTAAACCAAAAAAAACCCAAATCCATTACGGTCAAGTCGATTCCAACTCATAGTGACCCTATAGGACACAGGAGAACTACCCCAGGAGGGGCTGGTGGATTCAAACTACCGACCTTTTGGTAAGCAGCCGATCTCTTAACCACTGCACCACCAGGGCTCCAGAGTAATATTACTTGGGTTCAAATCTTGACTCTTCTACTTTCTAGCTGCTGACCCTGAGCAAGTTATTAGATTCTCTTGCCTCAGTTTCCTCATCTGTGAAATGGGATTAATAATGACTATCTCCTAAGAGGAGTTGTGAGGACTCACTGAAGCAATACACAGTAGGCATTTATCACAGTGTCCTAGTTATCTAGTGCTGCTATAATAGAAATACCACAAGTGGATGGTTTTAACAAGCAAATTTATTCTTTTACATTTTGGGAGGCTAGAGTCCAAATTCAGGGTGCCAGCTCCAGGCGAAGGCTTTCTCTCTCTGTCGGCTCTGGCGGAAGGTCCTGGTCATCAATCTTCCCCAGGTCTAGGAGCTTCTCAACCCAGGGTCGTAGGTCCAAAGGACACACACTGCTCCTGGCTCTTCCTGCCTGGTGGTAACGAGGTCCTTCTTCTCTCTGCTTGCTTATCTCTTTTATATCTCAAAAGAGACTGACCCAAGATATAACCTAATCCTTGTGTCCTGCCTCATTAACATAACTGTCTCTAATCCTGCCTCATTAACATCATAGAGGTTAGGATTTCAACACATAGGATAATCACATCAGATGACAAAATGGGGACAACCACATATTACTGGGAATCATGGCCTAGCCAAGTTGACACATATTTTGGGGGACACAATTCAATCTACAACACCCAGTGACTGCACCTATTTCAGGACGACGGCGAGTTCAAGCCTCTTCGAATGATACTTCAGTTATCATCTTATTTAGTTCCTCTTATTTTGCAGATAAAGAAACTAGAGTTCAGAGAAAAGCTGAGTTACTTGCCTAAAGTACAATTCGTTGAACCGGCATGTGCTCACCTTGCCAGGCATGGTGCTGAGTCTCTCAGAAGCATCACCCCATGCCCAGAGCAGGATGCTACTTAGTACAGCATCAGGACGAGAGGCCAGTTTTCCTAAACTTCGAACCACCGCCTTCCCTAGGTCAGTGTTCTTTCCACCTCATTAGGTGTAGGTACTTGGAGGAGTAACGTTTCACTATCTGCTTCTATTTAGATGGGCTTCTTAAGAAGAGGATTCACACGACTGTATTTTCATTGCTTGGCACAATTTCTAGCATATAGTAAACATAATACCTATGGAGTTGATTTAATTTGTCAGTTCTTTGTATTTCTAAGGTCTTTCAGATGTTGCAAATAAGTTGATAGGCAGTTATTTAGTTCTTAGGGGACAGTTTGTGTAGTGGTTAAGAGAAAGGACTCTGGAGCTAGACTGTATGGGCTCAGACTGTTCCTCTGCCATTTACTTAACCTCAGTTTCTCCAGCTATTAAATGGAGATAACACCTCTGTTACACGGTTATGAGAAATAAATTGAGTAATATATGTAAAGCACTTACCTGAACTATAGTATTTATTCAGTCAATGTTAACTGTTAATAGAGTTGACAGTATTATCATTCATTCATTGATTTAACAAGTAGCAAAGATCTTTAACACAATCACTGTAATTGTAAGGATATATTTTTTCCTAGTCTAAAATTCTTCCCCAGGGATTATGTTTGTAAATTACTTTAAAATAAGTCGACAGAAAAAAATGTATATAGACAGATAATGATAAAGCAAATGTCAACATTTGGGGAAACTGAATGAAGGACATAAGGGAATTTTTTCACTATTTTTGCATTTTTATGTCTGAAATCATTTTAAAACGGTAAATTTTTGAAGTTTTAAGTAATATAAATAAATAGAATTAATTACACTAAATTTAATTCTTTCCAATACATGTGGCAGCATCCAAAGATCTGTGAGCAAGGACTGGCTGATGTGGAATGAAAGAGATTAGTACAAAAATGTCTCTTTTAGATATTTTTAAATTACTGATACTATTTAATTAGCAATTTAATTGCTCCTATTTTAATTGTTCAATATTATCCTCTATGAACTATTAATGAACAAAAGGTTCGAGAGAGAGAGAGAGAAAAAAAAAATGAGAGAGGAGATGAAAGAGAAACTACATCCTGTTTGGGGAGACTGGAGGGAGAATGCATGTGATTTCACTAGAGAAAAATGAAAGACAGGAAAGGAGGGCCTCTTGGGCATTTGGAACAGCTAGGTTAAATCAGTTTATTTCAGAAGATGTAATCTGTGTAAACTCTTTTTCCACGTGGTTAGTGCCCAGCAGATAAATGAGTAGGCTGCTGCATTGTCTGGCAGGGGTCCGTATATTTAAAAGTTCCTCCTTTTAGGCAGAGTGCTAAGAAGTTTATTTAGAAAATGCCTCGCTGTCTCCTGAGTCTACGATATTAGAAACAACGGTAGGCCCTTCCGCTAGCTCAAAGTGCACCCAGTGGACACACGTGCCCAGACTGAAAAGGCAGAAATCCTGGGCGGTCTGCTGGGATGCAGCTTTGTTCTAACGCCTCACTTTTGATTAAGAGATCACAAACTGACTTGTTATTAATATGGTAATTCAAACTTTGTTGGCGGCTACACAATTGGAACCTCACTGACAGGCTGTCTACCCTTTAAACATGACGTCTGAGCTAATACCCTGTCCTTCTGCCAAGACACACTTTACTAAAAATCACTGGGATCTGGAGGGAGCGGAAGTTCAGCAATCAAAGCCTGAATCCTGATTGCCACAGCTCAGTGCCCATTGTGAAGAGTTCCATTACAGCTTTATGAGGACGCATCAGCAGACCAGAGCTCGTCACTAGGGGCACCCCTGCCTGGCACCTCTCCTGACTGTGAAACACCCAGAAGAAGCAAAGAAAAATCTATATGCATTGTTATTTCATCTATTTCCCCCAATCTTCTGCTATTACTGTCTTTGATTTGCAATCTGCTCCAAGGAGAGCATATTCCAGCCCAAATTAGGATCTTCAAGTAGAAGTTACTTCTCTGACTTCTATATTTTAAAAAAAGTGTCCTTAGAAAGCCAATCAAATATGCAATGCTATCTTAGACACTGTACAAAAGTACATGCAACACCATCTTTACCCTTGGAGAGTTTATAATCTAGGGGAGAGACAAGACATAGAAATATAAACCAGATGCGAGTATGACATCCCCTTGGAGAACAAGGACTTCCCAAAAGGGAGAGGTTAGAAATGGGCTTTGTGGGGTGTTCATCAAAATGTTTATTATCGTCAAGTGGAGGGATGTGGGATGATTTTTCACCCTCCTCTTTGTACTTCATACTTTGTTTAAATTTGTATGGAAATTATGACGTTTTTACAAAGACAGTAATGCTGTTTCAAAAAGAGAAAAGACTTTACAGAGGGAATAGGATTTTTTAACTAGATATAATTTGGGGGAAGTAATGGTGAATTTGTTAGATACCTGGCCCCATCCTGTTTTCTTTGGATGCCATTAAAGGAAGAAAGGCACCTCCTTCAGGATCTTGGGCAAATTCACAACTCCCTATTACCTGCTCTTAATTTATGACAAGAAAGTCCAGGAAAATGCAAGCAGCATAAAAGCCAAGGGTCTCTTCAAACCACCAGGCTCAATAGACTGAGTATAGAGGAGGCTACAGAGGACCAGGTGTTGTGAGAATGTTGTTAATTTGCCAAAGAGAAAATGTTTGCTGAAGAGTACCAGCTCATGGGTCTGACCTGCCTGAGAGCGATCAGCCTCTTGGCAATCACAGCAGCCAATGGAATGATGTCTTCTCAGAGGAACTAGTTTGCCTCTGCTGTGGAGAATCTGCTTGAGACGTCACATACAACAAAACTCTCCCCCACACAGAACCCTAGAACAGGCAAGATGATGAAGATGACATAGCACAGGACTAAGAAATGGAACACTCAAGTTTCTTCCTGACTTTGGCACTTGAGAAATCGTTTCAATTCCCTTGCAATCCAGACTTCTGGCTTTCATAGAAGTTGGGGTAACCCACACAGGCCACTGCCCTTAGGTGTCCTTCAGAAACTTGAGGCTTGAAAAAACTGGTTCCTAAAAGCCACTTTTGAGTCAAACAATGGTCTAGATAAACTAGTAAGACTCCTTGCCTTGAGCACTGTGCTCTTTTGAAGAATTCAGTCAGTTTGGGGAAGCAGACTCCAAGGGTCAGACTGGGAGCTATGTTTAGGGTAAATCGGTAATTATTTTTAATTATTCTTTAAGACAATGCTGTATGGAAATCCTTCCTGACCACAAATTTGTTTCTCATTTCCGTTCAGACCCTTTTTTCCATGACAATGACGATAAGATTTTCGTATAAGAGTGTTTTGAGGTTCTCTCATCTTCAGCGGCGCAGTGATTAAGAGCTTGGCTGCTAACCAAAAAGGTTGGCAGTTCAAATCAAACAGGCGCTCCCTGGAAACCCTATGGGACAGTTCTACCCTGTCCTATAGGGTCACTATGAGTCAAACTCCATTCAAGAGCAATGGATTTTAGTTGAAATGTTACCACAATTTGCAAATTATACATTAAATAAACTTCAGTCAATTTTTATTACCGGCTTAATATGATTTTTGTTTTAACACACTTAACATCATGTGCTATCTGTGATCCATGGCAGGGCTTTGAACCAGTTAGTTCCGGTTCAAACCCCCGCTGAGAATTTGCATTTCTAACAAGTTCCCAGGAAGTTATACATAAGAATCACCTGCTGATCTTGTTACAATATAGATTCTGCTTCAGTATATCCGGGGGTGGAAATGCAAATTCTCAGCAGGGAACTTGTTAGAAATGCAAATTCTCAGCAGGAGTTTGAATCAGAAAGAACTGGTTTGAAGCTCTGATCCATGGAACCTCTATCAAGTTCAACTAGCAACACTGCTCTGTACACTGGGAATGTGATCACCTTTACAAGGTGACTATTTTACAAGGTTATTTTAAAGATTGAGAATTTTTATTAATGTTCTTTGTGCCTTGCAAAAGTGAAAGATTATACTTATGATCCCTATAGTTTAGAAAACCATAATGTGAGGTTTTCTTGTTTAAAGATGAGAAGAGGGCACTTTTTCTTTCAGAAATGCCAATCCCACACTTTCCTGGTTTTCAGTATGGGTAGGAAGGAATTTTACCTTGCCCAAAGGGAGGTCTGGCCTTTGTCCTTCCTTCCTAAGAGATAACCTTTAAATCACTGGGATTCTCTGAGTGATAGGAGTGTCTTTGTAATTAGTGGTGAGTTTCTCAGACCATATCTGATAGTTTATGCTAATGAGGTGACTCAGCACGGGGCCAGCCACACCCCACAGTCTTAGGGTGAGGGACAGAAAGACTCACCATGTAATTCAGGGTGAGAGCTCTGGGTCACACAGTATAAGTGGACTTAGAGACTGAGTTCAACCACATGGGTAAAAAAACCAGTCATATCTACCTTATAACCAGTTGTCATCAAGTCAATTCTGACTCATGATGACCCTATGTTTGCAGAGTAGAACTATACCCAGTAGCGTTTCCAAGATTGTGACCTTTCGGAAGCAGACTGACGGAACTTTCTTCCAAGACACCTCTAAGTAGGTTCAAACTGCTAACCTTTCAGTTAGTAGTTGATGCTTAACCATTTGCACCACACAGGGACTCCTGCCTACCTAATAAAGCGCCAATAAAAACTGGACACCAAAGCTCAAGTGACCTTCCCAGGTTGGCAATACTCTGTGCATATTGTTACACATTGATAACAGAACAGTAACAGTCCTGAGAACAATGCAAGCTGCATGTTTGCAACCCTCCCAGACTTCACCCTATGCATTCTTTCTTTGGCTGGTTCTAATTTGTATCCTTCTCCTATAATAAACAAAATTGTGAATATAATAGCTTTCAGTGAACCCTGTGAGTCTTCCTAGTGAATTACCAAGCTGGAGAAGTAGTTTTGGAAACCCCCAAACCTGCAACTGATATCAGAAGTCTTGGGCACACTTGGCAGTCTGGAGGACTGTGCCTTTAACCTTACACTTTTGCTAACTCTAGGTACAACATAACAAGTCAGGTTTCAAACAGACTGTCATGAATTTTCAGGTGACTAAAAGTTGATGAAATTTCTAAGTTTTATATTACAGGTTGTGATTAATTCATTCAAGAAACAGATATTGACTCTATGCAGAATAATGTAGAAGATTCGTCCCTATCTCATAGACTCAGAGACAGATTAGTGATCAGCCAGCCACTCAAGTAATGAGGGGATCATCAAAGAGAAGAAGATGAAACATGGTTCTTAGAACACCAAATTATTATTGTAAATGTAATGAGATGAAAAACATTGTCCTTTCCAAAACTCCAATTAGGGAAAAAAATATATGTGGCTGGGAGGAATTATTTAATAAGTTGTATTAGACACTCTGTGAGACCCCACCCCCACATACACAGGCATGATGATTGCCTTTTGAGAAGGGTGGATGTGAGTGCAGGGTTTTGGTTTTGCTCAGTAGTGTATATAAACCTGGACAATAGAGATGAGGTTGAGGGCTGCCACCAGTGATGGTTATTTTCCATCCTTACCCTATACAGTGGAGCCCTGGTGGCACAGTAGTTAAGAACTATGGTTGCCAACCAAACGGCTGGTGGTCCAAATCCACCAGTCGCTCCTTGGAAACTCTATGGGGCAGTTCTACTCCACCCTGTAGGGTCCTTAGGAGTCGGAATCAACTCAACAGCAGCGGCAACAGGTACCCCATACAGTGCTAAATCTTATCTCTAAATAAAAAATGAACAAATACTTAAGTACGTCTATTCAAGTACGTCTATTCATCAAATTACTAGCCTTCAAGAGATACTCACGTGTCTGGTTAAGCCAGAGTAGTCCTCTTTGTCATACACAAGTCTTCAAGTCTTGGGAACCTTAAGTATAACAAAAGGTCATTCTCCCAGCCATTCAATCATTCCCACATTCCCTGTACTTCTCATAGACCACGTCAGATAAGATTGATGTCATACAGCAACGTATGGGAAAAACAATAATGTTAAGGAGACTTAGTGCCTTTTGTTCTGATCTTTTTTTTTTAAACTAAAGAGCTATAAATAAGAGATACGCAACTCTGTGGGTACAAAGCCAAAAAAGGGATGAAAATATTATTTTCTGACACATTACACTAATATTCTCCCTACAAAAATAGACAATGCCCCAACAATTTGGTATTGATATAAATAATTCCTTTCCTCCTACTCCCAGAAAACAAACTAACAAACAAAAAATGCACAAACCTTTAGGTCTCACAAAAAAGGTGAATAAAACTGAAATTTCCAAATGTCTGAAAGGAAGCTCAGCACTGGGAAGTAATCAACGCATCCCTTGGTGCAAGTTAATGCCAATTGCCTCCAACAAGATAACACAATGAGGCTGAGACTTAAAACACAGACAACACAAGAACAAGGGTCATTAAACAACCTAGCTGATTAAGCAAAATATTCTTTCCCCAAACCGTGGTACTTAAAGCACTAAAATAACAGCCCTGCAGAGTTTTTGGTAAAACCCAGAAACAGAAGAAAATCGGACTGTCATCACTAAATTCAGGTAGACCAAAAACTAAAACAGGGAGTATAAGAATCCCCAGATCACATTTCTTATTTTAGCTTCTTCAATTTATTTGGGTAATTCGTGCCCTTGGAAAATCACTTCACCTCTCTGGGACTCAGTTTCTTCTCTGAAAGTAAGAGATTAGATTAGATGTACAATGCTAAACAGCCACATAATATAACACAAAGGAGTTAGAAGGCTGGTGTCTAATGGCTAATCCGCCATGATATTATCTTTTCTGAGCACCAGAGTTTTCATCCATAAAATGGAGATAAAAATCACCTGTTCCAGGTAGAACAATTAAATAAACCCATAACAAAAGAAGAGATTGAAAAGGTTATTAAAAAACTGCCAACAAAAAAAAACCCTGGTCCAGATGGCTTCACTGGAGAATTCCACCAAACTTTCAGAGAAGAGATAACACCACTTCTACTGAAGGTTATTTCAGAGCATAGAAACAGATGGAATATTCCCAAACTCATTTTATGAAGCCAGCATAACCCTGATACCAAAACCAGGTAAAGACCCCACAAAAATAGAAAATTACAGACCAATAGCCCTCATGAACATTGACACAAAAATCCTCAACAAAATTTTAGCCAATAGGATTCAGCAACATCTCAAAAAATAATTTACCATGACCAAGTGGGATTTCTACCAGGTATGCAGGGATGGTTCAACATTAGAAAAACAATCAACGTAATCCATCACATAAATAAAACAAAAGACAAGAACCACATGATCTTATCAATCGATGCAGAAAAGGCATTCGACAAAGTCCAACACACATTCGTGATAAAAACTCTCAAAAAAATACAAATAGAAGGGAAATTCCTCAGTATAATTAAGGGCATTTATACAAAACCAACAGCCAACATCATCCTGAATGGAGAGACTTTGAAAGCATTCCCCTTGAGAACAGGAACCAGACAAGGATGCCCTTTAACACCACTATTATTCAACATTGTGCTCGAGGTCCTAGCCAGAGCAGTTAGGCTAGAAAAAGAAATAAAGGGCATCCAAACAGGTAGGGAAGAAGTCAAAGTATCTCTATTCGCAGATGATATAATCTTATGCACGGAAAACCCCAAGGAATCCACAAGAAAACTATTAGAACTAATAGAAGATTTTGGTAAAGTTTCAGGATACAAGATAAACATACAAAAATCAACTGGATTCCTTTACACCAACAAAAAGAACCTTGAAGAGGAAATCACCAAATCAATACCATTTACAGTAGCCCCCAAAGAAATAAAATACTTAGGAATAAATCTAACCACAAATGTAAAAGATCTTTACA
>NW_004443937.1:3262105-3264543 GCF_000243295.1 Trichechus manatus latirostris
GACAAATCCGATCAGCGCTTAATCTCTAAAATCTACAAGATACTCCAAAACCTCAACAACAAAAAGACAAATAACCCAATTAAAAACTAGGCAAAAGATATGAACAGGCACTTCACCAAAGAAGATGTTCAGGCAGCTAACAGATACATGAAGAAATGCTCACGATCATTAGCCATCAGAGAAATGCAGACCAAAACTACAATGAGATGTCATCTCACCCCAACAAGGCTAGCATTAATCCATAAAACACAAAATAACAAATGCTGGAGAGGTTGTGGAAAGACTGGAACACTTATACACTGTTGGTGGGAATGTAAAATGGTACAACCACTTCAGAAATCGATTTGGCACTTCCATAAAAAGCTAGAAATAGAAGTTCCATACGATCCAGCCATCCCGCTCCTTGGAATATATCCTAGAGAAACAAGAGCCGTCACACGAAGAGATATATGCACACCCATGTTCATCGCAGCACTGTTCACAATAGCCAAAGGATGGAAGCAACCTAAGTGCCCATCAGTGGACGAATGGATAAACAAACTATAGTATATCCACACAATGGAATATTACACAACGATAAAGAACAATGATGAAGCTATGAAACATCACATAATTTGGTGGAAGCTAGAATTTATTATGCTGAGTAAATTTAGTCAGGCACAGAAGGACAAATACTGTATAAGACCACTATTATAAGAACTTAAGAAAAGATTTAAACACAGAAGAAAACATACTTTGATGGTTACGGGGGTGGGGAAGGAGGGTGAGGGTTATTCACTAACTAGATAGTAGATAAGAATGATCTTACGTGAAGGGAAGGACAGCACACACTACAGGGGAAGCCAGCACAACTGGACTAAACAAAAGCTAAGAAGTTTCCTTACTACAATCAAATACTTTGAGAGACAGAGTAGCAGGGATGTGGGGTCTGGGGACCATGCTTTCAGGGGACATCTATGTCAATCGGCATAACAAACCTTATTAAGAAAATGTTCTGCGTCCTCTTTTGGTTAGTGGCGTCTGGGGTCTTAAAAGCTTGCAAGCGGCCATCGAAGATGCATCAATCGGTCCCAACCACTTGGAGTAAAGAAGAACGAAGAACACCAAAGACACAAGGAAAGTATTGGCTCAAGAGACAGATGGGCCACATAAACCAGAGGCTTCATCAGCCTGAGGCCAGAAGAACTAGATGATGCCTGGCTACCACCAATGAACATCCTGACAGGGAACACAACAGAGGATCCCTGATGCAGCAGTAGAATGATGGGATGCAGAACTCAAATTCTAGTAAGAAGACCAGACTTAATGGTCTAAGACTGGAGGTGCCCTGGAAAGCATGGCCCCTGGTCTCTCCATCACTCCAGAACTAAAACAATTTCTGAGGTCAACTCTTCACACAGGGATTGGACTGGACTATGGGACATAAAGTGATACTCGTAAAGAATGTGCCTCTTAGACAAGTAGATATAAGAGACCAAAGGGGCGGCTTCTGTCCAGAGGTGAGAGGGGCAGGCAGAGAGAGTTAGGAGCTGGTTGAATGTTCATGGGGAATCAGGGGCAGAGGGGAGGAGTGTGCTGTCACAGAATGGGGTGAACAGTTGGGGTCTCATAACAATGTATGTTAAAAAAATAAAAATCACATGTTCCACCCACTTTGTAGGGCTGTAGAAAAGCTGATTGAAAGGGGTAGGACAACCTATAAATGTCATGTAATTTTATTTTTATTTTTTTACTGTTGTAGTTAAAATGAAGTTTACATTTCCAGTTAGTCTCCCATACAAAATTTTATACATACATTGTTATGTGACCCTAACTGCTCACCTTGTTCTGCAACAGCATACTCCTCCTTTCCGCCCGATTCTCCATGTGCATTCAACCAGCTCCTAACCCTCTGTGCCTTCCCGTCTCACCTCTGGACAGAGGCTGCCCCTTTGGTCTCTTGTATCTACTTGACTAAGACGCACACTCTTCATGAGTATCACTTTATGTCCCACAGTCCAGTCCAATCCCTGTCTGAAGAGCTGGCTTCAGAAACTGTTCCAGTTCTGGGCTGATACAGAATCCAGGGGCCATGCTTTCTGGGGTTCCTCCAGTCTCAGACCATCAAGTCTGGTCTTCTTACTAGAATTTGAGTTCTGTACCCCATCTTTCTGCTGCTCCATCAGGGACTCTCTGTTGTGTTCCCTGTCAGGGCGGTCACTGGTGGTAGCCGGACACCATCTAGTTCTTCTGGTCTCAGGCTGATGAAGTCTCTGATTTATGTGGCCCTTTCTGTCTCTTGGGCTAATACTTTCCTTGCGTCTGTGGTGTTCTTCAATCTCCTTTACTCCAGGTGGTTGGGACGAATTGATGCATCTTAGATGGCCGCTTGCAAGCTTTTAAGACCCCAGATGCCACTCACCAAAGCAGAATGCAGAACATTTTCTTAATAAGCTTTG
>NW_004443937.1:3265217-3276396 GCF_000243295.1 Trichechus manatus latirostris
TTCTTCATGTGTCTGTTAGCCGCCTGAATATCTTCTTTGGTGAATTGCCTGTTCATATCTTTTGCCCACTTTTTAACTGGGTTACTTGTCTTTTTGTTGTTGAGGTTTTGCAGTATTTTGTAGATTTTAGTAAATGTCATGTAATTTTAATGAATTAGAAAGATTATTATAATTCTAACTTTCAAAAACATTGAATAGAAAATATCTTAATTTTTTTCTTAATTTCCAAAAGAAAATCATAATGTAATGATTCCACTGCTCTGAGCAATTTGGGTGCCAGTGGCTGATAAAGCCACTAAAGATCCAACGTGGGGCAGTGAGAATCAGAAGACAAGTCCTAGCACTGACTGTGTGACCTCAGGCAAGTCACTTAAACTGACTGCCTCAGCTTCCTCCTCTCAAAGGTACACAGCTGGACAAATTATAATACCTCATTGGTGGTTCAATGGTAGAATTCTCACCATCCATGTGGGGACCTGGGTTCAATTCCCAGCCAATGCACCTCATGTGCAGACACCCCGTGTCTGTCTGTAGTGCAATGTGTTGCAATGATGCTGAACATGGTTCAGCAGAGCTTCCAGACTAAGATGGACTGGGAAGAAAAGGCCTGGTGATCTACTTCCGAAAATCGGCCAATGAAAACCATATCAATCACAATGGTCCGAGCCACAACTGATCAGAGGGATGGCACAGGACCGGATAGCATTTCATTCCGTTGTGCATGGGGTCGCCATGAGTTGGGGGCCGACTTGATGGCAGCCAGCAACATTTACATATTGAATGCTTCCTACATGCCACGCACTGCTCTCCCCACACATTCTTTCAGTTACATCTCAGAGTAGCCTGTGAGATTGTTACCACAATAACACAGATTGGAGCCGCCTGCCGCAATAGCCAATTCTGAGACAGGGGTAAGGGGAGCAGCAAGAGTTTTATTATATATTGATATATAGGAGACAGAGGGGAATAGATTCCTCCAAAAACTCATCTCCCCCACTGGAAATCAGCTGAAGGCTTTTATAGGGACCGGATTATGGGTCTTAGAAGTTTGTTCATTCCCCCTTGAGGTGGTCACATCCCAGGTGAGTTAATCTTTTCTTGGGGGTTATCTTGGCGACATCCTGGTTTTTCTTGTCCCAAGATGGGTGCTTTGTTTGGTTTGTCATTCCTAGATCATTATTACTTGTTTTCCACCCGCCAAGAAGGAACACTGGTTAATCTTAAACTTTTTATAGAGACTAGAATGGGAGGGAAAAACAAGATCATGAGACAATGTGGGGGTTAGCAATGGGGAGTAATAATAGTGAGCTGGACCTATGCAGCCTCTTCCAAGATGGGTAATGTTATCATGCCCATTTCACAGGTGAAGAAACTGGTGGTTACATAACTTGCTTTAGGTCAACTGGTACTCAGTAACAAGCAAGTAGTCTACAAGAGTCCACACTCTTGACCTCTGATCAGCAGTTCTAAAATTTTTGGTTCTAAGACCATACTCTTACAAATGATTGAGGTCCCCAAAGAGCTTTTGTTCAAGGTTAGATCTACTGATATTTACTATATTAGAAATTAAAGCTGACTTAAAATAGGAATAATGAGCCCCTTATGTGTCAACATAAAATATTTGGTGAAAATAACTGTATCTTCAAAAAAGATAATAGTGAGAAGACTTGCATTGTTTTACAGTTCTCCAAGTTTCTTTAACGTTTGCCTTCATAGAAGACGGGGAGAAATGGCCATTACCTTCCCACTCCATCCTCCAATTCCAACAAAACAAAGTATTATATGAGTGAAAGGCAACTAGAAAAAGATAATTACAACTATACCAGCACCATTTTAACATTTATCTAATAAGCATCTTAAATTTCTAAATCAGAAGGTCACCATATTGAGTGAATGAAATGGAATAATAATCATAATGAGATTCTAAATTGCATTTTATACTTCAGTGATAATCCTAGACAAATCAACCGTTACTAGCAATTATAGATAACTTATTTTTGTTAACAGCCTGAAAAAGTTTTTGAAAGGAAATTAATGATCGAGAGCTTGATTTGGAAAAAAAAATGCATACGCCTATTTGATTCTACGAAGGTCTAATAAAAGCCTTCTTAAGCACAGGTATAGCCTAAGGGACAGAAATAATGACAGATGTGACACTGATAAGAAAAGGGGCATATTTTGGTTTCTGTGGAAAAGATGGGCCTCCAGCTAGCCTCGAACTCAGCACTAGGTAAGCATCTTCTTTAAACAGCTGTCATCTCCTTCCATCATTTCTTTTCTCAAGCCTGCACCAGGTCATTCCTTCTCACTTATTCCTTCAACTCCCCATACTCTGGTAAGGCCAGTCTTCTATTTATGATGCCATGAAATCAACTTTTGACCTTAGAAAATGGGCAAAAATAATGTTTTAAACTCCTTTCCCCACTTGGCCCACCAGGCAAAACTCAGAGCACACTGAGACAGTATATATTCAGTCACTGAACAAACATTTCATGAACTATTCAGGACTTTCTGTACATATATTATCACCTTCTCAGCAAAGCCACCCTTGGCCATCTATTAAAATTATAAACGCCACCATCATCACCCCTTCCCTGTTACTTCCCTTTCCTCTCTTTCTCCTTAATTTTTTCTATAGTATTTATCCCTAGCTCATTTACTATTTCATTTATTCACCTTATTTATTTTCTGCCTCCCCAACTAAAATGTAGGCTCCATGAAAACAGGCACTGTTTGGCATGCTTCCTTCACTGTTGAGTCCCCAACACCTATGATGGTGCTTGCCACGGAAATTTATTTCTCCCCTTATTGCACATAGTCAGCTCCTTCCTTACTAAAGAGAGTTCGACAAGCACACGTCTCCGAATTAGCCATCCTAGTTAGACTCTCATCATGCTTTAATGTCCACAAGCTCTCTAAAGCTGTACAAATAGATGTAGAAGGAGAAAATAACAAAAAAACATTTGTTGAATGAATGAATGTATGCATGCAACACTCTAGGGGGAGAAAAAGAAACAATTAAATCATGAACTATGCTGTCTGCTTCCATAAAGTTTATGAGACCAGCTAGGGACAGAAAAGGCCTTAAATAACAAGTTATGTCAGTTAAAAACTTTTCTAGAAGAAGAATGGTGTCAACCACTAAATACCGTTTACCTCACTGGCAGTTAAAGTTTAAGCTGCTTCCTCCTAATCTTCCCGCGTGCAACTGTCTTTCATATCAGCCAATTAGAACTAGAATCCTGGGCATGCGTGCTAAGAGGCCAGGCTGACCGCCAGATGGCCCCATACCATAATAAGTATTGCCTAGGAACCAAAAGACACATGCCAAAGACCAGAATCACTGGATATACGTCATCAAGCAGTGACCGAGACCATTTCAGAAGCGAGAAGTCCATCAGCCACTTCCGTGACAAATCCTACCCAGACCCCTTTTTGAATATGTATAAAGTTAATATGTATGACTTCCCCTTTCCCATGTGGTACAGAACTTTCCCCAGCCCTTTGTTTGGAGAAAGAGTGCTTGGGGACTGATCTCCGTCTCCTTACTCGCTGAGAGTGATAAACTGTCCTCGATTTAAATCCACTTGACTGTTATTCTTAAGGAGAGTACAAGAAGCGAGCACGTTGTGTTCGGTAACAGTTACAGCCCTGGAGACTCTATGGGGCAGTTCTACTCTGTCCTATAAACCAAAAAAAAAAAAACAAAACAAACCCACTGCCGTGGAGTGGATTCTGACTCACAGTGACCCTATAGGATAGAGTGGATCTGGCCCATAGAGTTTCCAATGAGCGCCTGGTGGATTCGAACTATTGACCTTTCGGTTAGCAGCCATAGCACTTAACCACTACGCCACCAGGGTCTCTATAAATCAGATTTGACTCAATGACAACAGGCCTTTTGTTTGTTTTTAATGCGGTCAAAGAACTCAGAGCCCACCAATGTCTCTCACTCAACCATGCACACGGAATCACGTTCCTTTCTTTCAGGGCACTTATCTCAGATGTGTTACACATTTATCTATGTGATCATTTGATTTGAGATTCTCCCCTTCCACTAAACTGTAAGAAATCTGTGCCTCGTGATCACATCTGGTTCTGTTCACCATGTATCTCCAGCACTTGCACAGTGCCTGGCCATAGTAGCTGTTCAATTAATATTTCTTAAATGAATGAATTAATGAGTAATATGCAATTTGGGTACACGTTGTATCTTCACTATAACTTTAAGGTCCTTTTACCTGGTGTAACATGTAGTTTAATGCCTTGAACATAACAGTGGTCAATAAATATATATTAAATTGGACATACTTTCCTAAAAGCTGAAGCCCTGGGGGCATAGTGGTTAAGAGCTATGGCTGCTAACCAAAGGTCAGCAGTTCAAATCCACCAGCCGCTCCTTGGAAACTCTATGCGACAGTTCTACTATGCCCTAGAGGGTAGCTAGGAGTCAAAATCCACCAATGGCAACGGGTTTGTGGTTTTATTCCTAAAAGCTATGCATATGTGCATATGTGTGTGAAAGTATTTGTGCATCTGTGTGGCAGGGAGAAGACAGAAGCTACAGAGGGAATTGAATGAACCTTTAAAAATTCATCACAGCTCTCTGCCTTTGACCTCTGTCTTCCTTCAGAAGATTTCTTTTTTTATGTCCAAACTGAATACCAGTTTAAACCATTACAGGGTGCTATGCTGTTGACAAAGAACCTGTTGCAGTCTTTAAAACCACCTCAAGTAGGATAATAGTCCTCCATCACTTGAACAAAAATTCATTTTTACTGAAATTAACCAGCATGTGCCAGAACCTAACAGAAAAAAAATAATTCTGCCACACTTGGCAGCTTAGCAGGACCAGTTTGTACAACATAGTCACAGGTAAGAATGGTTAAGTAGGAGGCCCTTGCTCAGGGCAATCAGTTACTCACAAGGACATAAGCTTCACAGCCTCATTCAGAACACATTCATTATTCTGGATGCTCCAATTTCAGTTCAACATTATTTTTCTGAGTATGTAATTTTTTTAAAGAAGAAAACATCAGGAGACCATTAAGTAATTCGTGGACCCCCTCAAAGGGCAGCTGCAATAAATTCAGTAACTTGGTCATCCAGTTATCACCTCTTCTCCCAAAAGGCCAAGTCTGCAAAGAGTTAAGGAATAGATTGGAAACTCCTCCCCTGGCACCTGGTCCAGCTTCATCCACTTGGCCTGATGTACTATACAGTCCAACTATCAATTCTTTAATCCTCTTTTAGGATTGTCTGGCTGCTTGACCTGCCCCATAGCTCACTGTCATCGTCTCCTCTGAAACCCAGTGGCGGACAAAAAGCAATCTCACAGACGGCCAGGGTTCCATTCTGGAACAGTCTAAGGGTAAAGTATTTGCATTTGACCCTTTATACATTCATTCACAGATGCTCCTTCCATAGTGGAAATAGCACAGGATCTGAAGTAACCAGGAGATCTGACTTCCTGTGCAGGCTCTGGTGTAGAGTATGGGGGATTCTGAACATGGCAAGTGACAACACAGGCTGCCCCTCAGTTTCCTTTTCTGTATTCAGAGGGAGGTGAAGTATGTGATTTCAAATGATCCTTTCAGCACTAAGAGTCTGAATCATTGGTGATACCACTGCTTTGTTGTGTCAGACAATTTTACCTGACTTTTTTCAACTTTATTTCTCTCTTTGTTGAAAATAGTTAACCCTTCTCTTAGTGAAGAGACTGTGACAAGGATGAGTCTTAACACCGGCTAATCCTGTCAGATTCCTAACCTGTCTCCAATTTTGTAGACACTCACATAGGAAAAAACAATTAAAACAACCAATTGCATATAAATTTACATCAAGAATTGTTATTAAAGTTCTACTAAGTGTCCAGAACTCTAAGTGTATGATTATTGGAAGGTGGAGGGATTGCTGCACTTAAATCGTGGGCAAAATTCAAGTCCACAGGGAGTCAAGAAATTGATTAGAAAAATGATACATACTAAGCCATTTGTGCTAAAGTACTAAACACTATGAAACATATGGTCAAATGAAAGAATATAGGAAGTAAGGCTGATCTAGCCATAGAAGAAATGGGATGGAAGTCGATTTGGGTCTGCACCTTAAAATATAATAAAGATTTGATAAAAAGAAAAAATTGGGGAGGAAGTTCTTCTATGAATGTGCCAAGGTTCAGAGACAGAAATGAATATATCCAATATTTGCAAGTATGAGCTTTGCAACTGTGTAGCCTGGTTTCTTATCCTGGTTCTGTCATTTGTAATTGTACATCCTTGAGTAAGTTACTTAACCTCTCTGAGCCTCTAAATATCCTCACCTGTAAAATGGAGATGTTAAGAATGTCTATCTTAGAAGGTGGCTGTGAGAATTAAATTAAATAAAATTAAACCAGGTAATACCTAGCACATAGCAAGTATTCAATAAATGCTAGCCATTAATCAATATTACTATCAATATTTGTTGAGAAATCATTATATATTAATCACTCTTAGGCCCAAGAAATACAAATAAAGTAAAACCAAGCCCCTGGTCTCAAGAAACTTCAATCTGAAAGAGAAACAAACCAGTTAATAATTCACTGTGATATCTATTATACTACAGCTTTGCAAACAGAAGTACAGAGAGTATCAAACAGTGGTTTAGAAGCAAAGAAGGATGAAGGAAAAAGATCACAAAGAAGGTAATAATTATGCTAAGTTTTTAAAAGAAGGAGTAGGAATATACAAGTGAAAAAGGAAAGAAGGTTGTCTAGACAGAATGAACAGCACGTGAAAAGGCATGGATGTTTATAGATACCCACTAAAACGCTATGATAAAAACAAAACAAAACAAAAAAACAGAAAATAACAGGTGTTGGCGAGGATGTGGAGAAACTGGAACCCTCATCCATTGCTGGTGAGACTGTAAAATAGTACAATCACTGTGGAAAACAATTTGGCAGTTCCTCAAAAAGTTAAACACAGAACTACCACAAGATCCAGCAATTCCACTCCTAGGTATATATCCAAAATAACTGAAAGCAGGAACACAGACAGATACTTGTACACCAATGTTCACTGAAGTACTACTCACAATAGCTGAAAGGTGGAAACAGTCTAAATGTCCATCAATGTAAGAGTAGATAAATTAAATGTGGTACATACATTTAATAGACTATTACTCAGCTATAAAAAGAAATGAACTCTTGATACATGCTAAACCATGCAAGAACATTGAAAACATTATGCTGAATGAAATAAGTCCGTCACAAAGTACAGTATTATTCCACTAATGTGAAACATCTAGGATACGCAGGTATATAGAGACGAAAATTTATCAGTGGTTACCAGGGGCAGGCAGAAGGGAGGAGGAAAGGGAGACTCACCGCTTGGGGGCCACTGAGCTTCCATTTAGGGTGATGGGAAAATTTGGAAATGGATAAGGGTAATGGTTGAGCAACATGATAAACATAACTAATGTCACTGAATTGTACATGTGAAGAGTGTTGAAAAGGTATATGATTTATTACATATGTATTTACCACAATGAAAAAAGGAAACTATCTGAAAACAAGATAGTTTGGTAGCAGATGGAGTACAGGTATGGAAGGGAAAATAGCAGAGGACAAGGCTGGAAAACTAAGAAATAACCAATTTTTTACTTTTTTTTTTAGGCAAAGGAATCAGATAATGAAGACTAAGAAGTTTAAAGAAGAGAAATGTTGCAGCAAAAATTCAAAAGGCAAGGGTAAATCTATAAATTACACTCAGTTAATGAAGGGCCTTAAATGCCAGCTCAAGCAGTTTGCATCTTAGCCTACAGGCAATTTGAAAGGATTTTTTGGTTCTAAAGTAGATGAGAAACATATTCAAATTCTATTTTAGGTAGATTAGGCAGGTATATGTCCAAAATGGGAATTCAAGAGAAAAGAAACTCAAGACAAGATAACCATCTATGCTACATCATACATCCAAGAATAATGCCATAAGGCCTTGGGCATGGAGAAGATACAAATCCAAGAGACACCTAAACAGACCTGGATACAGGAAATGAGCAAGAGGGAGTCAAATGGCCTGGAGAAAGTAAGGGTGTGTGATGATAAAATGAGCTGAACGTAGACCACTTAGTTAAATTGAGAAAAAAAGGTAATAATTGAGAAGGCTATCAGACTTTCGGTGGTGAGCTAATTTGTTCATCCCTTCATTCACTCACTCACTCATTCAACAATATGTATTGCTACTTATTATGACAGAGTAATACCAATAGGAATTGGAGAGAGATGATGCAAACACAGACAATGCCTTATGAACATACAGTCTATTAGGGGAGATACGGAATATACCTAAGTAGCTGTTAACGTAATGTAGAAAATGATGCATTTAATAAAAAAGAGACTTCACTGTAGTAACAAATTACTTCCAATTGGGGAAACCAGAAAAGTCACATGGAGAGGTTAGGACTTGAGCTAGTTTGGAAGGCAAAGTAAATTCATCATATGCAGGGTGACCATATGTCCCAGTTTACCCAACAGAGTCCCAGTTAGGTCTGTTGTCTCATCATAATTATTAATTGCACCCCCTTTTACTCTCTAAAGTATCTCAATTTAGATAATAAATTAACGGTCACCCTAGTCATGGTGAGCAGATAACAGCCTGTGCTTATGATCAATGTCAAGATAGGCTTGAACAGAGAAGTCAAAGAGCCACAAATAATATAATTTTATTTGTAGCTAAACCAGTTGCCATCGACTCCAACTCATGGTGATCCCATGTGTGTCAGGGTGGAATTGTGCCCTATAGGGTTTTCAATGGCTGATTTTTAAGAAATAGACTGCCACGTCTTTCTTCTGAGGAGCCTCTGGGTAAACTAGTACCATTAACTTTAAGGTTAGCAGCCAAGTAGATTAACCGTTTGCACCAACCAGGGACTCCATTTATAACTAAACCTGTTGTTGTGGAGTCAATTTCAACTCATAGTAACCCCATAGGACAGAGTAGAACTTCCCCATAGAGTTTCCAAGGCTGTAATCTTTACAGAAGCAGATTGCCACATCTTTTCTCCTGTCGAGCAGCTGGTGGGTTCAAACCGCTGACCTTTGGGTTCATAGCTGAGCACTTAACCACCACACCACCAAGGTTCTTTCCATTTATGAGTTGGAATTGACTTGATGGCACTGGGTTTGGCTTTTGGTTTTAAGGATGTAATAACACTGCTCTATTTGATTCTAAAGCCATGGACTCATTTCTAGTCATCAGATCTCACAAGGGGAATAAACAACTATGTTGAAAGGAGAGGGACAAGATGTAAGCTGACCCCAAGTCATGTAATAGTTATTTCACCACAAAACCCTACTTTAAGGAAGGATCTCATGGAACTAGTGTTCTACAGAGCACATTTCAGGCTTTATGACCAACTGCCAGTGATGTTATAAAGAGACAAACAAATATTGGATGGGGAGGGGGTACTGATCACTAGCAAGGCATTTCTAAATACGAGAGTCTAGGTAGTTCAAACCCACAAGTGGTTCCATGGAAGAAAAGACCTGGCAATTTACGTCCGTAAGGATTACAGCCTAGGAAACCCTATGGGACAGTTCTACTCTATCCTAAGTTCCTAAGAGTCAGAATCAACTCCACGGCACACAACAACAGGATAATTCTGTGTCATCTACAATATAATCTGAAAATATTTACATAGGACAAATCTATTTAAAATACAAGTCTCTTCACAATTTCTTGGCTCCTTCAAAGTAGCAGTTATGAAATTAGAAAATATATGACTTAGTACAGGCGACAGTGTCTCCATGAGTCCTAAACTCTGGGCTTTGAACTACAAAATGGTTTTAAAAATTCTGACGGGATACTACAGGTAACAGAACAAATAGTGTTTTGCTTTCTTGTTGAAAAGGATTATGGTGCAAGCCATCTCTATGAATGTAAACGCCAGAAACCTCCACAGCTGCAGAAAATCTAGTACCTTTCAAAGTTTTCTTTTGAAAGCTCTGAAGAATGAGATTGATAATAGAATCCTTAATGTTCTTTTTTTTTTTATAACCTACACCACACAAGATTTAAAAGCTAAGCCAGAAAATATCAAACGACTTGTTCAGAATTGTTCAAGGAAAAACACTGATGTTTTTTGCCACCAACAAGAAACACTGATGTTTTTTGCCACCAACAAGAAACACTAAAATTTTTACAAAAGGTAAAATGAGATATGACCAGCAGCATGTCTGCTACAAGATACTGCTACACCAACTACCATAAGCAGATCAATATAAAACAAATTCATATTCCTGACTGCATGGAAGGAAAAAGACCCTCAACAGATCCACAGCGCATGAAAGAAAAATGGTGTTAGCAAATAATGAATACAAAACTGAGTCCCAGTGTCCGCTAAGCCTGTAAAAATCAAACATATTTTTATATAATTCTATTATTTCTTATTTGGAGATAGAGGTAGCTAACTCTGGCATTCAGTGAACAAAAGATAGCAAAACACTATTTTATCATTTTAAGTCCCTACTCGGCCAATAAGGATACATCTTGTTGTAACTGAGTTTTCTCTTCCCTCTTTATAAATGGAGACTACATCACCACCAGGAAATACAACAATGAAGGAATTAATTGTGTTTGAGATTATACTGGTCACAGTGCAAAGAGAATTACCTAGACATAGTCCAACAATTTAGGATTTGATACAAAGATGATATCTTAAATTTAGAATATTTTTATGGTCTTTTAAGTCCTTTCATTATTCCATTTGAGCTTCTCAATAAGCTTGTCAAATAGACAAGGCAGGTGATACAATGCCCGGGTCAGATGAGGAAGCTGAGGATCACTGACCTAGTCATCATGCCTGGAGCTGCACAGTAAGTAAGTGGCAGAGTCAGGATTACAACCCAAGAACCACAATTCCCTATCTAAGGGTCTTTCTCCAACACTGCAGCTGACGAACAACCATGTTCTCTATACTCTCTCCCCACTATCGAATTGCCGCATGCCTCATTCACTTAAAATTTAAAGTGAATGATGACAAGTAAAGGGTTACCTTCACCTAAAGAGCAGGTGAAAAGTGGAGATGGGCAATTTTTGTAGGTCTCTTCTATCAAGGTAGCAAACACCAGCCTATAAGCTCAGTTTTTGTATACCATTGTACACAGCAAACTGCTGCTATGCAGTTAAAATCAATACTTAAG
>NW_004443937.1:3278112-3278910 GCF_000243295.1 Trichechus manatus latirostris
GGAGAGTGTCAGATGAAAACTGAAGCCCCTGTAGCCGCACTGCTCATCACAGGTGCTGAGGGACTTTTACTTTTCCAGACCACTTTTAGAGCCATCTCTTCAGAAAGGCAACAGATTTACGTAATGTACTTAATACTTCAGAGAACACTTGCTTCTAAGTCAGTTGATGTCTTTAATAAAGTAGATTAAGGAATAGCGTACATACACATTTCAAGGACACGGACATATATGGATATACATCATTATATATGATAATATGACAAAGTCTTAAAAATAATTTGTTTATTGCATCTAAGTTTTGTTTTCTAAGCCTCTGTTTCATTTTAAAGAGAACTTTTGAAAAGCATTTCTCTTGTATTCTTCTGTCTCCAGATACCAGAATTACCCTTTGTGTGGCAATGATTAATGGCTCTCAAAGGCAAAGGAAGCTGTCTCCTCTGAAAGTTTTCTGGGTCTCTAAATGTTTACTGTATTTTCAGTGACAAATATCCCTATATTTTGGTGCACAGTGTTTTTTCCTAGCAATTGCATAATCATGTTGGCTAAATGTTGGTACAGGATTTCACTTTGAGACCTTCAAGATGTTTCCTCTGTCTGCCAAGAGACATTCAATAGATAACTCATTCTCCATGGTTTCAAACCAAAAGAAAAAAAAATAGTAAAGATTAAAACTGCCAGAAAACCATAGAGTTAACTGACCTCCATTCACAGGCCTGAGAGGGAGTCATAAAGGAATTTCTGATAATCGCAATTTGTCTTAAATATGCCGATACACTGCTCACATTCAAGACTCATAAA
>NW_004443937.1:3301494-3308627 GCF_000243295.1 Trichechus manatus latirostris
GCAGATTACTCTAGTGGGGCTAATGGGCTGCTGGTTGTATACTCAATCTTTCCTTTCAGTAAGGTTGCCTACTTGTGGTGTCAGGAAAAGTTCACAGTTTAATGTCAGACACACTTAGATTCCAATTTTGGTTCTACCATTTACTAACTGTATAACCATAAGCAAACTGCCAAAAATCCATAAACTTCTATTTCCTCTCTGGTAAGATGCAGGGTTATTGTGAGGACATAAGGTAACATATCTTACATGCCTAGCTCAATACTTAGCTTTGTGGTGGGAAATCAACCACTGAGAGCAAATATTAATAGGGAAATGATTGAGATAGAAGAACTTACTTTAGGGGATGGGAAAAACACTGGACCAGACTTCAGACCAAGGTAACAAAATCTCAGCAATAACACTGTAACCTTGCACTGGTCACATAGTCATTCAGAGATGAAGCTTCCTCAACTGTAAATTCAGGGAACTGGACTTGACCATTAAGATTTATTCCAGTCATCACAAACATTTTAGATTCCTTACATCTAATTTTATTTCCAGGCCCCCAATTTCATTAAAGATGTCAGTTTTAACAATAAAACAACTGAGGCTAGAAGGATTAAATGACCTCTCCAAGATCAAACAGTTAAATTACAAGAGATAATTAATAGGTATTAATAGGTATTAATATCTATCAATCCTTACTATACACTATATTCTATGCCATAATTATTGGATCTCACTTAATCTTCCTGTAATAGTTACTGTATTTTATTTTTTGGCAAGGGTTGTTAGCTGTAGTCAAGTCAACTCAGATTCATGGCAACCTTACATACAACAGAACAAAACATTGCCTGGTCCTGTATCATGCTGACAACCTGACAATCCTGACAGCATGTTCAAGTCCATCGTTGCAGCTATTGTGTCAATTCATAGCACCAACAGTTTCCCTCGTCTTCACTGGCACTCTACTTCACCAAACATGTCTTCCTCTAGTGATTTATCCCTCGTGATGACATGTCCAAAGCAAGCATGCAGGACAATGTTCTGTTGTGATCCATAATACTTTTATTGGTTAATTTTTGGAAGTAGAGTTCCAGGCCTTTCCTCCTAGTCTATCTTCATCTGAAAGCTCTACTGAAACCTTTCCATTACAGGTGACCCTGGTGGTATTTGAAGTATCGGTAGCATAGCTTCCAACATCACAGCAACATGCAAGCCACCACAATACAACAAAATGACAGATGGACAGTGGTTAGCAAGGGTAATTACCCTTTTAAAATAAAGCTGTTGTTGTTAGTTGCTGTCGACTGGCTCCAACATACAGCAATCTTATTGTATACCCACTGCTGTCAAGTTGACTCAGATTCACAGTGACCCTATAGGACAGAGTAGAACTGCCCCCATGGGGTTTCCAAGGCTGTAAATCTTTATGAAAGCAGACTGACACATCTTTCTCCAGTGGAGCAGCTGGTGGGTTCAAACCAACTACCTTTTGGTTAGCAGCTGAACACCTTAACCACTGTGCCACCAGAGCTCCTTACGCTACATGTAACAGAACTAAACGCTTTCCAGTCCTGTGCCATCCTTACAGTTGTTACTATGTTTGAGCCCATTTTTGTAGTCACTGTGTCAATCCATCTCACTGACGGTCTCCCTCTTTTTCGCTAACCTCCTACTTTACCATGCATGATGTGTTCTCCAGTAATTGTTCCCTTCTGATAAAGTGTCCAAAGTAAGACAAAGTCTCACCATCCACATTTCTAAAGAACATTCTGGCTGTACTTCCTCCAAGACAGATTTTTTCATTCTTCTTTTTTCTTTTTTCTGCCAAGAACCACCTGTGAGGATCCTTGTTGTACTACAGACATAATTTTAAAAGAACACACCTAATGATGTGAGAAAAAGATAAAACTGAATATAGGAATGAAGAAAAACTATCATAAAGAACACAAAGTCCTTCTGGTAGAAAAGGGATAAAATCCTTTTGTCCAATGTTCAAAGTTACTTAAACCTACTGAGAGGGACTAACGTGGCTATGACTCTGGTTAAATACTAGGAAAGAACCCCCAGGGCCTGCCTGCCTTGAAAGAGGGGAGAGTCTCCAATCTGTAGCCCTGGCTCAACACCAGGACCTGGTGCGCTACTGGAGAAGGCTGGTCCTCAGTTCACTGAAGGCTGATGCTGGAACACCACTGACTCAACCACTCTCACCCTGGCGCTGGGGGAAAGTGAGTGTGCGCCCATTCAGCAACAAATTCCTGCATTCAATAAATACATACTGAGAATCTCCTCAGTACCAGGCATTACATATGCTATGCTTCGGATAAGACAGGAAAGGTCCTTGTTTTCATGGAACTTACATTCTATTGAGAAGGATACACAAAAGAGGATAAAGTCAGATAATGATCGCCGCCATGAAGAAACTAAGGCAGAGCAACACAGATGTGATTAAAGGGGATGAGGTGTGCAGCATTAGATAAGGTGGCCAAGGTAGCATCTTTGAAGAGGTGACAGTTTGAGTGAGACCTAAATTCTTCAGATGAGGTACTGGTTGTTCAGTTGGTAAAATTCTCAGATTCCCCGTGGGAGTCTGCGTCTGATTCCCGGCCAATGCACCTCATGTACGGGCAGCACTCATCTGTCAATGGAGACGTGTGTTGCTATGATGCTGAACAGGTGTCAGCAGACCTTCCAGACAAAGAGAAACTAAGAAGAAAGGTCTGGTAATCTATTTCTGAAAATCAACCAGTGAAAACCCTGTGGATCACCATGGTCCAATCTGCAGCTAATCATGGGATGGTGCAGAACCAGGAAGCATTCTGTTCCATTGTTCATGGGGTCCCCATGAGTCAAGGGTTTATTCGAGGGCAGCTAACAACAACAACGAATTGTTCATAGTGGGAGGAGTGGTCAGGAGTGATACTACAGCACAGCATATACTAGTTTTACTAACATAGATATCACATCCCAATTCCTAACTCCTTATTACAGAGCTAAGTTCCATATTCTGCATTTAGTGGACACTTAAATATAGTTGAAGAGCAGACAGAGAGGGAGAGTCTAGATGGTATCCAAAATGTTTTTTTCAAAAGTTTTGTCTGAAGGAAATAAGTTATTTGCCCTAAAACATCTTTTCTTCTACTTGGATATAACTGTTGAAAAGGCTAGGAATAAAACACGTGTATTGTACCTGTTCTACTGATCAAATGGCTGGAAGCAAGAATTAAGGCATTTTCAAACTTCTGTGGTAGGCAGAACTAGAAAAGCGGTACAGTAGAGAGAGAAAAACTAGAACTGGGAATTATGAGACCTCTGTTCTGGTCCCAACTCTGTCCCAACATTCTGTGAAAATATGAGAAAGTCACTTTAACTGCCTGCATCTCAGTTTCCTCTGTACAATGCAAGAAATGGGCTACATAATCTCTAAGGTCTTTTTTCTGTGGTGTGTGTGGTATATATGGACGCAAAAGGGAGTAGGAATCAAAGAGCAAGGTACACCTAGAGTACCACAGCCACTGATCAGATATGGGGATTCAACAAATGACTAATTCATGTTGGCAATGCTTTGTCTCAGGCACACATTGCTCTCCCTATCTTCCCATCCATCTGGGTACTTTTCAGGTCCACTTACTTCTCTAAAAGCTCTCTCTTCCTCCTTTTACTTACCAGAATGATTGAGACACGTATACGTAAAACAAGAGGGTTTGAATATACCAACAATTAGAGTCAACAGCTGCATTGACTTCTTTTTTTTTTTTCCCCTCTCTGAAAAATAAAAGTGCCACTTAAGAGCAAACTGGCTTTATACATCACCTATCTGCACTTGGGGAAACCGACTTTTCTTTAAAATGGCATCAAGACAGTCCAATTTTACTCTGAAGAAAATTATACAAACATGCATATGCCCATTCAGTTCGATATTAGAAGGAGGAATGTTCCTATATCTTTTGGGAGTGGGGGAAGATAATGAGTTCAGTTTGGTACAAATAACGTTTGAAACACAGTGCTGTCCTCCTTCCTATAAATACAGACTGCAAATCTTATTAATCAGACTTCATTTCCTCCCTATGTGAACCTAAGATTTTAATTGTTCTAATCCTTTCCCTGTTGATTTATTGCTACAATCTTACACAGCAGCAGGTCACCTCTTTCTTTTTTCAGAAATACATTAGCATAGTGCCATAGTCCTAAATAATACATTTTTTAATTGGGTACAGAAAACAAAACAGAGAAGACCAGCTCTGAAGTTCAGGCACCCAAAAATAGTTGTTCCCAAAGACATACACATTTACTTACTGGAAGCTAACGTTAACTAGCTTTGGCCGTCACAATCAAGACATGAAAACTCACAATTCCATCCTTCGGAATCCCTGTCTACAAACAGTCAATATATTGACTTCAGAATACCATATTTTCCGCAAATGACACACTCAAATAAATAACGTGTCCACACACAGAACATGGGCATAACTCGCTTACGAAAATAGCAATGGGAGTTATGTGATTGGCAAAAAAAACATATAACACGTGCATTATTTGTGTAAAAGTACAGTACCACCCATCTTTACCTAATACCAAAGAAAACTACAAACAAAAAATGTTTTACTGCTTAGCCACTGGAAGTCAAAATCAAATACTTACTTATAAACTCACTATAAAATGATATCTATGAAAAACGCACTGACTGCAATTCAAAGAAAATGTCTTTGTTCAGCGGATACCTGTATGATTCTGAGCAAATCATTTAATTCCTTTGGGCCACATTTTTCTCATCTGTAAACAACTGTAAAAGAGATGAAGATCCTTACGTAAAACAGTTTTATGATTCCATAAAATGAGCTTATAAATACCGCTTAATAAAAGCACATTTTGCATATGCTTCATTAGAAATTTAGACATAGTATAAAGCTGTGCTATCCAATACCACAGCCACTAGCTACATGTGGCTATTTAAATTTAAAATGATTGTAATTAAATAAAACTAAAAATTCAGTGCCTCAGTTGCACTAGCCACATTTTAAGTGCTGAATAGCCACATGTGGCTAGCGGCTACTGTACTGGATAGCAGAGATATAAAGTGTTTCCATCACTGCAGAAAGTTCTATTGGACAGTGCTGGTATAAAGTGACAGAAAAAGCACTGGACCTTATTATTTTTTCACAGCTCTAGATGGTATTTTTTTCAGTCTTTCAACTAAGTATTATTCCAAGACATCAATCCATACATCAACACCCTTGGGTACGGTTACTCAACTAGTTACAAATCTGCCTGCTTTTTACCATTAACCTACCAAAGTTCTCTTTCTTATTCATAAGAATGCCATGACAGATATTATCAAATATCTTGCTGAAATCCAGTGCTCAATGTCCGCTATAACAGACATCTATTAACTCTGACAAAAGAAATAAATAAAGGATACAAGGCTCTTCTATCATGTTTACCAAAAACACCAAAGCTGTTGCCGGTGAGTCGATTCCAACTGATAATGACCCTACAGAACAGAACAGAACTTCCCCGTAGGGTTTCCAAGGAGTGGCTGGTGGATTCAAACTGCTGACCTTTTGGTTAGCGGCCTTAGTGACTATAAACCCATGCCAGTGCCTCATGCCACCTCCTTTTCTAAGCATCCACAACCTATTCCTGTAATAACATCTTCTACAGTCTCACCTAAAACCAGTGTCATCCTGTCATTTGTTAAATCTATCTCATTTTAATTTAAAAAAAAAAATCAGAACCATTGATGCTTTTTTTAGTGTCTCCCTTGTGTCCTAGGACTCCTCAAAGTCACTGACAATAGTCTAGTCATTTCTTTGCATTCATAGACAGAATTTGTACATCCTGGTTAATTTGAAATTCAGTTAAAATAAGGTGCTCCCTTGTGGATTTCAGCTCTTTCATATCCATGACTGTTGTACCTACTCAAATTTGAACACAATATTCCTTGATAGCTTTTTCTCTTTTCTGTTAGTACAGTTTTTCTCTTTTCTCTGTGTTACACCATTAGAACTCTCTTCCTTATTCATCTTTCTCTAAACACATACGAATATAATTTTGCTCATTAATTTTGTTCATTATATCCTTAGAATTTTTTTTGTGCAGATTTCAGTAAATCTTGGCCTCTAGCCTACCTGCCAGACTCACTATATTTATCCTTAGTTAATAAGCTTGTGTTTTGTTAAAGCCTTTGGCTGTAAAAAGCAGAAGCTCACTTGCACTAACTTTAGCAACAGGAGTTTTAAAATACAAAGTTATGCCCGTCAAAACAAGGGTATGAATACAACTACTTCTCTGGAAGGACTAAAACTGACTCTTGGAAGCCTGTCAGATTTCAAAGAGGGGAAAAGTGTTAGTGGTTGATAAAATCCATAACATAAGAAAAGCAGGAAATAATAAGATAAGTTAAACTGAAAAAATGAGTTTGAACTCCTAATAAAAAATATTTTCATCTCTGACACTATCAAGAGTGATTCAACGAAAGCAGCAGCACTTTTACAACCACCTTCAACTCTCACGTGTACTCAGACTTTGATCTCTAATATTCTTCCTTACTAAGAGGAACCAACTCTTAGTGGAGTGTAACTGATTCCATGTCTTGGGGAAGAACAAAATTACAATGGGTTTAGGAATCTACTGTTACCAAAAAGTAATGAGTGCTTCCAAGAATTCCGGAGGACAAGGGAGCCAATGTAAAAGGTCACTCATTGACCAAGTTATATCATTTTTAAAAAAAATAATAACAATCAATTGAAACTGAATTTCTAAAACGCTTTGTTGTTGTTGTTGTTGCCATTGAGTCAATTCCAACTCATGGCAATCCCATACGTGCAGAGTAGAACTGCTCCATAGGGCTTTCAAGGCTGTGACCTTTTGAAAGTAGATCGTGATCCATTAATGATGTAAAGAATACAATATTATAATGATACAAACCTAGGGTGAATAAAAAATTGAATTTTTATTGGTTTTTGTAAGTAGGAAATAATAATACACATGGATATTTATTCTTCTGTTAAGCATATGTCTAATTATAAAATACATATATATCAGTTTCCCTCTATCAGCAGAAAGAATGAACTAACTCAAGTGAGGCAAACAGTCCAAGAAAAAATAGCATTTATAGCAAGAACAGGAAGGACTAATCCATACCATTCATT
>NW_004443937.1:3309071-3311702 GCF_000243295.1 Trichechus manatus latirostris
ACAAACCTTTAGCTAGACTGACAAAGAAGAGAAAAGATGCAAATAACCAAAATAAGAAATGAAAGAGGAGACACTACAATTGACCCGATAGAAATAAAGAGAATTATTACAGACTGTTCTGAACAACCGTATGGCAAAAACTGGGTAACCCAGTTAAAAGGACAAATTCTTAGAAGCACGCAATCTACCCAAACTGACTCAAGGGGAAATAGAATGTCTCAACAGACTCATAACAAGTGATGAGATCAAATCAGTGATCAAAAATCTCCCAGCAAAAAAAAAAGTCCTGGACCAGATAGCTTCACTAAAGACTTCTACCAAATATTTAGTGAAGAACTGGCACAAATACTGTTTAAATTCTTCCAAAAGACAGAGAAGGAACAACTATTTCCTAATTCATTCTATGAAGCAAATATAACCCTGATACCAAACCAGAAAAGACACCACAAGAAAAGAAAACTAAAGGCCCATATCTCTTATGAATATAGATACAAAAATCCTCAGTAAAATACTAACAAACAGAATCCAACAGCATATTAAAAGAGTCATACATCATCACCAAGTAGGATTTATTCCAGGAAAACAGGAGAGGAAGCAAATAACCCAAATAAGAAATGAGATGGCGGACATTACAACAGACCCAACTGAAATAAAAAGGATCATAACAGAGTACTATGAAAAACTGTACTCCAACAAATTTGAGAACCTAGAGGAAATGGACAAATTTCTAGAAATACACTACCTACCTAAACAAACACAAGCCGAGACAGAAAATCTGAACCAATCCATAACAGAGAAGATATTGAAGAAGTAATGAAAAATAAAAAAGCTCCCAACAAAATAAAGCCCTGGACTGGATGGCTTAACTGGAAAATTCTACCCAGCATTCAGAGAAAAGTTCACACTAGAACTACTCAAACTATTTCAAAACATAGAAAATAAAACAATAATCCTGAAGTCATTCTATGAAGTCAGCATAACCCTAATACCAAAGTCAGGCAAAGATATCACAAAATAAGAAAATTACAGACCAATATCTCTCATGAATATAGATGCAAAAATTCTCAACAACATTCTGACCAATAGAATTCAGCACTGTATCAAAATAAAAAAATAAATACATCACGACCAAGTGGGATTCATACCAGGTATGCAACGATGGTTCAACATGGGAAAATCAATCAATGTAATCCACCACATAAATAGAACAAAAGAAAAAGAATCATATGATCATTTCTTTCAATACAGAAAAGGCATCTGATAAAGTCCAACACCCATTCCTGATAAAAACTCCCAACAAAATAGGAAAAGGAGGGAAATTCCTCAACATAATAAACAGCATCTATAGGTGGTGCAGTGGTTAAGAGCTCAGGATGCTAACCAAAAGGTCAGCAGTTCAAATCCACTAGCCACTCCCTGGAAACAATATGAGGCAGTTCTACTCTGTCCTATAGGGTCACGATTCCATGGCAATAGGTATATAAAACCAACAACCAACACCGCTCTCAACAGACAGAGTCTGAAAGCATTTCCCCTGAGAATGGAAACAAGACAAGGATGCCCTTTATCACCACTCCTATTTAATATTGTACTATAAGTCCTAACTGGAACAATAAGGCAAGAAAAGGAAATAAAGGGCATCCAAATTGGAAACAAAGAAGTAAAACTATCCCTATTCGCAGATAATATGATCCTGTACATAGATAACCCCAAATATTCCACAAGAAAACTAATGGAACTAAAAAACAGATTCAGCAGAGTAGCAGGATACAAGATCAATACACAAAAATCAGCTGGATTACTATACACCACCAAAGAGAGCTTCGAAAAGGAAATAAGGAAAACAATGTCATTTATAATAGCTCTTAAAAGACAAAATACCTAGTAATAAATCTAACCAGGGATGTAAAAGACCTATACAAAGAAAACTACAAACACTATTGCAAGAAACCAGAAGAGATCTACAAAAATGGAAAAACATACCATGCTCATGGATAGGAAGATTTTTCAACACTGTGAAGATGTCAATCCTACCCAAAGTGATCTACAAATATAATGCAATCTTGATCCAAATACTAACAGCATTCTTTAATGAGATGGAAGAACTAACTAATCACCAACTTTATATGAAAAGGAAAGTGCCCCGGATAAGCAAAGCATTACTGAAGAAAAATAACAAAGTAGGAGGCCTCAAACTACCTAATCTCAGAATCTACTAGACAGCCACAGTAGTCAAAACAGCCTGGTACTGGTACAACAGGACACATAGACCAATGGAACAGAATTGAGAACCCACATATAAACCCATCCACCTATAGTCAGCTGATCTTTGACAAAAGCCCAAAGTCCATTAAATGGGTAAAAGACAGTCTTTTTAACAAACAGTGCTGGCAAAACTGGATGTCCATCTATAAAAAAATGAAACAGGACCCATAACTCACTCCATACACAAAAATTAACTCAAAATGGATCAATGACCTAAATATAAAACCTGAAACAATAAAGATCATGGAAGAAAAAATAGGGACAATGCTAGGGGCCCTAATACATGGCATAAATACAATACAAACCATAATTCACAACGCACAAACACCAGAAGAGAAGCTAAATAACTGGGAGCTCCTAAAAAAT
>NW_004443937.1:3312847-3315812 GCF_000243295.1 Trichechus manatus latirostris
AGGAAAAGATTAGTCCAAAGGACTAATGGACCACATAAACCACAGTCTCCACCAGCCTGAGCCCAGAAGTAGATGGTGCCCAGCTACCACCACTGACCACTCTGACAGGGATCACAATAGAAGGTCCCAGGCACAGAGGGAGAAAAATGTAGAACAAAATTCAAATTCATGAAAAATGACTAGACTTACCAGTCTGACGGTGACTGGAGGAATCCCCAAGAATATGATGACTCCCGGATACCCTGCTAACTCAGAAATGAAGCCACTCCTGAAGTCTAGCTTTCCAGCCAAAGATTAGACATGCCTATAAAACAAACAATAACACATGCGAGGAACATGCCTCTTAGTTCAGTCAAATATACAACACCAAATGGGCAACAACAGATCAAAGGCAAAGACAAGAAGGTAGGTAGGGACAGGTAAACTAGATGAATGAACACTGAGAACCCAGGGTAGAAAGGGTAAAGGGGAGAGTGCTGACACATTGCGGTGTCTGCAACTAACGTTACAAAACAATTTGTGTATAAAATTTTTGAATGAAAAACTAATTTGGCTGTAAACTTTCGCCTAAAACACAACAAAATTAAAAACAAAAAACTTTAGTTCATCAAAAGACTTTACCAAAAAAGTGAAAAGACAAGCTACCAAGTGGGAAAATATTTTCAGAAGCCATATATCTGGTAAGAATCTAATGACCAAAATATATATAAAACTTTGACAACTTAGGAACAAAAAGACAATAACCCAATCATAAAATGGGCAAAGGACTTGAAAAGACATTTCACCAAAGAGGACATTCAAATGATCACCAAACATAAGAAAACATGCTTAACATCATTAGCTATCAGGGAGATGCAAATCAAAACCACAATGAGATACCATTTCACTCCCATTAGGATGGCTAAGATTTAAAAAAATGAAACAGCAAATAACAAATGTTGGTAAGGATGTGACAAACTTGGAACCCTATCCACTGCTGGTAGGAAGGCAAAATGGTACAGCTGTTGTGGAAAACAGTGTGGCAGTTCCTCAAAAACTAAAAACAGAACTACCATATGACTCAGCTATCCCACTCCTAGGTGTATACACAAAAGACTTGAGCAGAGACTCAAACAGCAAGACTTGTACAACAATGTTCATTGCAGCACTACTCACAAAGGCCAAAAGGTGGAAAAGACCTAAATGCCCATCAACAGATGAATGAATAAACAAAATGTGATACATACATATACTGGAATATTATTCAGCCAGTAGAAGAAATGAAATCTTGGTACATGCTATAACATGGATGGAGCTAGAAGACATGCTGAGTGAAATAAGTTAATCACAAAAGGACAAATACTGTATGACCTTACTTATATAAAAAGACAAGAAAATGCAAATGTATAGAGACCAAAGCTTATTAGTGGTTACCAGGGGCAGGAAGGAGGGAGAAGGGGAGGAGGGGAATGGTAATGGAAAAATCACATTAATTAAGGGTAGGGTTACATAGTCGATTATTGTAACTGTTGTCAATAAGTTGTACACCTGTAAAAAGCTAACCGGCAAAAGTTGTGTGATAGATTTACAACAACAAAAACCAAAAAAAGAGTAGCTGCTGAGGTTGCTTATGTACAACCAAAAACCTCATGGGATCTGGTTCCTTGGTTTGGAGGTTTAGGGTCATGGCTTCATGGGTCATCCCAGTTAACTGGCCTAATAAGGTGTTTACTGCTTCTGTTCTACCTCTTAGCTTGCTGCGTAGTGCATGGGGTCTTAAAAGCTTGCAAGCAGCCATCTACGGCATGACAACTGGTCTCTACTCACCTGGAGCAACAAAGAAGAGGAAGAGGATATGGAATGTGTGGCTAATCACCTCCATGAACAACTGCCATGAGATAAGAACTGGATGGTGTCCAGCTACCATTACTGAACATTTTGATCATAGATTCTACAGAAGAATGCTAATCAAAAGGGGGGAAATACAGAACAGAATCTCAAACTCCCATGAACTCCACACTTTCTAAAACTACTGCCTTGAGAAAACCTTTATAACTTACACCAAAAATGTCCCTTGAAGTCATCTTAAAACCAAACAATAGTTTAGCTTAACTAGTAACCATCCTTTTTGTCTCTTAAGAACTATCTATATGGGATCAAAGTGACAACAGCAACTTGAAAGATTTGGTAGGAACTTTAGGGGGCAGTGAGTTTATGTTAATAGAGGAGGAACAACTCAGAAAAGGAAGGTGAGAATGGTTGCACAACTTCAAGAATGTAATCAATGCCACTGAATTGTACATGTAGAAACAGTTGAATTGGTGTATGTTTTGTTGTATATATTCTCAACAACAAAACAAAAATTGTTTAAAAATGATACCGAGATCCCAGGAAATATGGATGTGGGAATGACCACATCAGTCATGGCAGATTAGTGTTCTTGCTGTTGTTACAGTTATCCTACTTTTGTAAAAACAAACAAATAAACCTTGTGCAATAATAGGAAAAAAAGAGACTGTAACCAATGTCACTGAACTATATGTGTAGAAATTTTTGAATGGGAATCTGTTATGCAGTGTATACTTTCACCAAAAATATAATAAATATTATTTTTTTAAAAAGAATTGAAGAATGTAGGGATCATCTACAAGTCAAGGAATACCAAGCAACCAAGGAACACTGGGGCTATCCACAAGGAAGAAATCTACACTGCCAAGACCTTGATTTGGACTTTTAGCCTCCAGAATCATGAGAAAAATCAATTTTTATTCTTTAAAGCTACCCACTTGTGAAATTTCTGTTATGGCAGCACTAAGACAATATCTTTCTTAGATAATGTACATGTAGACCCAGCTAGAGGCAGGCAAGTGGAATATCTTTCTTCTTGAATTCCCTTACAATCCTAGGAGTCTATGATGATTCCTCTAGAGCCACGTGTCTCAGCCAGCTTTTCAAAACAACCGTGATCTGAAAATGTTATGCAATA
>NW_004443937.1:3332963-3366459 GCF_000243295.1 Trichechus manatus latirostris
GAAATCACTCAATGTTGTAAACAGTACAAAAAGTTGAGGAATTATTCTGCCAGTATTCAAAAATTATTATCCAATTCAGCAAAGAAATTGCTCACATCACTGAAAAAAGAATAAATTTCTGACGTATATCCTCATTGTTTCACTTTCACATCACTCATTTATTGTAAATGAAAATATCAACCAACATTCATGTCAGCACTAGATTCACTCATCAATTGCAACCACAGCCTGGGGATGGAATACCAGAACTGGGCTAAAGTCAACAACAGCATTCTGGGAGAATCAATTGGCTGTACAGAATCTACAATAAAGAGCATTGTATATTTTATTATTAATTTTAAGTTGTGTGCCACACACCTTTTATCTCAGTAAAATACGTAAGCTTACATACGTGCATATACGCACAATTTTTTTCAGAGAACCAGCTATCAATCATTTACCAGCACTCCACTGACTTTAGTGTTACTTCCTGGAGGAAACAAGTCTAGTCCTATGACAAACAATTGCACAGTAAATCTAATTACATAATTTGCTTTAATAATTTCTAGACATAGAAGTTAGGTTGACAAGTAAAACTTTCCCCTTTTTAAACTTTCAAGATCTATACTCTTCCTTGAAAAATTATATGAACCAGTTCTTCAGTGACTCCAGTCTACTGTTTAGATAGACTACAGAGGAGTTTATGTAGGCTATTTGAACATGTGCACTTGGTCTGCCCTTTTTGGACACGGAGACACTCCAAAAGATCACGCAACCCTTGCAAGATGAGTAAAAAATTCCCTAAGTCATTTCTGAAATCTCTTAACTCATTTCTTCTTAGAGCTTGCTAGGCCACACTGTACCCACCTTACTCAAAACTCTTGGCTCTATATACTTAACTCTAACCCTGACCCTAGCCCTTGGCCTGGAATTTATTCTCGTTTCCCTGGCATTTGACTCTTAACTCTCCATAGGATACCTGGGCTTGAACCTACCCCTCTGACTTTCACCTTCTAGATCTTAGCTAAGACCACATAACTCAAATTCTAAACACTGTTTTGGATGTACTAAAACAAGGACCCTATTTATACGTCAGATGCATTTTCAAGCCTTCCAAAGGACTAAGCTTTCTCTCTCTTCTCCAAAACTAACCAAAAGTTTTTGAGCATCATATTTAAAGGGATTCAAAAAACTACCTCTTAGCTGTTCTTCTGTAATTCCTTGCTATACCAGCCTAGAATGTCATCATTTGTCTATCTCAGTTTTCAAAGTAGAGTTTCGCATTTTGTCAAATATAACAAATCCAGGCACCTGTTGAATCATCTGTTCTCTGCTTTCTTTCCTACTTGAGTAAAGAGGAAACATTTCTTTCTCCTGAAGTCTACAAACTATTTCTTATTTTTCTGTTCCTATACTCCCTCTGTATGGTCGCTATGAGTTGGAACTGACTCAATGACAACAGGATACTCCCTGTATTTATACTCCCTGTAATTATACTACCTGTATTTACACTACTTTTTCACTTGACCTAATTTTTGCTGCAAAAGGCCTCTTTAAAGTATTAAAAAGCAAAGATGTCACCTTGAAGACTAAGGCACACCTGACCCAAGCCATGGTGTTTTCAATCACCTCATACACATGCGAAAGCTGGACAGTGAATAAGAAAGCCCAAAGAAGAACTGACGCCTTTGAATTATGGTGCTGGCAAAGAATACTGAATATACCATGGACTGCCAAAAGAACAAACGAACCTCTCATGGAAGAAGTACAGCCAGAATGCTCCTTAGAAGCAAGGATGGCCAGACTTCGTCTCATATACTTTGGACATGTTATCGAAGGGATCAGTCCCTGGAGAAGGACATCATTCTTGGTAAAGTAGAGGGTAAGTGAAAAAGAGGAAGACCCTCAGTAAGATGGACTGACACAGCGGCTGCAACAACAGGCTGAAGCATAACAACAATCGTGAGGATGGCAAAGAACCGGGCAGTGTTTCATTCTATCGTACATAGGGTGGCCATGAGTGGGAACCAACTCAACGGTACCTAACAACAACAATTTTTGCATTTACTTCTCCCTTAAAACAGTCAGACACTACTTTATTTAATGTGTTTCTCCCAAGGATACCAAAATTTTTTTAAATAGTTTTATTGTCCCCTCAGCAGAGAATAGTATAGATTATCCTCAAAGTAGAAGATGTAGAGGATACCCTTAGAAAAGGAAAAACTCAAACTGTAAATTTTTTAAAAATTGTATTATTTAAAATAGTAAAGATCTTAAGAAACTGAGATTATTAGTAATCAGTAAAGATTAAGGTCAACAGAACATAAAAGGAATAGGGAAAAAAAAATCACAGTCCCTAGAAAATAGAAAAGGTTTGCATTTCGTGGGTCCTCACCTCACAAGCAAACAAGAGACTTGTTTTAATGCATTCACTTGTTGACCTTTAAAAGCATCCATCCTCATGTACGGCATTAGAAGCACATAATGAGATTAGTATTTAGAGACTGTTTTGAGAATAGGTCAAGTTAGTCACAACCATATTTTCATTTTGGTTTACTCTGTATTTTCTGCCTCGCATTTTGCAAAGCAGTGTATACTGATTTCAAAGAAATGTAACAGTGAGAGTACTGCTTCAACCTTCTATCTCATTTCCCCCCTCATCTGAAGGTAACTATCATTAAGCACTGTGCACACTGAAGTTAGGCATATGTGTAAACAGGTCTGCTGGAATGGCCGAGAGAGAGGAAATTGAAATCCATCTCCTTTAGACTTTAAGAAGATCTTGCCAGAAATGCAAAATGAGTTACGACCCTCTCACCTCCCAGTGGACAGCTTGATCAGCAATGAAAGGCAGCCTCCCAGGACATGAGAAGTAGTATCTGATCAAAATCAGATCCATTTATCAAGGGTCATTTAATAGCCACCTCGTTCAGAAAGCCAACACTGATGATGGCAGCTGAAGCGATCTCTCCATCCTTGGGACGCTTTATCCACAGGCATTGGTAGCCTACATTATTTTGGTAAGTGGACAAGATCCGAAGCTCACTGATCCCTATGCAGCCAGTCTGGACCAGTTCATTGGGAACTTTTGTAAACCAGCTGCCCTGGCACAAAATGAAGGTCTGTGACCTTTCCCATTCAGCCAAATGATTTAGTAGATCTGGGGGGAGCCCTAGAAATCCACATGCTTTTTAAAAGCTGCCCTATAACACCAGGGAGTAAAAAGTGGTGGAGCAAGGACTACTGTTTTTCATCATAATCCTTGACTACTATTTAATATTTTTAAGTATGTGAATGAATTACTTTCATATATATTAAAAAACAAAAATCTCTCCAGTCAAATCTGTACAGTCAGATTTGGAAACCATTTTGATGGATGTGGTTGCTCCTCTTAACTCTGACACACTGCTAGTTCCTCCCCACACTTTCCCAGGGAGTACAGTTTGTCTGTTTTTATTTTCTCTGTTGATGAGAAACATGTGGTTTTTGCACTGTTGCAGAAGAAATGGAATCGTCACTTATGTTTCCCAATTCACAGAGCTGATTGAATGTACTTTCGACACTTCTATCACATGTCCTGTAGTTCCCCTGGGAAGTCAGGGGACACATACTACACTGATGTTAGCTACTTACTGCTGTACAGTCACATGCCTTCACCTACACTGAAGTTTTACTAAGAGCAGGAATACCGCCTTTTATCTATATGTCCCTAGCTTAAATAGGAGATGCTATGTAATTTGTTATCCACAATTGTTTGATAAATGAATCAATAATATATCATAAGGTATAGGAAGGCAGAGATTGTTCACTTCATCTCTTTGCACACTCCACAATATTTTTTCTTTGTTTAAAGGCTATAAAATACAGGTAAAGCCAAAATAGGTATTTTAAATGTTTGAAAAAGCAGTGTCTAGAGAATCAGGTAACATCAATTGGACCACAGGCTAAATTTTATAAATTACAAACTCCTTAAGAATCTGATGAATGCCATGGACCTCTCCCCACAGCCTCCACACCCTCCAAAGTTTCCACATATTTTGAGAGAATTCGTAAATTATGTCCTCCTCCCCACAAAAAAAGCTCTCCCTTGGCTCCAGGTTAAGAACCACTAACCAGATCTTCTAGCAATAAAAAGATCCATGATCCCAAATAAGGAAGAATGCTTGCCAATATCAAGGCCCGAGTAGATCTCAGAGAATCCACCAATAGAAATGTGAAAGGCAGTCACCTCCAGGACAAAGACTGCTGTAATAAAGTTTGGGACTCTGAAGGTAAGTGTCTCTCTGTAAAGAGGCTATTTATGTCCTAAGCCTAGATCAGCTGTTTGTGCAAGACCCGTAGAGGGGAGGCATGTTTGCCTCAGGAGTTTATTGCAGGCAAATTATCCCTAGAAAACACTGCTAGGAAAAGTGCTGACCAAACAACATCTATATTTACACAGTCAGAAATTCATTAAAGCAGAAAATGCCCACTAAATTTAGAGAGATGCTAAGTGCCAGATTCAAGAACAGACCAGTGCAGAAAAGTTGGCTCAAATTTACCCCCAGAGTGTGCCAGGGATAAGTCAAGCTCCAGGGCAATAACTTTTCCCAGGTGACCCTGGAAGTGTCTTTCTGTGTCTATGTTGTTGCTAGCTGCAGTCGAGCTGGCTCCAACTCATGCTGACATTGTGTATAACAAAACGAAATGCTGCCCGGTCCTCCGCCATCTTCCTGATCTTTGGGATGTCTGAGTCTGTTGTTGCGCTATTGTGTCAATCTATCTCATTGAGGGCTTCCCTCGTTTTCACTGACTTTACCAATCATGATGTCCTGTTTCTGTGTATGCAGACTAGTTGAATCATAGATCTGAGAGTATTCAGAGAAAAGGGGGAGTGGTTTATCCTTCATTCTTCTTCAAACTAGGCCCAGGGAAGAATGTAACTTTCTCAAAGTTATAAAATAAAGTGAGGAAGTCCCTAATTTCTCATCCATCAAATCCTTGCTACTCAAATTGTGATTCACAGAGCAGCAGCAGAAGCATCTGGGAACTTACTAAAAAACCAAATCTGTTGCTGTCGAGTTGATTCCAACTCATTTAGACGTGCAGGATTCCAGGCCCTACCACAGGCCTGCTGAATCTTAATCTACATGCTAACAAGATCCCTGCAATGCACAATACAGTTTGCGAAGCACAGCAGCAGACTATGTTGCCTCCTTAATGTGACCACAGCCCTGGGTGTGAAATGGTTAAGTGCTGGGCTGCTAACAGAAAGGTTGGCAGTTCAAACCCACCCAGTGGCTCCATGAGAGAAAAACTTGGGTATCTGTTTCCGTAAAGACTACAGCCAAGAAAACACTATGGGGCAGTTCTACTGTCCCGTGGGGTCACTATGAGTCGGAATCAGCTCGACAGCACCTAACAACAACAACCGGTTTGGGAAGCAGGAGCAAAGAAAATATTTATTTGGGAGATGGGAAGAAAAGAGGCAATAGAAATGTATGACTTGGAAAGCTTGAAACACTTTAGGAAGGCTACAGAAAGACAGGTAACAAAGTGAAGGATGGGAACTTTAGTCCCGAGAGCACCAAGGATCCTTGAAGCAAAAATGGGAAGATTCTGGAGCTGGGAACCAGTACCAGTTGCCATGGGGTCGATTCTGACTCATGGCAACCCCATGTGTGTCAGAATAGAACTGTGCTCTATGGGGTTTTCAATGGCTGATTTTTCAGAAGTCGATTGCCAAGCCTTTCTTCCGAGGCATCTCTGTGTGGATCCCTAAGCACATTAACCGTTTACACCATCCAGAGACTCTCAAAGCTGGAAAAGGGATGCAAAAATGGAAGAAATGGACCACAGATATATCCCCTTCTTTTCAGTTTCCTCTGCAGGACTTATCATTAGAAATGCAAATGCACTGCAAGATTACTCTTTAAGAAAAACTAATGAGAGAGTTGTCTGCCTACTTAGTCACAATCCAACCAACTCCAAAGCACAAATGGCCAGTCTTTTTCTGAGTCTTTTAAGTGACAGTCAGGATGATGACCCTACAGCAAGTGTAATCTAAAGAGGCTAATTCATCTGGCTATTATGTTTAGTGTAATTTCAGTTGTAAGTAAATTTTATTTTATGCTCCCACCACTCCACTCCCACTGCCATCAAGTCTATTGCAGCTCGTAGCACCCTCAGACAGTCTCCAAGGCTGCAAATCTCTACAGAAGCAGACTGGCATTATCTTTCTCCGTGAAGCCACTGGTAACTTAGAACTGCTGAACTTATGGTTAGCAGTAGATCGCTTTAACCACTGCACCACAAAGGCTCCTTTATTTTATGCTAATTCTTGAAAAACAGCTCATTTGTGATGTCTTCATTTTTGTTCAGCTTATTAAAATCTCCATTTGTAAAGGCTGAACAAATCACAGAATATCCTCCAGGCACAAGGGGATCTTAAAGACCATTTATTACATTCACACGTGTAATATTTGAATCCTCCAGACATCTCTGTTCACTGCAGGGCCCTAGCACCTAGAAGAATGTTTGATATTGAATAAGGTATATGTTATGGATTGAACTGTGTCCCCCAAAAATATAAGCTATAAATCCTATACCTGTGGATGTTACCCCATTTGAGAATAGGGTTTTCTTTGCTATGTTAATGAAACCATACCACTGTTGAGTGTATCTTAAAATCAATCACCTTTAAAAAGAGTAGATTAGGCACAGGGAAGGAAGCACCAATGGAGAAAGACTGATGACACATGGAGACCACCAAGGAACCGAGGAAGAGAAGCTAAAAGAGATAAGGATTTTCCCCCAGAGCCGACAGAGAGAGAAAGCCTGGAGCTGGCAACCTGAATTCAGACTTCTAGCCTCCTAAACTGTGAGAAAATAAATTTTGTTCGTTAAAATCACCCACCTGTGGTATTTCTGTTATACCAGCACTAAGAAATTAAGATAGTACACGGTAAATATTTGCTGAATGAATGCATAAATCCTTTGCAAATTATCTGCCTTCCAGTTTCTTTTGAACTGGGAGCTCAGAGTTCTCATTACTTTGTGGGAGAGATGTGTTTATTAGAAGTTCTTTCCTTACGCTCTCCTCAAGTCTGCCTTCCTGCATTCACATCCAGTCACTCCAGTTCTGGACAGAACAAACCTGCTTCCTTCTATATGACCACCCTTCAGCTATAAGAATTACAACCCCTGCCCAATCCACACATACATTACTTTTGGATTGTATCTGTCTCTGTGCATAATGCAGGGTAGACTCATGATGGATAAGAGGTTCATGGTCCATTTTTGCCATAAGCCTTCTTCCTATGCTTTCTTCATGACTGTATCAAAAATCGGTGAAATAATGAATAATCATATATTGCATATTCAAATCCCAAACCAGGAGTTTTGGGGGTTTCAGATTTCATAATGAATGGTTTCTAGTTGTTCTGTATACAAAACAATGGGGCAGAGAACAAGCATGAATCAGGAGGGGAAAGGTATTTTAACAATTTTTTTTAAAGACTGACCAACTCCATTCACCTCTCCCTTTTCCCGTTTCTTCTGCTTCAGGTGCAGTTACCAAGAACCTCACTGATTCCAATTTCCTGAGATCATTTTCAGGGAGGCATATTATGATTGATTTCACCACGGGCTAACAGACAGAGAAAATCCACTGGGTCTTCTCATTGTGTCGACTAGGTCTCTTCGTGAAGCCCCAATTATTCCAGCGGACAGGTACTTGACCCCTGTAAGCCTTTAGAACACTTAGTATTCTGCCCCAAACCACCGGTAATTTGCCTGAGGACCTCGGCACTGCCAAGAGAAAACAGGATCACAAGTGTGGTCTGGGAGGGATTCAAAACAAAGCTGTGAAGAAGGGGGGTGGGGGTGGACAAAGGAGAGGAAACAAAGAAGGCAGGGAGGGAGGGCAAAGGTGAAAACGTGCGTAAATAAATAAATATGGTAAGAATGAAAAAAGGAAGTGAAAGTGGAGAGCTTTTGAGAGTAAAGAGCAGATAAAGGAAAAAGAGGGAGATGGGGAACCACAATCTAAGGAAAGATCGTCTTGTGGATTGAAGTGTGTCCCCCCAAAAAAGGCAGTTCTAGCCCCAGTACCTGTGAATGTGATCTTGTTCAGAAAGAGTCTTTGAAGATGTTAGCAGTTAACACGCAGTCATAAGGGAGTAGGGTGGTGTCCTTACAAAAAAGGATAAGAAACACAGAGGGAAGATAGCCATGTGAAGGTGGAGGCAGAGACTGGAAAGAAGCCATCTACAAGTCAAGGAATGCCAAAGATTGCCAGCTGTCACCAGAATCTAGGAGAGAGGCATGAAACAGATTTTCCCTCAGAGCCCTCAGAAGGAATCAACATGGCTGACACCCTTATTTCAGGCTCCTAGCCTCCAGAACTATGAGACAATATATCTCTGTTCTTACAAGCCACCTAATTTGAGGCAGTTTATTACAGCAGCTCTAAGAAACTAATACAGATGGAAAGTAATGAATCCTCCATTAGGAAGGGGAAGGGGAAAAAAGCTTAATGGAGAGGTCTGCACCACTGTCCAACCTTCTCCATATCATCAACACTGTCAGCATAATAAAAGGTGGAAGGAAAAAGTTGGTAGTCATAGACAGCACCAAGACTCTTGGGAGATCAGAAATCAAGACTCACACAAATCACTTGTGTATCCCCTTCATGTTATAGATGAGGAATCTGAGACCTAGAAAAAGGAAGTTTCTTAACTTACTAACAACTGCTAGGTTATCAGTGCTGGGATAATGAATGTCTCACCTAAAAAGTTATTTGTTGACAGAATTTATAGTCTTTCTGAAAATGACAAAAGTTATGTGTCAAGCCCACATAAAAATTAGTTTGGGAAATAAAGTATGGACACATATAGTGACTGACTTATTGTTCTAAGGAACCAGAACCTTTCCCTTAACAGTCCTGATATAGGATGTGGATAAAAACAACCATCATCACTACTCTCTTTTCCTGTGTTCCTAAACCAGCAGAATGATCGAATCAAATAAGGACCCAAATCAGAGGTGGAAATAGTCCTATAATAAGCAATAATTTCCTTTCCCTGATCTTAAGTTAGCCGGCAAACCATTAGGCCCTTTAAATATGATGCCTCAGCAAGAATCAGCTAATGACACTTTTTTTTTTCCACCTCAAGATAAGCAGCTCTGCACTATGCTAGGAAATCTCACTCAGCTCTATTCAGGGAAATTAAGGTCAGATGAAATATAAGCCTCCTTTGGCACATTAAAAAAAATATATACAGCATTTTTTAAACTAACTTTAATCACAAGGCTTAATATCAGCATTTCCATATGTAGGTATAGCTCCTACCCACTCCTCTGAACAAACATTTCTTTTAATCTAATCTGAAATCTTCCAATACAGAATTAAATTTCCTCCTAGCTAATCAGGCAGAGAAGTCTGCTGTTAAGACAAGGGATGAGATAAATATCTTCTCTTAAGCCATAATCATTTGCAGAATTTCTCACCCAAGAGATGGAGTCGATTTTTATTGGCAATTTTGATATAGTTAAAAGTAGTGTTTCCTGGATTATTTTGACAGAAGTTCTTTGCATGAGTTTAATGGCTGGAAAAACAAGCACTAATAATCTTCTCAGTCAGAATGCTTAGGTAGATGAGCTGTTTCCCAGAATCATCTAGAATACCTGTCTCACAGGAAGCTATTTTATACGTGTGGATAAGTGTGTGCATGTTTAGTTATTCATCAAAAAAAAAAGAAGAAAAAGAACTGGCTAGAGCAAGAATGAGCAAACTTTTTCTGTAAAGGGTCAGTAAATTAGACATTGCGCATGTGCTCACTGTTGCAACTACTTAACTCGTCGTAGTGCACAAGCACCCACAGACAATGTATAAATGAATGAATTTAGTTGCAATGCAATAAAACTTTATAAGAACAGTCAACTGCCTCAACTTGGCCAGGCCATAGTTTGCCAAGCCTGAGCTAGTGTTAGCAACTTTTTAAACTAGATCTCTAGATCCACTGGGCAGAAATCACAAAATCTCACATTTGGAAGGACCCTTACACAGGAGTCCTATCAACTGTGCATTTACCTACCCAAATTCAACTCTATATGCTGTAAGGTCAAAAAAGAGAGGATAAGAAAAGAAAAATAACAATTTAAATAGTACAGAAAATCAATCTACTACTCAGTTGAACCTATGCCCTGGTTCAGGAGAGAGAAATGAGACAGGAGAAGAGAAATCTCATGTTTCCTCAGTCACTTGCCTTTCCTGATTTCTCTGCGCTTCTTGGAAACTCTCCTCCTGACTGGAATTCTCACCACATGAACACCTTGCCCTACAGAATGAGGTTCTAATTCCAGTGTTTAGAGATAGTATACTACTTTCTTACTAGGAGGCTTCATCATGTGCTCAACTCAGGAAACAGCAACTATCTCCAAGACCGGAGGGAAAAGCAACAGCACTGAACCTACTGTGAGAGTTTGCGGCTTTCCACAAGGGTGATTTTCAAGGGTGAGTTTGACTTTACACAATTTTTTTCCTTAAATGTCAACTTAAAAACCAGCATAAAATACAATGCCAGTACAGGCAGTCCCTGATTTATGACATATTCAAGTTATGACAAACTGCACTTAGACCGTCTTTTTTTTTTTTCTTGTACATCTTATCATTAGTAATGTGTACTACATACAATGTTGCAGAACGTAATTTGTTGATGTTATCATTCTCAGATGTTCACTCGCAGATGTTCAATTTTATGATTTACTGTTCAAAACACTGCTGTATAGCAGGCTATGGACTGGCCTGCAATGAAGTCAGTGTTGGTGTTAGGAGTCGTAATGAGTAGAAAGTTGGGCAATGTTCAACTCTAACAACATACAACAATTGAACTGCACACATACCCGACAGCCTTTATGACTTGCTCAGTTATGTGAACATGATTCAAGCATTTGATCAGGATATGATGGAAGAGATCGAAGGAAAAATTGTCCATATGGTAAGAACACTGAATTTAGAACTTGATAGTGCCGATGTGGAACAGCTCATATATCCGAAGAAGGGGAACTGACAGATCAGGACTTAATGGATTTTGAAGAGGAAAGAAATGCTGAAGAAAAAAATAATGAGGCAGAGGAAGGACAGACGTCAAAAAATTTTATACTGAAAGGATTAATTGGAGTTTTTTCTAAACTAAATCAGAGACTTCAGTTACTCGCAAACATGGACCCAAACGTTGATTATTGGTAAAAGTTGACAGGCAGATTCGGGAAGAAGTGAGATGTTACCACAAAACAGATGAAGAAAAGAAGAAAAGGATCATACAGATAACTCTCACTAATTTTCTAACCACAAACACTATCCCCATTCCCAGGGATAATCCAGATGATCCAGAAACTTCCCCAAATGGATTACTACCGCAAGTGACAAAATGTCAACGTCACCCAACTTTTCTTCATTGTCGGCGTAAATTTTTACGATTTGTGTATTTTTTTATGTATGTATGTTTTAAAATATACCTGTAAGTTTAGATGTAATGTTTCCATCCCCCAAAGATAAATTAAGATATGATTTATAAAGATACTGATAATAAAAGACAAATAATAATGAGAACTAAAAAAAAAACAAAAAATGAGGTATTCGACCTATGTCAGAACTAACATGACGGAGTGATCGGAATGGAACCCTGTCATAAGTCAGGGACTACCTGTATACCTGTTGTTGTTGTTTTTAGGTGCCATCAGATCATTTCCAACTCATAGCAATCGTATACAACAGAACGAAACACTGCCAGGTCCTGCGCCATCCTCACAATCATTGCCATGTTTGAGCCTGTTGTTGCAGCCACTGTGTCAATCCATCTCTTTGAAGGTCTTCCTCTTTTTTTGCTGATCGCCTACTTTACAAAGCATGATATACTTTTCCAGAAACTAGTGCCTCCTGATAACATGTCCAAAGGACATGAGATGAAGTCTTGCCATTCTCGCTTCTAAGGAGCATTCTGATTGTACTTCTTCCAAGACAGATTTGTTCTTCTAGCAGTCTACTGTATATTCAATATTATTCGTCAACACTGTAATTTAAAGGCATCAATTCTTCTTCGGTCTTCCTTATTCACTGTCCATCTTCCGCATGCATAGTAAACGAAAGAAAATATCATGGCTTGGGTCAGGCACACCTTAGTCCTCAAAGTAACATCTTTGCTTTTTAAAACTTTGAAGAGGCCTTTTGTAGTAGATTTGCCCAATGCAGTATGTCACTTGATTTCCTGACTGCTGATTCCATGGGCATTAACTGTGGATCCAATTAAAATGAAATCCTTCACAACTTCAATATTTTCTCCATTTATCATGATGTTGCTTATTCGTCCAGTTGTGAACGCTGTTTTCTTTATGTTGAACTGTAATCCATACCGAAGGCTGTAGTCCTTGATCTTCATCAATAAGTGCTTCAAGTCCTCTTTGCTTTCAGGAAGAAAGGTTGTGTCATCTGCACATTGCAGGTCATTAATGAGTCTTCCTCCAAACCTGATTCCTCATTCTTCTTCATATAGTGCAGTTTCTCAGATTGTTTGCTCAGCATACAGGTTGAATAAGTATGGTGAAAGGATACAACCCTGACACATACCTTTCCTGACTTTAAACCACACAGTACCCCCTTGTTCAGGTTCCACACCAGCACAGTTAAGTGTTCTGGAATTCCCATTCTTCCAAATGTTATCCATAATTTGTCATAACCCACACAGTTGAATGTCTTTGTATAGTCAATAAAACACAGGTAGGCATCTTTCTGGTATTCTCTGCTTTCAACCGAGATCCACTCAACATCAGCAATGATATCCCTCATTCCACATCCTCTTCTAAATCAGGCTTGAATTTCTGGAAGTCCCCTGCTGATGTACTGCTGTAACCGTTTATGAATGATCTTCAGCAAAATTTTACTTGTGTATATTTATGATAATTCAGTAATTTCCACATTAGGTCATCTTTCTTTGGAATGGGTACAAACATGGATGTCTTCCAGTTGGTTGGCCAGACGGCTATCTTCCAAATTTCTTGGCATACATGAGTGAACATTTCCAGAGTTGCATTCATTTGTTAAAATATCCGTCAATTCCTGGAGTCTTGTTTTTCGCCAATGCCTTCAGTGCGGCTTGGACTTCTTCCTGCAATACCATCAGTTCTTGATCATATGCCACCTCCTGAAATGGTTGAACATCGACAATTCTTTTTGGTACTGTGACTGTGTATTCCCTCCACATGCTTTTGATGCTTCCTGTGTTGTTCAATATTTTGCCCATGGAATCCTTCAATATAGCAACTCAAGGCATGAATTTTTTCTTCAGTTCTTTCAGCTTGAGAAATGCCAAGCGTGTTCTTCCCTTTTGGTTTTCTATCTCCAGGTCTTTGCATATGTCATTACACTAATTTAGTTTTGTCTTCTTGAGCTGCCCTTTGAAATTTTCTGTTCTTCTCATTTATTTCATCATTTCTTCCCTTCACTTTAGCTACTCTACCTTCAAAAGCAAGTTTCAGAGTCTCTTCTGGCATCCATTTTGGTCTTTTCTTTCTTTCCAGTCTTTTTATGACCTTTTTCTTTATGTATGGTGTCCTTGATGTCATCCCACAACTCGTCTGGTCTTCGGTCATTAATGTTCAATGGTTCAAATGTATTCTTGAGATGGTCTCTAAATTCAGATGGGATATACTTAGGTTCTCATGGACTTGTTTTAATTTTCTTCAGCTTCAACTTGAACTTGGATATGAAGCAATGGATGGTCTGTTCCACAGTCAGCCCCTCGCCTTGTTCTGACTGATGATACTGAACTTCTCCATTGTCTCTTTCCACAGATGTAGTCAATTTGCTTCTTGAGTATTCCATTTGGTGACGTCCATTTGTATGGTCACCATTTATGCTGTTGAAAAAAAGGTATTCGCAAGGAAGAAGTCGTTGGTCTTGCAAAATTCTATCATGCTATCTCTGGCAACATTTCTATCACCAAGGTTGTATTTTCCAACTACTGATTCTTCTTTGTTTCCAACCTTCACATTCCAATCACCAGTAATTATCAATGCATCTTGATTACATGTTTGATCAATTTCAGACTAAAGAAGTTGGTAAACATGTTCAATTTCTTCCTCTTTGGCATTAGTGGTTGGTGAGTAAATTTGAATAACAGTCGTATTAACTGGTCTTCCTTGTAGGTGGATGAATATTATTATATCACTGACAGCACTGACCTTCAGGACAGGTCTTGAAATATTCTTTCTGATGATGAACTTGACACCATTCTTCTTCAATTTGTCATTCTCAGCATAGCAGACCATCTGATTGTCAGATTCAAAATGGCCAATACCAATCCATTTCAGCTCACTAATGCCTAGGATATTGATCTTTATGCACTGCATTTCATTTTTGGCAACTTCCAATTTTCCTAGATTTATACTCTGTACATTCCACGTTCTGATTATTAATGGATATTTGCAGCTGTTTCTCCTCATTTTGAGTTGTGCCACATCAGCAAATGAAGGTCCTGAAAGCTTGACTCCATCCATGTCATTAAGGTTGACTCTACTTAGAGAAGGCAGCTCTTCCCCAGTCATATTTTGAGTGCCTTCCAGCCTGAAGGGCTCATCTTCTGGCACTGTATCAGTAGTGTTCCGCTGGTATTCCTAGGGTTTTCACTACCCAGTTTATCAGAGTTAGACCAAAAGGTCCTTCTTCCTACTTTGTCTTAGCCTGGAAGCTCCGCTGAAACCTATCCACCATGGGTGACCCTGGTGGTATTTGAAATACCTGTGGCATAGCCTCCAGCATCACAGCAACACATAAGCCACCACAGTACAACAAACTGACAGACGAGCGGTGACCTGTATACCTAGCCTAACCTTATTCAATGCTCGAAACACCTCTACCACACTCCCACCCTGTTCACTGAGCCTATGAAGAAATAACTATCAAAATAGGAAGCTAATGACTTCTGGGGGCAACACAATCCTTCTCTGAACTATTAGAAAATTCTTTCTTAAACTGAGCTAAAAAAATCTGTCTTCCCAAAGCTCTGTACACACTAAGATAATCCCCAAACAGGAAGCAATCCTCTCCCACTTAACACCATTGAAATCTATTACCATATACTAGCATTTCCAGAATTCACTGATGTGGCAATTTTGGGTAAGGAACACTGGGAGTTGCCCACGTATGGGGTTGCTCCCTCCCCTGAGAGTTTACAGTCCTGCGAAGTACAGTGGTGATACGGGAAAGCCAGTAAAGTTTTTTGTTTGTTTTTTTGTTTTTTTGCTTCAGTTGATGCCGTGTCTGAACCATTCACCTGTTCTGTCCATGAGAAATGAATCACTTCAATACGTCCATATTTATAACAGCAGATTTCATTTGAGTGTCTTGGATATTTAAATTTTTAGTCTCTGGAGATTTGGCTTACTGATTTATAGGTTTAAATAGAAATGACTACAGTGCATTCCACTGCTGAACAAATATCTGTAGACTAGAATTATTCTATAATTAATTTTATTTTAATGGGAGAAGAAAGCACCAGTGATATAGTTCTTTATGCCCTATGAAAAAATGCACTTGGGCTAGGACTAGACAACTCCAGGCAGAACTGACCTTCCCATGAAAGCATGCAAACTAGATAATTCTATCATCTGTCATCCTCAAAATTCTCCCCTACTTGCTAGGTGGTTCTGAAATTCCATTAATGGGAAACAATACCTTTTGTCCTCTAGTTCAATTCAAGGATAAATATGATTAAAATGCAAGTACTCCTGATCTAAATTCACATAAATATCTAAATAACTGTTATCATTCCTGAGCCCAGGCTAAGGACCATACAGGTGAATAAAAATTAGGATCATAAAAAGGCATGACATGGGGGCAAGTTGCAGAGGTACAAAGAACACAGAACTGGGAGAATTTCAATGCTTAAAACAAACTTAGTCTTATTTATAATTTTGCCTGGGATATGGAAAAGGAAGTAAAGGATTAACTCTTGAGGGCATTTGCTCATTTGCTAGACGTTCTAGAAGTGGTAGTCCAGTTTTTACAATAGAAGTATGTGGATTCACTCCATAACCCACCTCACAAGTATGCTTCAACACAGACCACTTTTACATCTAAAAGGGCATCATGGGCTCAGTACCAAAAATCATTGATTTTACCCACACCCCACAACACCCTCTCAAAAATAAATGTAGAAACAACTCCAAAAGCATTGTTGAGTAATGTAACAATTACTAATGGCTTCATGGGTTGACAGAAAAAAATATCTAGACTTCACACTAAATTCCTAGTTTCTCTCCTGACAACTTTCTGTTTCTCTAGCTTGCCCCTTCCCCAGAGATTCTTAAAATCCTATCAGCCTGCAATCCCCCCCAATACATGAGAAGCTAGTTGTATGGCACAGCTAAGTAAAAACCTGGTCTTCTGCCAAACCCTGGTCTTCTGAATACACCAAACAAGCCCTCGGGCCTGAGAGGTTACATCTTACAACCATATTTGATCCTCACAATTCTAATGGGAAGGAGGGTGTTCAAGTACTATCCTCATTTTCCTAGTGAGTAAACTGGAGCTTAGTTTGGGACACCTGCCCAAGGCCTCAGAACTGATTGTACAATTCAGATAACAACAAGCCACTCATTCATTCATTCAACATACAAATGGCCAGGCACTGCAGCGGGTGCTAGTGACACAAGTCTAGCTGAGCACCAAGATATGTGCTATGGCAGAAGTAAACACAGAATGTCATGGTACCCAACCTAGATTGAGGGAGTCATGAAAGGTTTTTCAGAAGGGGAGGTGACTCCTGAGCTAGACGCTGAAGAATGTTTGCAGGTATCCAGGTGAAGAAGTGGGGCAAGGATATTCTAGATAGAACTGGCAGCATGTGTAAAGATAAGAACAAGTAAAGTGGATTCTGGGCCGAAATTTAAGTGACTCTATTCTCCTTCAACGGCTCTAATTCCTGAGAACCCCACCCCAGCAGGAATCTGATAAGAAGCTCCCCACCCATCAGTGGAATTTCTCATGACATCCATTCTATTTTTCATTCATTCATTTAATTATCCCTGTAATACATACAATCAAAATGTAACTATTTGCTGAGCATCTACTATGTGCCAGTCACTTTACATACTTTACCTGATCCTAACCACAAACCTGGAAGGTGGGGATAATTCACTCCATTTTATAGATGAATAAATGAGGTTCAATGCCATTAAGTGAGCTATCCAAGGTCACACAGCTGTGAAGTAACTGTGACAGAATTCCACCTGTGTCTATCTGCCCTCCAGACCTGGGCTCTTTCCAGCCCTCCACACTGCCTCATTCATCTATTCAAAATGTATTTATTGATTGTGTACTACGTGCCCTCTGCTTTGGAAAAGAGGTCCACAGACTCAGATTTTTAAAATAGAAGTCTTCCTAAGAACTGCATTGTAGGGAGGAAAGATGAAGATGCTTACCAGTGAATAGCTAGACAACCACCACACCCTAGTTCCTGAAGACATCAAAATTACAGCTTCTTTTATATACGAGTGCAACTTAAGAAAGACCTTCTCTGAGAAATGCCTTGCAGTCAGCAGGGAAGGAAGGCCTTGTGAACTCAGGTAGGAGAAAAAACACCTCTGACGCCCCACAGGGGTGGAAAAAGAATGCAGGTGACATTCATTCAAAGGGGTTCACCAGGTTTGTCTAGAAAAACACTAGGGATCTAAAATTTTGTTGAGACTTCAACTTTCTTTCTGTAACTCCTGACATAAAGCACACTCATGGAAGGGCTGACTTTTTTCCTTGCCTCAGGAAGCTAACGTCTATGCCAAGTCAGGCACTGTGCAAGCGCTTGTGGGCAGAGGAATAACGACACGTGCTATATTAACTCCATGTAACAAATGTGGTAGATGTTTACTGTTCATTTGGACTTCCCAGCTTCAGAATCCCTTTCTGTGGTTGAGAAATCTCTGTTTTATGCGCCTTAATTGAGGGTGGTGGGGAGCCAAAGCAAAATCCTTCCTCCATAAGAGCTAAAAATGCCAGATATTTGGTTTTCCTGACTCTCTTGCCATAGACATGTGACCGAGGCCCCACGATTCAGATGTCCCCATGGCAAACACTGACTCAGGAGCTTCTGAAGCAAAAGGGAAAGGATGCAGAACTCCTTCTCTCCTGGCCGCAATGAGTTACAGAAAAGCCAAGTTTATAGTGAAGAAAGAGCAGCTTTGCAAACTGTGGCTTCCAGGACTTACCGGCAGCAGCAGCAGCAGTTCTTCCTTCAGACCAGGTCTGTGGCATGATTTGGGGCTTAACCGTAAACCTGGTTCCCAGCCCTCACAGCAAACCTGTGTGCATCTCAACACCAACTTAATACACTCTTTTATGTTCAGTCAGCCAGAGTCAGCCTCTGTTGCTCACAGATAGGAACCCTCACTGATACAATGGACATTTGTGGGTTTTGCCGTTCAGCATCCCTTAGCCACTTCTATTAATATCGCACCATTTCCATAGGGACGCTGTCTGTTGTGGGCTGAATTGTAGTGCCCAAAAAGACATGTTGAAATTCTAATCCCTGGTACCTGTGAAGTTGACCTTATTTGGAAATGGGGGCTTGGCAGTTGTAATCAAGTTAAGATGAGGGCATACTGGAGTAGGGTGAGCCCGAATCCAATATGACTGGTGTCCTCATAAGGAGAAGAGACACACAGAGAGAGCACCATGAGATGACAGAGGCAGAGACTGAAGTGATGTGTCTACAAGCCACGGAACTCCAAAGACTGCCAGCAACACCAGAATCTAGGAGAGAGCCAGGGAAGAGATTTTCCCCTAGAGCCATCAGATGGTGCGTGGCTCTGCCAACATCTTGATTTCAGATTTCTAGCCTCCAGGAAAAACTATGAGAGAATAAATTCCTGTTGTTTTAAGCCACCTAGTTTGTGGTACTTTGTTAAGGCAGCCCTAGGAAACTAATACACTGCCCTAACCCCAAATTAAACAGGGGATCAAAGTCCCATCACAGAGGCTCCCCCTATTCCTCCCCTCCACACACACTATTTACAGTTGAACACCAAACTAATCATGGTATCTCATCCCCCCGCACACAGTAATTGGTTCAGGTATGTCACCCAGTCCTCAGCCCAACAGTGCAACCTGGGGTTTTGTTTATCATCTGTGACCAAGAAAGAACAAGCATACACCAGGTGCAAAAGTAGCCTGGCTTGAACCAAGTGCCCTTGCCTTCTCTTTACAATAAGGTACTGATTTCTGTATGTCAAACGTAAGTGTTCACACAGAATAAAGGAAAGAAGGTGTCGTAAGAATTTTAACTTAACCTGTTCCTCTCATTTGACAAATAAAGAGCTTTAGGACCACAGACAGGAAGAGACTTTCACAAGGATACATAGCTTTTAGAAACCAGAAGGGAAATTTTCTCCACCTCCTGCCAACATTTGTGCACACTCTATCTCTATTCCCCGCCACGCTTTTTCTTCCTAGCACTCATCAGCACCTGATCTAATGTTACGCATTTACTAGAATGAAGACTCTGTGAGGGCAGAGATTTGTTGTTGTTGTTCTCCACTGTATCTTCAATGCCTAGCAGAGAGTAGATGCTCAATAAATATTTTTAATGGATTAATAAATGAATTTTTCCTAGTTCCCAGTTGACTAAGTGTGAATTTGAATGATTAATGTTGCTGATTATAAAATGCTGTGTCTTCACATGCAAATGTATGCCATACTAAAACATTTTATTTTTTTCAAAGTTGATCCAGAGAGAAGCCTTGGACATGTTTTACTTGCACCTTCAGTATCTATAGCATCCTCTAGTGTCTGGAGACCAGCTTCTTATCCTGAAGACATCATTCTACTGGCTATGAAATTAATCAATCATCCTTTTGTCCTCAGGCATCTCCATTTATTTGCTTGATGTCTGATCTTGTCATGGGGAGAATTCATAGAATAATTGGTTGCTTAGCATCACAGACCTCTCCAACCCAGTATTCCCACTTCTCTGGCTCATCATTAGGCCAGCTCCTTGGGTGTGCTCATCTATGTCTTGGAGATAGTATCCACTTCAGGGAAGGGGCCTTTGCCTTCCTTCCTCATTCCACATAGTATTAGTCCTTGACAGTCAGGAGAAGTTGCTTTCCAAGTGACAATTTATTATTCATGAGCTTATGACGGGGTATTTATCAACTCAAAGTAACATACATGCTGGTCATCACCTCCTGTCCATTTCATGCAGGAAGAAGTGAATTGTTCCTTTCCCAAAAATATTTTTAAATCCATAGTCCTCTTCTTAGTTTTACATCATAATGATTTACCCTCAGGCTCACTCTCTCAAAATCACTTGTCTCACTGGCAAAGTACGAACGTAAGGGCAAGAGTTAATTTCTGGATGATCCTGCTGTAACAGGCACATGGACCTTCTCTTCCCAATATTCTTCCTTCTTATCATTAGGATGATTTATAGTGGCTCAGGCTGCCCCCAGACTCCCTCGCAGTCCCCCTCTTTGCTCTATTTCCCTAATCACTCTGCCTATCTCTCCACACGTCTCTATTTATTCCCTTTTCCAACATGAGGCAGTCAGTATTTCAAGTCCCTCCTACACAAGTGAGACAGAGAGGCATCTATTAGTAACTGCTTTTGTTACAGCAGACCTAGGATCTAGTATTGCACACTTCTACCTGGTCACCAGGCTAAAAACTACTAAGCCTTCTGGGCACTAAGCCCATAAGGATTATATGTCTACACTTTAGTCATATGTTTAGAACACAGAAGTTGAAGAGATTACAGAAAGGCATTGATTTTATTTAAACTAGCAACCTGACTGGACCACTCAGGGGAATTCAATCCAATTGAGTTAAACTTCAGGAGCATCCGCTCTGTGCCACATATTGCACTAGGCATCCCAGACAGTTGTCAAGAGGCCAAAAACACAGTCTTTGCCTTCAAGGAGCTTACGATGCTCTAGATGTTCACATAAATAACCATAAAGATAGAAGGCAGGATGTGCTAAGTTACAATGGAGATACAAGCAGACTTTGAAATATGGTGGAGGAAAGCTGAAAGCTGTGAAGTACTTCACAAGTTGCCACCTCAACACTTTAAAGCCCATGGCTGGCAGTCTGAAAGAATACAGGTATTATTTAGGCCAAGCAGGCCAGCTGAAGGGGGAAGAAAGGATCAAATACTTAGAAATGTCTGATGTAAAGTCACTGAATACTGAACTAAACAACAGCCTGGAAAAAGTAAGTCTACCAAGGAAATCTACCACCTTCTTCCCAGGAGATTTCCAGGAGTTCCAGACCACTGAAATTAGATCACGAATAGAAGAGGAAGAAAAACACTTGGAACGACCAATTCTCTCTCCTGTTTTCATCATAGCAAAAAGCGGTCTCTTCTTCCTGCATTTTTTAAAACATTTCTTTTCATATGTAGATTCTCATTACCCTACCCAACCTTCTCAAAAAAGGAAAAAATCAGTATATAAAGACAAAAAATTCTATCTAGAGACCTATGTATCTTTCAAAGACCTATTACCAGGAACATCTTCCAATTTCTTTGGTGATGTTTCAGTTTTCCTGTATTGGTATCCAGGGGCACCTTTCCTAGGGCCTTTCTCAGCTATTTCTGTACCAGGACAGTCTTTCAGCAACTTTGCAGGAGATGAAGTTGAAGCCTAATGAAGATAAGTGCCCTCCTTAAGGTTTATACTGAGGCAGAGTCTAAACAGAAATCTAGAGTTCCAGATTCCCAACCCATGTTCCTTCAACTCAACCACTCCACTGTGATCAAGACTAATGGTTGGATTTAATCTGGTTTCTTCATTTCTAATATCAGTCTTCTAATAGAAAGCCATCATACCATATTTTTCTATGAATTACCTTTGAAGGGATGGGGATACCATATTTTTTCCATTTTGGAGATGCTCTGCTATATAGCACACACAGGCCAGTACTGAGAATCACCTGCGACAAGCCAAAACAAAAGTCAGAAAAACCGTCAGAACCACTGGTGGTTTGATGGATAGCTTGATGGCGCAGTGGCGAATCAGAAAGTACACTCCGCTCACTTCTTCTGCATGGAGCACAGCAAAAAGGCCAGAGGAGCAAGCCCTGAGATTTGGCTGGCATTTTGCTGAGAATGATGAGGCACAAGGTCTCTTGGTCAGTACTTTTTAGATGCAGGGGAAAGGCAGCAGGCATTTGTCTGTCACCTGCATCTCTGAAAGCCCAATATGAAGTACAGTCTTCTAACAATGCAGAACCGTAGTCTGCCCACTTATGCCTAGAGTCTTTCTCACGAGTATTTATTAGGCTTATAGAGGTCCTGACAGTGACCATTACCCAACCCATACAGCCCCTATTTTCAGCAGGTTTTCAGTATGGCAGATTAAATCTCTTCAATCAGACTAGATGATTCTGAACATGAATTAAGAATGTCTCCCTTACCAAACATAATCACAACCTCTATATAGCAGATTTTGGAACTGGTGGACAAAATCCTTATCTATTACTATCTAAACCCTGCTCAAAGCACATATCCCAAACTGCAATTTAATCATGTCTCTACCCTGCTTAGTCCTTGGGTAAGGCAAACAGTTAGCACACTTGACTGCTAACCAAAATGTTGGAGGTTCTAGTCCATCCAGAGGCACCTCAGAAGAAAGGCCTGGCAATCTACTTCCAAAAAAATAAACCACTGAAAACCCTATGGAGCACAATTCTACTCTGATGTCCATGGAGTTGCTACAAGTAGGAATCACCTCCATGGCAACTGGTCCACCCTGCTTAAAAACCTTCATTGTTGCTGAATTCCTCAAGGATGAATGTTAAACTGGTTAGCCTGAAGTTTCAGACGATTCGCAATCGGAAGACAGACAAGATGATCTGCCTTCCCCAGCACCAGCTCTGCCATTGGTCACCACATTACCAATCATTAAACTATTACATAGTAATATACTAAGGTGGCCAATGAATTAATTACAAAATGGGATAGACCAGAACAGTGGTTAAAAACATGGACTTTCTCTTATCTTACAATATGTACACTTCTATGCAAGCATATTACACTTCAATAAAAAAGGTTTTAAAGTGAGGTTTCACACCAGTGTGACTGAGGTAAAGTCCCTGCTTTACCACATTGTGGCCATGACATTGAGCAAGTCACTTCATCTCTCTGAGAGTTGTCTGTAAAATGGTCATGTTATAATACCTAAGGTTGTGGTAAGGATACAAAGAGACACAAGTGAAACATTTAGCACAGTGGCTAACACACACTAAGAGCTTAATAAATGGTGGCTACGGTTAATATCCACCACCAATCTGCTTGCCATACTGTGGTAGCTTGCATGTTGCTATGATGCTGGAAGCTATGTCACCAATATTTCAAATATCACAGGGTCACCCATGGTGGATAGGTTTCAGCAGAGCTTTCAAACTAAGACTAGGAAGAAAGGCCCAGCAAGCTACTTTCAAAAATTAGCCAATGAAAATCTTAAGTATCATAACAGAACATTGTCTGACACTTTGATCCACTTGCTTTGGACACAGCATGGGGGTAGAGGGGAGTGGACCAACTGCTGGAGAAGAAGATCATGTTTGGTGGAGTGGAGGGCTGGTGAAGGTGAAGGAGGCCCTCAGTGAGACAGACTGTCACAGTGGCTGCAGCAGTGGACTTGGACATACCAACGATTATGAGGATGATGAAGGACCAGGCAATGTTTTGTTTTGTTGTACACAGGGTCACCGTGAGTCAGAGCCAACTCAATGGCAACTAACGACAACAACAACACAGATAATACAGATGAATGAACGCTAACCTCCATGTCAACACCAGATGCTTCTTTCACTGAGCACACACTGTGTATCAGCAACCGTGTTAGATACTGTTCCAGGAGCTTGTTGGTCAAATTTCTGTTGACAGCTTAAAGCCCTCCTAATATTTGTCATATAAGTAATGATTTTTTACTGTCTCTTGGAAAAATAAAGAGATTAGCAAATTGTGACTGTTGTCTCCTTTACTAAAGTAAGGCAAAGAGAGCTCTGTGCACCTTTCCCACAAGGTAAATATATCTTGCAACTAGTGGAACAGATAATTCTTGCAAATTCATGTGTAAAGAGGCTATCTAGAACAGCTGTTGTTTAACATCAGTTACCACCTTCATCACCACTTCCAGCCAGGGCTCTGAACTGGTTCATTCCAGTTTGAACCCCTGCTTAGAATTTGCATTTCCACCCCCAGATATACTGAATCAGAATCTACAGTTTAACAAGATCTCCTGGTGATTCTTATGTATAATAAATTTTGAGACTTACTGCTCTACTAGTGGTTTTCAGAATCAGTCCCTGTCATGGATTGAATTGTGTCCCCTAAAAATATATGTATCGATTTGGCTGGGCTATGATTCCTGATATTGTGTGATCGTCCACCATTTTGTCATCCAGTGTGATTTTCCTATGTGTTGTAAATCCTGCCTCTGTGATGTTAATGAGGGGGTATGGGTGGCAGTTGTATTGATGAGGCAGGACTCAATCTATGGGATTGGATTGTGTCTTGAGCCCGTTTCTTTTGGGATATAAAAGACTGCAGCTAGCAGAGAGACAGGGGGCCCTCATGCCACCAAGAAAGCAGCACCAGGAGCAGAATACATCTTTTTTCCTGGGGTTCCTGTGCAGAGAAGCTCCTAGTCCGGTAGAAGACTGATGAGAAGGCCAACAGAGAGACAAAGGCTTCCCCTGGAGCTGACACCTTGAATTTGGACTTTTAGTCTACTTTACTATGAGAAATAAATTTCTATTCGTTAAAGCCATCTACTTGTGGTATTTCTGTTATAGCAGCACTAGATAACTAAGAATTGAGAGAAAGCCATCTCCTGGAGCTGACAGCCTGAATTTGGACTTTTAGCCTACTTTATGAGTAGGTCGCTATGAATTGGGATCAACTAAGTGGCAACGGGTTTGGTTTTTTTGGTTTACTGTAAGAAAATACATTTCTCTTTGTTAAGGCCATCTACTTGTGGTATTTCTTTTATAGCAGCACTAGATAACTAAGACAGTCCCTAACCAGCAGCATTAGCATGGCCTGGGAACTTGTTAGAAATGCATGTTCTCAGCAGGGATTCGAACCTACTTCCAACATCCTCTTGGGGCTAGTGATCTTTGGAGAATTAAAATGTCCTGAAGAATATGGCCAACAGGTAGGCTCACGCAGATGGTATGCTCAAGGGTAAGGCTAAATGACAAAGTGCTTGCTTTTAAAATAAAAACTATACATACCGTAGCACGTAATATGGGCTAGAGTGAGATGCTCAGACCTCAGCACTGAAAAGCTCTGTAAAAGAACGACAGCATAAGTTAATGGAGAGAACAGTCCTTGAGAGATTTTAAAATAAAGAAGATCTAAAATGATGGAGAACATGGATCTGGCAAGAGGAATAGGACAAATACCAAGGTTTTAGATGTGAGAGAGGTGAGAATGGGATAGACCAGGGGTTGGCAAACTATGGCCTATAGGACAAATCTGGCCTGCCACCTGCTTTTGTAAATAAAGTTTTATTGGAACAAAACCATACCATTTATTTACACATTGTCTATGGCTGCTTTCATGTACAAGGGCAGAGTTGAGTCATTGCAACAGAGACCATACAGCCTGCAAAGACTAAGTATTTACTATCTGGCCCTCTAAAGAAGAAGTTTGCCAATGCTTGTAATTTAAAAATGTTCTATATCAGTGATTATCAAACTTTATCAGGCACCAGAATCACCTAGAAATCTTGTTAAAATGCAGATTGCTGAGTTCTACCCCCAGGATTTCTGATTCAAGACATCTAGGGTGGAGACTAAGCATCTGGACTTCTGACAAGTTCCAAAGACCAATCTCTGAGAACCACTGCTTTAAGTTTACACTGGCCTGATACACCCAGTAAGAGTAATGGGGGGGGGGGTGTTAAGGACAGTTGATTAAAAAATTGTGTTTAATTTTGAAAAAAATAATATGGTTGGAATATATTGTTGTTGCTGTTGTTGTTAGGTGCTGTCAAGTCAGTTCCGACTCATTGCAACCCTATGTACAACAGAACAAAACACTGCCAGGTCCTGCAACATCCTCACAATCCTTACTATGCTTGAGCTCATCGCTGTAGCCACTGTATCAATCCATCTCGTCAAGGGTCTTCCTCTCTTTTGATGACACTCTACCAAACATGATGTCCTTCTCCAGGGACTGGTCCCTCTGGATAACATGTCCAAAGTAGAACTCTCATCATCCTCACTTCTAAGGAGCATTCTGGCTGTACTTCTTCCAAGATAGATTTCCTTGTTCTTTCAGTAGTCCATGGATTCAATATTCTTCGTCAAACCAACTTCATATGGAAAGCAAAGAGGCTCCAGATACGTAAAGCATTACTGAAGAAGAACAAACTGGGAGGCCTCACACTACCCAATGTCAGAACCTATTATATCGCCACACAGTAGTCTATAAGAGATGAATCCCCAAAACAGGCGAGAAAGCTAAAAGGGAAAACTGACTTTGAGGTGTTGGTTAGTAGACAGTAAGGCTTGAGTTTTATAGATGTATCTATATACAGACCAAACAAATCCAAGAATCATCTGAGCAATTCAGGCTAAATGATTTATTAAATTAGATCAGACAGTTGTGTCAAAAATAAATCAACATTGTTGTTTACTTGTCTTAGTTTCCTAGGGCTGCATAACAAAATACTACAAAGTTGGTGGCTTTAAATATGAGAAATTTATTGTCTCACAGTTCTGGAGGCTTGAAGTCCAAATTAGGGTATCAGTCATGTTGATTCCTTCTGAGGGTTCTAAGGGAGAAACTGTTCTATGCCTCTCTCCTAGCTACTTGTGGCTCCCAGCAATCCTTGGCATTCCTTGGCTTGTAGATGCATCTTCACATGGTGCCTTCCCTCTGTCTATCTGTGTCTTTTCTTCTCTTTTGTAAGACACAACTCAGATGGAATTAGAACCTGCCCTACTCCACCTTAAAAGATCCTATTTCCAAATAAGGTCACATTCACAGGTACCAGGGGTTAGCAGTTCAACATATGTTTCTGGGGGGCATAACTCAATCCATAACACCTGTTAATACACTGATATACAAAGTGATCTCTGCTCTTAGGGGAATCAGGATATGAATGAAAAACTAGGCAACTCTGTGATGTGGGAGCACAGAGGCAGTGTCCAACTCTGCCTGTGACAAAGAAGGCTTCCTACTTGAACTGAATCTTGAAGAATGGCTAGGTGTTCAAGAATGGGCTTGTGGGGTAAGGAGGAGATGATGTTGTAGTCTGGAGAATACATCCTAAACAGAGAAAACAGCATTTTCAGAGGTGAGAGAAAGCACAGGAATTCAGAGGAAAGCAAGCTCTTCTGTATGTCTAAAACACCAGTTGCCTGAAGGCATGGTGAAAAATGAGACAATGGACTGACTATGACATCCTTTTGGGCCAGGCTGAGAAAAGCAGACTTTACTCTTGTAAGCATCTTAAAATGGGAGTGATGTTACCAGCTGTGTGCTTAGAAAGACCATGTTGAAGGTAACATGATAGACTTACTGCGGCAAGGCTGGAGACCAGTTAGAAGGTTTCTGTAGAAAACAGACAGTGGTAAGGCAAGAGGGGGGAGAAAGAATAAAAACTACTTAAATCTAAATCTTGATTTAAGTATATAGAAAACTCAATCAACAATATTTAGTCACTGATTGGACTTAATCGACAGAATGAGAAAAGAGTTGTTAAAGATGATTGTCAGATTTCTGGTGTGTGGCAACTGAGTAAATGGTGGTATCAGTGCCCAGATTAAGAGTGCAAGGAGAGAAGTGGGTTTTGGAAGAAAGAGGATGAGTGTGATTTTGGATACACTGAGTTTGTAATGTCTATAGGATTTTCATGTGTTTTTCAGTATACACTCAAAAATAGGGTCTAAAATCCAGCTGATAATAGCAAACTTTACTCAGTCTAAGGCACTCTTCCAAGCACTTTCCTTGTATAACTCATTTAATCCGCATAACAACTCTGTAAGATAAGTATTTTTATCAGTTGTTTTGCAGAGGAGGAAAGTGAGGTTCAAAGAGGTGAAGTAATTGCCTAAGGTCACACCGGTAAGATGACTTTCAGAACCCATTTTCTTTTTTATGGAAAATTGTTTATTTGTTTTTTATTGTTATAAAAATATATAACAAAGCATTTGCTAATTTAACATTTTCAAGTGTACAATTTAGTGATATCCATTATATTAATCATGTTGTGCAACCATCACCCATAATCATTGCTAAATTTCCCATCACCATAAACTGAAACTCACTGCTTCCTAAATAGAGCCTATTTTCTTGATCTCTATGTTATCTAGCCAAGCTCCCTCATTCTACTGAGGAGAAAATGTAATCTATCCTAAAGCATAAAACAACCTAGTATCAGAGTCAGAATCAGATTATAGTCATCTAGCCTGGAAATTAAACTTGGGCTCCCACGTAGTTGGTAAGAATTCTATCACTGAAATGCACTTCTCATTGCGTATACAAGGAAAAGCAAGCTTATGATTCACCTCCTAACAAGATAATAATAATAATACATTTGGTTAGTTCTGCATGCTAGAGAATTAAGTAAACACAGTGAAAATTCATTTTATGTAACTGTTACCCATATCAAAAGATGTCACAGGAGTTTCTTTCTACATAAAGAATAATGGGAGAAAAGACTGGTGTACCACAGGAGTTTCTCCTATCATGCTCCTCTGTGAGGGTGGTTCTCTGACTTATGCTTGGTAAAAGGGCCACTTGTTAAATCATGTTTTCCTTAGATCTACTGTTGTCTTAGGCTGGGTTCTCTGGAGAAGCAAAACCAGTAAAGTATATAAATATATATATATAAAGAGATTATATCAAGGAAACAGCTCACATGATTGTAGAGGCTAGAACGTCCCAAGTCCGTGGATCAGGGTAGAGGCCTCTCCCAAGTCACACAGTGGCAGAAGCTGGCAAGCCCAAGACTAGAAGGTCGGAGAGCAGGGCTCCCACTCACAGGCTGTGCAGATTGACGAATCCCAGGTTCGGCAGATAAGCTGACAGCTCAAGTCCCAAGAACGGGAGATGAGACGACAGGAAGCAGCCACAGGATCCAGCGAGAGCAAAAAGCCAGAACGTCTGCTTATATACAGATGAGGGCCACACCCCCAAGGAGACTCCCTTTCATCTGATTGGCTACTCACAGTATATTCAATCATGGGAGTAATTACATTAAAACACAGAGAATCATGGACCAGCCAAGTTGACACACAATCTTAACTATCACAGTTGTCAATTAGACTTTTTGCTCAAGGGAGCTCCTATCTCCCTACTTACCCATCCCTCATTCCTGGTTAGTACAATGTTAGATGAATCCATCGCCACCAAAGATTCAAGCTTAAATTACTAGTCACTCAAGGGAACATGGTTATTTAAAAGACTGCCTGACCAACATTCTGAAACTGAAGAAGCAATAAAAAGTAAAACTGCATGGGGGTTTCAGTATGTATTTTAGATAGATGATGGATAGATAGGTAGGTAGATAGTCTTGGCAGATAGATACAGATATATACATACATCTGTAGACAGATGTTGGACAGAGAGGAAAGGGTAAATAGGAAATGATGGATGTTGGACAGAGAGTAAAATATAAATAGGAGATCTGAGCTCTAGTCTTAGTTCTGCCATTAGCTACAGGTGTGACCTTGGACCAGTCACATAAACCTCTCTGTATCTCAGCTGCTTTGTTTGTAAAATGAAGGCCATGGATTAAATGATCTCCAAGTTCCCTTCCAATTCTGTAACTCCATGATTTTGTGAGATCCCCACTGATTCCCTTAGACCTAGGCAAAAAGGGTCCCCGTCCTAGGACTGGGGCCCTGTCCTAGGACTGGGGCCCTAGGGGTGCAGTGGTTAAGCATTAGGCTGCTAACCAAAAGGCTTGCAGTTCAAATACACCAGCTGCTCCTTGGAAACTCTATGTGGCAGTTCTACTCTGTCCTATGGGGTTGCTATGAGTTGAAATTGACTTGATGGCATAGAGTTTTTTGGTTTGGTCCTAGGACCCATGCTTTAGAAAGTCCCTGGGGCCAAAGGGATGAGTCTACTCTTCGAGGCGACTTCAAGCACCCAGGACCCTGGAATTCTCTGTTCAAACATCCCTAAACCAGCTTTCAGAGAGGCTGGTCTCTGTCAAAGTGTGAACTGAGCTTGACCATGCAGGCTGAAATGTCTATGTGTGTGTGTATGAGGCTCCCAGGGTGCGGGGAGGACTGGGGGCTAGTGAGGCATATAGCTGCTGACTGGCTGTCCTCTGCTACCACATTCTGCCACAGAGCTCTGGGGAGTCCCAATCCTGGCCTTCCAAGTCATTATATATTTGTTAATGTAGGAGGAAAGGAGCCCCAGTGGTGCAGTGGTTCAAAGCTCGGCTGCTAACCTAAAAGTCGGTGGTCAAACCCACCAGCAGTTCCACAGGAGAAAATGTGGCAATCTGCTTCTGTAAAGATTACAGCCTTGGAAACCCTATTGGGCAGTTCTACTCTGTCCTATAGGGTCGCTATGACTCGGAATCAATTCAACGGCAACTGGTTTGGTTTTTTTGGTTTAGGAGGATAGAACTCATTTAACAGTTTGTTAGCTTGATTAGCAGTGTCCCATAAACTAAATACTACAAATATTTAGACATATAGTGGTTGAGCCTCATTTGTATTCTTGTCCTAGGCCCTACAAATATTAAAGGTTAGCCTAGAGATTTCATGAAAACCCTGGTGGTGTAGTGGTTAAGAGCTATGGCTGCTAACCAAAAGGTTGGCAGTTTGAATCCACCAGGTGCTCCTTGGAAACCGTATGGGGCAGTTCTACTCTGTCCTATAGTGTCGCTATGAGTCGGAATCGACTCGACGGCAACGGGTTTGCTTTGGTTTTGGTTTTAGAGATTCACATGCAGGAGTCTAGCTCTTCAGAGCTCTATACGTTTCAGTTAATTTAATACACACTATAAGTAATGACGTGCAGTATGAGTGAGTGTGAGTGGATAGATTGTATGCACATTAATTCAGAGTCTCAAAATAAATAGCTATTCTTCTTCTGAAAATAAAACACTATGCCTATTCTTAAATGCTTTAAGGCCCCTAGGTTATTCTATTGGTCTTTACGGGGCACTGTAAATCAGTTATCTGTGCATTGTAAATCTAACTTCCAAGTAATATCCATTAATAAAACGTTGAAAATCTGGTTATCTGATTTTCTTTTCCTTTTCCATAGAGCAAAGAGAAAGTTGAGTTCAGAAGGTGAAATTTAGGACTCCAGCCATATGCTTGTAACTCCCCAGATGCTCATATTTTCTCTTACTCTTGCTCTCGCTTTTACATTCTTTTCATGCCTTGGACATCAACTCCCAAATAGAGGGGATTTCTCTTTGAAACTCCTCACCACTGCTGCTAGGACTTCACACCCTACCCTGGCCCTCTGCACACTCTAGCTACTCAAGGATCCTCAAATCCCTTAAGTCTCAGGCGTGCTCTCCCCACCTCTGACCCTCCTCCTTTCTCCACTTTTTCTATTTTTCTGTTTTACTTTGTTTTCTCTGGTCTTTCTCCTATCCCTTGTAACCTTTAATACTCCAATATTAATATTTCATGTTAAAATGTTAATGGCTGATTAAGGCTGACTCATATCACCCTATCAAAAACACTGATCCTTCATTAAGGAGTTCTCAACTTCAACATGCCTAAATGTCACTGACAGAGCTTGTTAAAATGCAGATTCCTAAGGCTCAGCCTGAGATTTTAATTCTCTAGGCCAGGAGTAAGGTCCAGGAGTCCGCACATTTTAAAAAGCACCTGAGGTAGTCTACAGATGGCACTTTGAGAAATAGCTTATTTTAAGAAATGATTTTTATAGTGTAAATTTCCGGCATGATGGTTTAAGTCTATGGGAAGACATTTTTGGACATCAGGTATACTTTCAGAGCACTTCAGGTTACCATAGTAGTAATAACTATGGTCTACATTTGTACCATGCTTTACAGTTAACACAACAGGCTCACATACTTAATCTGATGCACTTCTCAAACAACTCCACAGGTAGATACTATGTTATCGCCACTTTCCATGTGAGAAAACTGAGGCTCAAGAAAGGTAACTCAGCAACAGGGACTCAGCCCAGGTCATCAGTCTCCCAGTGCTCCTTCCACGATTCTCGGGCACACCCAAACCTCGGCTTATCTTGGACTAGAGGCCCCAGTGGATAATTGGGCATTTGCTTGAGGGCTTCGTGGGTGACCTTACACTTTTTGCTTCTGCCAACCGGGATTAAGAAAGTTTAAATGGCCTGGCATTGTATTTGCCTAAACTGCCTTGTAAAACTGTTCCATTTCCAGGAACTAGAAGTAATTGTGCTTACATATAAGGAACAGATGAGAAACTGAAAGATGGATGTCAGAGGCAAGGACACTTACATTTACCACATCCCCACAGTATGAAATGAAGAATGTTTAGCAGCACTTCGTGGTATTTTGAAATCACCACATCCAGACTAAAATAAAGCAATAATATAGTCAAAAACAAAAGCAAGTTCATTAAAATCTAATCACGTCCTTCTCCTTTATGCATTAAAATTGGAAGCTGTGAGTGATGCCTTTAATTATAGTCCTGATGTTGTAGTTGCTGAGCAGTTTATTTAAAGTGACACTATCATTTCCTTATTACATAATTACTGCTACTGAATTTGTAATGTAAACAAATAGGAGACTAATAACTCTGAGACAGAAGTAAAATTGTTAGCACTCACCAGAAAATAATCTTAATGTGTTTATTGCAGACTGCTGATTCAGACCTAATTTAGTTTGAGAGTTCACTAATTAGAAGGAATATCATTACAGGCTCACTTTTTTGGCAGGATCTACACCTACAGAACTCATGGTGCTAAAAACAAAAAAAAGACTCATGGAAAAAATCAGTTTCCACACTGAAAAAAATCAGTGTCAATATGATTTTCCTCTTCTCTTTAAGCCTGCCTATACAGCTCTGGATGTCCAAGATTAACCGGAGCAGGTTAAGGGAAATAGGATTCTCATTAATTCAAGCTGTGGAGCTGATCCACGAGGTAATGGACCACCTTATAAGCAGCGAATACTCCGTCAAAAGAAGTATTCAAGAAAAAAGGCAAGAGAGTAGATTCTTATACTGAGAGACTGAACCAAATGATCTTTTTTTTTAATTGTTGTAATTAAATGAACTTTACATTTCAAGTTAGTCTCCCATACAAAATTTTTATACATACATTGTTATGAGACCCTAATTGCTCACCTCATTCTGCAACAGCACACTCCTCCTTTCCACCCCCGATTCCCCATGACCATTCATCCAGCTCCTAACACCCTCTGCCTTCCCATCTCACCTCTGGACAGAAGCTGCCCCTTTGGTCTCTTGTATCTACCTGACTAAGAGGCACACTCCTCACAAGTATCACTTTATGTCCCACAGTCCAGTCAAATCCCT
>NW_004443937.1:3366559-3397971 GCF_000243295.1 Trichechus manatus latirostris
CCTCCAGTCTCAGTCAGACCATTAAGTCTGGTCTTCTTACTAGAATTTGAGTTCTGCACCCCATCCTTCTACTGCTCCATCAGGGACTCTCTATTGTTGAACCAAATGATCTTGAAGGTCACTTTAGGATTCTATAATCTCAGATTCAGATCAGAATTCAATAAATCCAATCCACCTCTAGACATTTACAAAAACAATTTGTCTGAGCTTTAAAATATCCTAGATGCTTTTCTATATGCTTTAAAAAACATGCCATTGGTTGTCAAGAAATAAAAGATAAAAAAAGAAAAGCTGAAAACACTCTGTGAACTTCTGATTTAAAATAAGGCATGGTCATCACATACAAAGAGATCTTGTTAGTAAATTTTTGTTATGAAGTGGTTAGGCCTATGATTCAGTCTTATGGCTAGCAAGGAGCTAGAATTTTATGTCTATGAATTTTATGTTCATTTTATGTCTATTTATTTCCATGGAAAAATCATGTTGTATGCAGACTTCAGAAGGCACGGTCCCTGCTTATTGAACAATCCACATTTGAAGTTTCAAAGAGATGATCTGAGCATCACATAGAATCTCATCTTACTATAAAGAAAGATGTCTGCAAGTTCAAAATGTTGGCATACATACTCAGAATAACCAATAATGGGTGAAAATTATTTTCAGTTGCAGGAGATAATGAAGGGCTTATTTTATTTTGCATTGTTCCTTTAAATCTAACAACAACTAAAAATGCTGGTGAATTACTTAATGCATGGTACATTATCCTACTCCAGCCCAATAACCACCACAGATGCTTCCCTCCCTTCTGTCCTCAACAGATACAAACTGAGAGTCTACAGTGTTCTAAGCATTGGGCCTCGGAGACAGCAATGTTTCTCTTCTCTGAACTGGGATCACACACACTGAAGTTCATTCCAAAGTTAATAATCATGTTAACTGTAGCAGTTGAAAGTTAATATTTGGAGCCAAGAACCACAATAATAACAAACGATGACGCAGTTAATAATTGCAATAATGATTATAATGACTATAAATTAACAGATCAATTATAATAAATGCTGCAATCGCAAGTTAGAGCATAACTTTATGATAAAAGATTAATAAGAAAACAGATGAAAAAGTATTTGTACATATATGGGTAACAGCAGATACGTGTGAATTGCCAGGGTCATCAATTAGACTGGCTTGAACAAAGATTTCCCTTTCTTTGCTTCTTCAAGGATGTCCCCCCAAGAAGAAACTTCTTTATGGCGGGTCAAACTGAAAACAGGAATTATCAAATTCAGTCCGGATGGAGTCACACTGGACCCACCAGAAGCAAATGTCTTGCACTGGATATCTCAACCCCACCTTAACCTTAGATCCTTTTCCCTTTCTTTCCCTAATGAATGATACCTTTAAGATAACTAATTGTGTGTCTATTTCAATAACCATCTGTGAAGAGGTATTGTTAAATGCACTCAAGATGTTGCAAGTTCTATGTTTGTTCAACTCTGTTGTTTTTGCTAGTTGCCAGTGAGTTGATTCCATCTCATGACAACAAACTTATGGGGTTTGTATCCCTGGAACAAAGACATTAAGATGATGTGGATCCACCTGGAAGCTTATACTGTATGGGACAAGACATTCTATGTCACAAGATGCCAAGATCCCACAAGAAGATGACCAGAACCTAAAGACCAACACTTCCAAATTGAGAACCAAATTTGTGTTTGGAGGTTCAATTCTCCCATTTTCTCCAGTAAGACCTTTCTCAAGTGAGAGAGAGCTAAACTAGAAGAGAGGAGCAGAAACATAACCAATAAAGTGGTATATCATCATATGCTCTTTAACCTACACAAATCCAAGTATATGTTGCTCAATAAAAATAATAATAATTTAAATACTGTTCGAAAATCTGCCCACCATTTCAGTCAATTAAGTATATGGCCCAGAGTGTGTGGGAAATGAAATGCATGGTGACAATGGTTAAAGTACTCAGCTGCTAAATGAAATGTCAGTGGTTCAAACTCACCAGCCACTCCACAGGAGAAACGATTTGGCGACCTACTCCTGTAAAGATTGCAGCCCTGGAAACCCTATGAGACAGTTCTACTGTGTCCTACAGGGTCACTGTGAGTAGGAATCAACTCAACGGCACCTAACAACTGTTCCTTAGGCAATTTCACTTCCTTGTGCCTAAAAATAAAAATGTCCCTGTGACTAAGACCAATTTTAACTGTGTGTTCACAGGCAATATCTATTACACCCAAATTTTGCCCGACTGACTATGAAGGTAACCTCTATGTAACATAAGATGCAAACTCACTACTTAAACATTAACCAAAATTTTCTCCTCAGAGACAAATGTGAGCAGTTACATTGTCTATTCCCACGATGCCAGAAATTCATGAGGTTAGTGAAGTTTCTGAAGATGTAGTGAGCCACACTCTTCTTTTTTTCCTCTGTATTACACAGATGTGATTTTACCTGGTTCCAGTAAAAGTTTACATCTATTCCAAAACCACACATCTACTAAAATTCACCCTGCAGGTAACGAAGTCAACCCAAAATGCTACTAGCACCTTCCAGCAGGACCTGATGTGTTGTTGGGACTACGGGCCTTCTGAACTGCCAAATGCGTTAAGTAATGATGCAACACAGACCATACCTTCATGCCAGGAGGGATCTGAGTAAACTTTTGTTAATTCTAGGTTTTATACTGTACTAAAACATTGATTTTCTTATTCACACATTTGAATTCCTGTTCAATCATTTGATTTTGTTTTCCTTCAGAGGACTACGTGCTTCTTAAGGCTAGGGACTATATATTGTTTGCTGTTATATGATTCCTGGTTATACCCTTGGCACAAAGACATTAAGATAATCTAGGTCCATCTGGAAGGCTGTATTGTATGTCAGAAGATGCCAGGATCTCACAGTAAGATGATCAGAATCTGAAGACCAGCACCTCCAAATTGGCATTACAGTTGCTCAATAAGTGTTTAATGAATGAATGAACAGATCTGTGGACTTAACCTTGACAAAGGCAAAATTTTTTGGGGGGGGGGGTCCCAATAAATGAAAATCAAAGTTGCTTTCAGGGCAGCAAGTATAGATAGTCCTGCCTTTATACTCACCAACTACTGCAATGCGGCAGATGTGTACAGGGGTGGGCTGTGTTTGAATACGTGTGTAAACAATAATTGAAGCTTAATGATTGTCTTAGTTACCTAGTTACCCAGTGCTGCTGTAACACAAATACCACAAGGAGGTGGCTTTAAACAACTATTTTCTCATAGTTCTGGAGTCTGAAAGTCCAAATCTTGGGTCCTGGCCATGGTCATTTCTTTCTTGTCCTTAGCCCCAGCGTTCCTTGGTTCCTTGGCATTCCTTGGCTTGTAGACAATCCATACGTGGCATCTGTATTCCCCTATTTGTGTGTGTGTGTGTCTATTCTGGACTTTTTATAACTCAGAAGTTTAAGATCCACCCTATACAGGTATGACCTCATTAACATAACAAAAGAAAAACCCTATTTCCAAAAAGGATCACATCCCCAGGTACAAGGGTCAGGAATTCAACACATATTCTGGGGGACCCAATTCAGTTTGATCTATAACAGTGATTAAGAAATTTCTTCTAATTCTGAATTTAGTGTTTGTCTTAAATTTCCTTCTGAACTTCACACTACAAAAATAAGTTTTTCATTTAACAGCATTTTTTGACCATGAGCTTCATTGTTATATCCCAATGTTGTTATATCTTGTACTCACTTTGATTTTGACCCCTCATGATAGAACTTGTTTATGCACATGTTTTACCTCTCCAGAAAGCCTTGCCCAGGGCAGAATTCTGGGTAGTAGGTTTCTAGCAAAACACTTGTCTAATGAGGTTACAACAGGCTTGGTCCAGGACTATAAAAGGTAGCGTACATGGTGGTTAAGAGCACAGGATGGGAGTCAAAGTGCTTAGACTTAGATTCTGGCTCTTTTCTTAGTGCCATTTCATCATTTTCTTAACCTCTCTGAGCCTCAATTTCCTCATCTATAAAATCAGAATAATAAGAACAATTACCTCAAAATTACCTTGTGGTGATCAAGTGAGACCATCCATGTAAAGCACTTTGAATAGTGCCCAGCACATGTTAAGTCCCTATTGTGCCAGGGCTATTATAAGGGCTTTACTTGTATCAGTCTGCAGAAAAGCTACAATTAATATGTAATAAATATTAGATGTTGTCAGTTATTATTATTGGTTTAACTATATAAAATTATCAATATTTCACCATTTTGACCTATAAAGCTAACAAGTTCACATGGGTTCAATCTGACATTCTATGAGCTTAGACAAGGAGGTGATTTGGTCAAGTCAATCAGTTCTGTTCAATCAGAAGATGGGGGAATGAGGTAAACCAGTTGTTTGTACAATCAAGTCCTAAATATTGATCCGTTTGTAATAGTCTCTGCACATAATAAGCTGAGGTTCATACTGCATTTGTATCTCCTGACCTGACCCAGGAAAGGATTTCCTAGGAAGCACAGTTAAGCACTTGGCTACAAACTGAAAGTGTGGTAGTTTGAACTCACCCAGAGGCACCTCGGAAGAAGTCTGGGGATCTGCTTCTGAAAGGTCACAGTTCCAGCACACACAGGGTCCCTATGAGTCACAATCAACTTGATGGCAATTGGTTTTCTTGACTCAGGACAGAGATAGGAAAGCCATCTTGGGAGGATCCGAGCCCCTGAATACTCCACAACAGCACGCTTCCACATGTCTCTGTTCTCCAACAACTCGCTGCCCACTCAAGGCTACCCTTGTCTATTTTGGCAGAGTTGGCAAATGCCTATGGGATACAATTCCAGGGAAATTTTGAAAACCAGTCTATCTTATAATAAAATGTCTAAAATCTGAGGTAGTAGTCATCATCACCTTGGGGTCAGGTATTAATATTCTAAGAGGATTCTTGATAAATATGCAATTATGTTACCTGAACATAATCATACTTTACTCATTTAAAACAAGTTGCCATTCAGTCAATTCCAACTCATGATAACCCCATGTGTGTCAGAGTAAAACTATGCTTCATAGGGTTTTCAATGGGTGATTTTTTTGGGAAGTAGACTGCCAGGCCTTTCTCTAGGTGGACTCAAACCTCCAATTTTCAGTTGGCAACTGAGCATGTTAATCATCCATACCACCTGGAGACTGCTTTTACTCATTTAGGACCCATTAAACAGGATCTCACCTTAGCTAACAGATCACTGTCTGGATAGGTGAGAGGATGTGAATGCTGTGATGAGGCAAGTGATGGGAAAGGTTAAAATATACAAAGTGGGGCAAGAAAAAGGGAGGCTCTGGATTAATGACTCAGGATATTCAAGAACTGAAGTGGGAGATAAAACTAAAAATAAATGGTCCAACCTTACCTGGGCTGACACTCTCTCTCCATGCTCTTCCTAATCCTCTATATCCTTTGGATCAGCGACAACACCTTCAACACCTCCAGCCTCCCACTATGCTCTTATTCTTTGGTCTTAAATCACGCTTCCTCCAAACTGAGATTATCTCAAACTGCCTTTTTCTGCCTAACATAAAGTGACTGCTTTCATCTGAGCATCTGCAAAATCACTTTTCTTCACCCTTCATTTAGAACACATTTTTAAATATAGCTCCAGTAGCTGTTGTGCTTAACAACATCAGTGAATTGCACTCCGCTTGGAAACGCAGATAGCCACTGATATCTGTAGAGATTCTTAGTTCTTCCCCCCAAAAAATCCCTGAGCTGAATGATTTTCTTTTTCTCTTTTAATAAGAAACAAGGATTCTCTGAAGCTTTAAACAGTTTTTAAATGAACTAAGAATTCTTATTGGGAATTTTTTTTTTTTTTTAATGAACTGAACACAAGCATTAACACAGGAACAGTTGGACGCTAATCATTTAACTGGAGAAAACTATATTACATGGCTAATGGAAACACTAGGGAAGCACAGGGGAAATAAAAACTATGTGTCAGCAACAGCAAAGTGTCTGTAGGCAGCTCCAAGTTACCGCGTAGGCTTGCATTACTATAAACAGTACAGAAGCAAGAGTTAATCTAACATTCTTCTACTAACCTCTCGAGAATTTACCATATGAGGCATCTCAGTCCTATAAAAACCAATAAGGACTAGCTTTGGCATTACTGAGGAAGGTGCTGTTTACAACGCTCTGTTGGCATGTTTAGCAGAAAAGCAAGTTATCATACCAATAATAACAATCCCCTACATTTATAGACATGGGGGCAATGGTGCTTCAAGGGTAGAATTCTCGTCTTTCATGTTGAAGACCTGGGTTCGATTCCTAGCCATGCACCTCATGCATAGCCACCATTCATCTCTCAGTAGAGGCTTGTGTATTGCTATGATGCTGGACAGGTTTCGGTGGAACATCCAGACCAAGACACACTAGGAAGAAAGGTCTGGCAATCTACTTCCAAAAATCAGCCAATGAAAACCCTATGGCTCCCAACATGGGGCTGGTATAGAACTGAGCAGAGTTTCATTCTGTTGTGCATGAGGTCACCATGTTGATGGCTGACTCAATGGCAGCTAACAATAACACAACAACAACATTTATAAAAGATTTTATCCATTGTCCTCCTTGAATCTTTACAATAACCCTAGGAAAATGTAAATTATAAGTGAGGTTCAAAGAGGTTAAGGACCTACCCAAGGTCACATAGATAATAAATAACAGAGGCCAAACTTAATTTAATACTACTCAATGAACATTTACTGCTTTCTTAGTCTCTGTGTTAAGCACTGCAGACACCAGAAAATAAGTCATAATGCCTGCTCTCAGGGAATTCACAGCCTAATGCAGGTGGTAAACGGGTATTCATTCATTCAACAACTAACTATATGTTGAGGGTCTGCTATGTACTACTAGGGTGCTGGGAAATAAGCAGGGCACAATAGGCAAGGTATCTACTATCACGGAGCATGGAGTCTAGCGAGGTCAGACAATAAACAGGCAAACAAATAAGACAATGTATTTAGTGCTGCCAACTCATTAAAACGAGGAGTATCATAGAACTAGGAGTGTTCTATAATAGATCAAGAAAGGCCTCTCTGAGAATCCGACACTTTAACTGTGGCTTGAGCAGAATCAAGACATTTGAAGGTCTTGGAAGCAATCTACTTGGAAGGGGCAAACCAGGGAACTTGTCTTGAGGCTGCATTTGCATAGTAAGCCAATTCTTTTTACTTAGATTTTATATTTATTTGGAGTGGTTTTGGGAGAAGCTAATGGAGAATATGGAGGAGAGAAGATAGAGCAAATCTTCCTCCCTCTCCACCATATTCACACAACAAGCCACACCTTGGTGTAGTTTTGAGACAGAAATAAACCTGGTGTGTTTGAGAAACAGAAATAAATCTAGAAAGGCCAGACCTTAACGCACCAGGGAACCTGGTACACAACAAAGAAGGAAGGGGCTACGTCATGTAGGTCCTTGACAGCCACAAGAAGGAGCCTGGATTTTATCGCACTAAAAGGAGAAGCCAACAGAAGATTTTCAGCTAGAAATTATATGATCTGTTTTACATTTTGAAAGAAGAACTCTGGCCACGGTATGGAAGATGGTTAAAAGAAAGCAACAGTAGAAGCAGGCAGACCAGTTAGGAGGTGAGAAATGAAAGCTTTGGGATATATTTAGGCTGTAGAACCAAAGGACTTGCTATTAATTGGATGTGTAAAATGAACACAAGACAGAAATCAAGGTGACTTCTAGATGTTTTGATTGAGCAGCCAGATCACTGATGATACTATTTCTCAGGATTGGGAAGACAAAGAGAGAAACAGGTTTACTAACAACAATTCTGTGAAGGAGGCAGGGGCCAAGATGGCAGAGTAGTCACACACTTCCTGTGGTCCCTCTTACAAGAAAGACATGAAAAAACAAGTGAATCCATTATATATGACAATCTGGGAGCCCTGAACATCAAAGGTAAGGTTGAGGACTCACACTGAGTGAAAGGGGGAGGGAAAGAAGGTTCAGAAGCAGCGAGGAGATACCAGACCTGACCTGGCAGGAACCAGCACCCTTCAGGCCAGATCAGCTGGCATGTGCGGTGAGGAAAGGAGTGGCATCTGGGATGCGTTTTCCACATCGGGAGAGACCGAGCAGTGGAGATTCTACTCAAGACTCCAGAACCAGTGAAAAGCGGTGCTCAGTGGGCAAAAGATAAGTACACGTGTCTACACGCAGATCAAAAACTACCCTGTTTGGGAAGAACCTCTCTCCCAATAACCTGCTTCATCCCGACTCTGCACCGGGTCCCAGGCTGGCTTCAGCAACTGCCACAACCCCTAGGTTGAAGTAGGGCCTGTCACATGCCCTGGGCCATTCTCTCAGCCATGGAGAGAGAACAAACTAACAAACAGGAAAAAATAATCTGCCAGCTCCCCTAAGCCAAGAACTCAGGGAAAGCACAGCTCCATAGGCACAGGTATAAGGGGTCCACAGGCTTTGAATGCCTTTCACCCATGCATAGACCTGTGTGGGCCCATTTCAACAGCATAGGCCCTCATTTCCACAGTACAATAGGGTATATACCTGAAGCCTAACTTCAACTGTATCAGCTATATGGCGGAATGGCAGGTTTGTGACATTTAACACCACTCTGCCCATTAAGCAGGGTCCTCACCTACCCACATCTGGGGCCTAAGGACTGGTGGCTCCACCCACACTACCTAGCCACCTGCAACAAGGGTCCAAGAATACCTGCTGCCTCCTAGTCCTTACATTCAACAGCACTGGGTGCTCATAGTGTGGTTGCAAAACTCACCTACCTACGCACTGCAGGGACAGAGACATACTTTCCTCCCAGACACTCAGGGGCAACCGTCAGCTCCCTGCCTTGCTCAGCGCATGACCGCCTACTGCAGCCAGATACCTGTGCCTAATTCAATCACCCCTGCCTGTCTGAGACTGTAGGTGACAGCCTGCACCAAACACTTGGTGACTGACTACCTGGACACCTGGGCTGAATCTACACGAGAAAAGTTAACAGATTCCTGCAATCACAGACCAAGTAACATATCTAACCACCTGGTGTAAGGACGTTAGAGTTTTAAAGGTGCCAATAATCAAACTAGCTCACATGAGCGGCCTATTTGGGCATATCAAAACAAAACAAGAAGCTAGGACACAGTAAGCAAACATAAAATAAATACATATAATAACTTACTGATGGCTCGGAGACAACAGTCAACATCAAATCACATAAAGAGGTAGACCATGATGGTTTCGGCAAACTCCCAAAACAAAGAATCAAGAAATCTTTTGGAGGAAGAGAATTTCTTGGAATTATCAGAGGCAAAATACAAAAGATTAACATACAGAACTCTTCAAGACATCAGGAAGGAGATCATGCAAAATGCAAAACAAGCCAAGAAACACACAAACAAAGCAATAGAGGAACTTAAGAAGATTGCAGAAGAGCACAAGTGCAAATGTAACAGGCTGCAAGAATCCACAGAGATAGCAAACAGAAATCCAGAAGATTAACAATAAAATTTCAGAATTAGACAACTCAACAGAAAGTCATAGAAGCAGAATTGAGGCAATGAAAGTCAGAACCAGTGGGACTGAAGATAAAGTACTTGACACCAAATTATTTGAGGAAAAATCAGATAAAAGGATTTTAAAAAATGAAGAAACCCTAAGAAGTATGTGGGACTCTATTAAGAGGAATAACCTACGAGTGATTGGAATACCAGAATGGGGGGGATAACAGAAAATACACAGAGAATTGTTGAACATTTGTTGGCAGAAAACTTCCCTGATGTCGTGAAAGATGAGAAGATATCTATCCAAGACATTTATCAAACCCCAAACAAGGCAGATCTCAAAAGAAAGTCACCAAGACATATTATAATCAAACCTGCCAAAACCAAAGATAAACAAGAGAATTTTAAAGGCAGCCAGGGATAAACAAAAAGTCACCTACAAAGGAGAGTCAATAAGACTAAGTTTGGACTATTCAGCAGAAACCATGCAGGCAAGAAGGCAATGGGATAACATATATAAAGCACTGAAGAAAAAAAATTGCCAGCCAAGAATTATATATCCAGCAAAACTGTCTCTCAAATATGGTGGCTAAATTAGGGCATTTCCAGATAAACAGAAGTTTAGGAAATTTGCAAAACCCAAACCAAAATACTAAAGGGAGTCCTCTGGTTAGAAAATCAGTAATATCAGAAAACAACCCAAGACTAGAACACAAGAAAGAGTGATGAGGTATCAACCCAGATAGGGAAGTCATAAAAATAAATCCAACTTAAAACGCTGAAAATAGGGAAACAGAGACGTCAATATGTAAAAGATGACAACATTAAAACAAGAAAAAGAGGGGCTAAAAAAAGGAGTCACAAATCTTTCATACAGAGAGGAAGTCAAGGCAATATACAGCAATAAGAGACTGGTTTAAACTTAGAAAAATAGAGGTAAATATTAAGGTAACCACAAAGGAAACTAACAATCCTACACATGAAAATAAAAAACAAGTAAAACATCAAGATTCAGCAAATACAAAATCAACAACGAGAAAGATGAAAAAAAAAAATAAAGAAAAACAACTCAGCACATAAAATTAAGTGGAACAAACTGTGAACAACACACAAAAAAAGACATCAAAATGACAGCACTAAACTTATACCTATCAATAATTACACTGAATGTAAATGGACTAAATGCACCAGAAAAGAAACAGAGTGGCAGAATGGATAAAAAAACCACGATCCATCTATATATTGCCTACAAGAGACACACTTAGACTTAAAGACATAAACTAAAATTCAAAGGATGGAAAAAAATATATCAAGCAAACAATAACAAAGAGCAGAGTAGCAATATTAATCTCTGACAAAATAGACTTTAAAGTAAAAGCCACCACAAAGAATAAGGAAGGACACTATATAATGATTAAACGGTCAATAAACCAGGAGGACATAACCATTATAAATATTTACACACTCAAGGACGGGGCTCCAAAATACATAAAACAGACTCTAACAGCATTGAAAAAAGAGAAAGAAAGCTCCACAATAATAGTAGGAGACTTCAACACACCACTTTCGGGGAAGGACAGAACATCCAGAAAGAAGCTTAACAAAGACACGGAAGATCTAAATACCACGATCAACCAACTTGATCTCATAGACATATACAGAACATTCCACCCAACAGCAGCCAAGTATACTTTCTTTTCCAACAAACATGGAACATTCTCTAGAAAAGACCACATATTAGGCCATAAAGCAAGCCTTAACAGAATCCAAAGCATCAAAATATTACAAAGCATCTCTTCTGACCATAAAGCCTAAAAGTAGAAATTAGTAACAGAAAAAGCAAGGAAAAAAAATCAAACACATGGAAACCGAATACCATCTTGCTCAAAAACTACAGGGTTATAGAAGAAATTAAGGACTGAATAAAGAAATTCACAGAATAAAATGAGAATGAAAACATATTCTGCCAGAACCTTTGGGACACAGCAAAAGCAGTGCTCAGAGGTCAGTTTATAGCAATAAATGCAAACACCCAAAAAGAACAAAAGGGCCAAAATCAAAACATTAAACTTACAACTTGAACAAGTAGAAAGCGAGCAGCAAAAGAAGCCCTCAGACACCAAAAGAACACAAATAATAAAAATTAGAGCAGAATTAAATGAAAAAGAAAATAGAAAAACAATTTAAAGAGTTAACAAGACCAAAAGCTGGTTCTTTGAAAAGATCAATAAAATCGATAAATTATTGGTGAAACTGACAAAAGAAAAACACGAAGAGGAAGCAAATAACTCGAATAAGAATGAGATGGGTGATAATCACAACAGATCCAACTGAAATTAAAAGAATCATAACAGAATACTATGAAAAATTGTACTCTATCAAATTTGAAAACCTAGAGGAAATGGACAAATTTCTAGAGACACACTACCTAACTAAAGTAAACACAAACAGAAGTAGAACAACTAAATAAACCTATAACAAAAGAAGAGATTGAAAAGGTAATTTAAAAACTCCCAACAAAAGAAGTCCTGGCTCGGACGACTTCACTGGAGAATTCTACCAAACTTTCAGAGAAGAGTTAACACAACTACTACTAAAGGTATTTCAGAGCATAGAAAAGGATGGAATACTCCCAAACTCATTCTATGAAGCCAGCATAACCCTGATACCAAAACCACGTAAAGACACCACAAAAAAAAGAAAATTACAGACCAATATCCCTCATGAACACAGATGCAAAAATCCTCAAAAAAATTCTAGCCAACAGAATTCAACAACATATCAAAAAGTAATTCACCATGACCAAGTGGGATTTATACCAAGTATGCAGGGATGGTTCAACATAAGAAAAACAATCAATCTAATCCATCACATAAACAAAAGACAAGAACTACATGATCTTATCAACGCAGAAAAGGCATTTGACAAGTCCAACACCCATTCATGATAAAAACTTTCAGCAAAATAGGAATAGAAGGGAAATTCCTCAATATAATTAAGGGCATTTATACAAAGCCAACAGCCAACATCATCCTAAATGACAAGAGTCTGAAAGCATTCCCCTTGAGAATGGGAACCAGACAAGGGTGCCCTTTATCATCACTCTTACTCAACATTGTGCTGGAGGTCCTAGCCAGAGCAATTAGACTAGAAAAAGAAATAAAGGGCATCTAAACTGGTTAAAAAAAAAAAAAAAAAAAAGTAGAAGTATCTCAATTTGCAGATGATATGATCTTATACACAAAAAAACCCAAAGAATCCATAAGAAAAGTACAGGAACTAATCGAAGATTTCAGCAAAGTAATTAGGATACAAGATATACATACAAAAATCAGTTGTATTCCTCCACACCAAGAAAGAGAACTTTGAAGAGGAAATCATCAAATCAATACCATTTACAATAGCCCCCAAGAAGATAAAATACTTAAGAATAAATCTAACCAGAGACAAAAAAGACCTATACAACAAAAACTATAAGACACTACTGCAAGAAACCAAAAGAGACCTGCATAAGTGGATAAACATACCTTGTTCATGGATAGAAAGACTCAACATTGTGAAAATGTCTACTCTACCCAAAGTAATCTATAGATACAATGCAATCCCAATTTAAATTCCAATGGCATTTTTTAATGAGATGGAGAAACAAATCACCAACTTTAAATGGAAAGGGAAGAGGCCCCAGATAAGTAAAGCATCACTGAAGAAGAATAACAAAGTGGGAGGCCTCACACTACCCGATTTTAGAAACTTTTACACCACCACAGTAGTCAAAACAGCCTGGTACTGGTACAACAACAGATACACAGACCAAAAGAACAGAATTAAGAATCCAGACATAAATTCATCCACCTATGAGCCGTTGATATTTGACAGAGGCCCTAAGTCCATTAATTGGGGGAAAGACAATCTCTTTAACAAATGATGCTAGCATAACTGGATATTCATCCGCAAAAAAATGAAACAAGACCCAGACCTCACACTATGCACAAAAACTAACTCAAAATGGATCAAAGACCTAAATATAAAACTGAAAATAATAAAGATCATGGAAGAAAAAACAGGGACAACGCTAGGAACCCTAACACATGGCATAAACAGAATACGAACCATAAGTAACCATGCACAAACACCAGAAGAGAGACTAGATAACTGGGAGCTTCTAAAAATCAAACACTTATGCTCATCAAAAGACTTCACCAAAAGACAACCTACAGACTGGGTAAAAATTTTTGGCTTCGACAAATCTGATCAGTGTCAAATCTCTAAAATCTAGAAGATACTGCAAAACCTCAATAACAAAAAGACAAATGACTCAATTAAAAAACGGGCAAAGGATATGAACAGGTACTTCACCAAAGAAGACATTCACGTGGCTAACAGACACATGAAGAAATGATCACAATCATTAGACATTAGAGAAATGCAAATCAAAACTACAATAAGATACCATCTCACCCCAACAAGGCTAGCATTAATCCAAAAAACACAAAATAATAAATGTTGGAAAGGCTGTGGAGAGACTGGGACACGTAGATACTGTCAGTGGGAATGTAAAATGGTACAACCATTTTGGAAACGATACAGCGCTGCCCCAGAAAGTTAGGAATAAAAACACCGTATGATCCAGCAATGCCACTCCTAGGAATATATCCTATAGCCGTCATATGAATAAACATATGCACACCCATGTGCATTGCAGCATTGTTCATAATAGCAAAAAGATGGAAGCAACCTATATGCCCATCAATAGATGCACAGATAAACTATGGTACATATACACAATGTAGGATTACACAACAACAAAGAACACTGATGAATCTGTGAAGCCTCTCATAACATGGATGAAATTGGAGGACACTATGCTGAGTGAAATAAGTCAATCACAAAAGGACAAATATTGTATGAGACCACTACTGTAAAAACTCATGAAAAGGTTTACACACAAAAAGAAAAAAATCTTTGTTGGTTACGAGGTATGGGTGGGGTGGGTGAGAAATACTAAATAGACAATAGGTAAGTGGTAACTCTGGTGAAAGGTAAAACAGTACACAATACTGGGGAAGCCAGCACAACTTGTACAAAGAAAGGTCATGGAAACTCCACAGACACATCCACACTCCTTGAGGGACTGAATGACTAGGTGGAGGGCTGCGGGGACCATGGTCTCGGGAACATCTAGCTCAATCAGCATAACACAGTTTATGAAGACAATGTTCTACATTCTACCTGGGTGAGTAGCATCTGGGGTCTTAAAAGCCTTTGAGCAGCCATCTAAGATATTCCACTGGTCTCACCCCTTCGGGAGCAAGGGAGAATGAAGAAAACAAGTTACAAGGGAAAGATCAGTCCAAAGGACTAATAGACCACAACTACCAGGGCCTCCACCAGACTGAGTCCAGTACGACTAGATGGTGCCTGGCTACCCACCACTGACTGCTCTGACAGAGATCACAACAGAGGGTCCTGGACAGAGCTGGAGAAAAATGTAGAACAAAATTCTAACTCACAAAAGAAGACCAGACTTACTGGCCTGCCATAGATTGGAGAAACCCCGAGAGTATGGCCCCTGGACACCCTTTCAGCTCAGTAATGAAGTCATTCCTGAGGTTCACCCTTCAGCCAAAGATTAGACAGCCCCATAAAATAACATGAGACTAATGGGGCACAACAGTCCAGGGAGAAGGACTAGAAGGCAGGCGGGGACAGGAAAGCTGGTAACAGGGAACCCAAGGTCGAGAAGGGAGAGTGTTGACATGTCTTGGGGTTGTTAACCAATGTCGTAAAACAGTATGTGTACTAACTGTTTAATGAGAAACTACTTGTTCTGTAAACCTTCATCTAAAGTACAATTATTAAAAAATTATTACAAATTAAAAAAAAGAAAATGTTCTGCATCCCACTTTGGCGAGTGGTGTCTGGGTCTAAAAGCTAGCGGGAAGCCATCTAAGATACACCAGCTGGTCCCAACCCACGTGGAACAAAGGAGAATGAAGAAGATCAAAGACACAAGGAAAATATGAGCCCAAGAGGCAGAAAGGGCCACATAAACCAGAGACTCCATCAGCCTGAGGCCAGAAGAACTAGATGCCCAGCTACCACCAATGACTGCTCTGACAGGGAACACAACAGAGAGCCCCAGATGGAGCAGCAGAAAAGTGGTGTGCAGAACTCAAATTATAGTAAAAAGACCAGACTAAATGGTTTGACTGAAACTGGAAGGACCCCAGAAGACATAGCCCCCGGACTCTCCATTAGCCCAGAACTGAAACCATTCCTGAAGCCAACTCTTCAGACAAAGATTAGACTGGACTATGGGACATAAATGATACTGGTGAAGAGAGTGTGTCTTAGTTCAAGTAGATACACGATACTAAATGGACAGCCCCTGCCAAGAGGCGAGATGGGAAGGCAAAAAGGGACAGGAACTGGTAGAATGGACATGGGAAATCCAGGGTGGAAAGGAGGAGTGTGCTGTCACACTACAGGGAGAGCAGCTAGGGTCACATAGCAATGTGCATATAAATTTTTGTATGAGAAACTGACTTGAACTGTAAGCTTTCACTAAAAGACAATAAAAAAAATTCTATTAAGGTCTGAGGTGTCTATTAGACTTGTGGAAAAAGAACGACAATACAGTCGATTACTGCTGATAAAATAAAGGCATATTCTAAATAAAGTTCAAACACAAAGTTGAAGAGATTAACTCTGTGAGAGCAGAGAAGGTCAGGTAAGGCTTCCAGAGGAGGTGAGATTCGGTGATATATTTAAAAATGATTAACAAATGGTGAATGGGTGAGAATGGCATCTGAGGCTGAGGGAACACGGCATGTGCCAAGGCAGGGAGGGATGAGAAAAGAGTTGGGGCAAAGCTTCACCCATTGTGCTACATCTGTCCCTTGAGGGCAGCCTGAGGTTTCTGGGCACAGCAAGGCAGCCAGAAAAGTGTGAAGTAGTAAGTACATGACTAATGTTAGAGGAAGAGCTTGAAATTGTGAAGATGAGAAGAGTATTAAACTTTAGGTTAAAAACTCTGATTTCCAATCTGAACTCTGTCACTAATCAGCAGGGCACACCACTTCCATTCTCTGGACTCAACAGTAAATTCAGGGTGTGAAATAAAATTATTTCTAAGGCACCTTAAAGTCAAAACCAAACTCACTGCTATCAAGTCAATTCCAACTCCTGGTGACCCCATGTGTTACAGAGTAGAACTGCTCCATAAGGTTTTCTTGGCTATAATCTTTACAGAAGCAGTTCATCAGGCCTCTCTTCCACTGAGGTGCTGGGTGGGTTCAAACTGCCAACCTTTAGGCTAGGGGCTGACTGAAAACCACTTGCGCTGCCCAGGGACTCCTTTTTAAAACACCTCATAGATCTGGAAATCCATGGAACTGCGACTAGTAGTCCTCTTGCTCATATATAATGTTTATTTAAAACCAAACCCACTGCCATCAAGTTGATTCCGACTCTAGCGACCCTACAGGACAGGGTTGAACTGCCCCCATAGGGTTTCTAAGGCTATAAAATCCTTACAGAAGCCAACTGCCATATCTTTCTGCCACAGAGCAGCTGATGGGTTCAAACCACAAACCTTTTGGTTGGCAGTTGAGCACTTTAACCACTGTGCCACCAGGGCTCCTTATGTTTATATATACATATAATTATATGAAAGACAATATACTATGTTCATATATTATATACTATTAATATGTAACATCCATATGTATATTACACATACATACAAACATACAAAAATCCTTGACCTCATTTCTAAAAGGATTTGAGGCAGCCTACAAAAATACATATAACACAATAGAAGTAAATAAAGAGCTATGGCCAAGAGGAATAGATACATGGAAATAAGGTGATGAAAGTAATGATGTTACAACTCATATCCCAAAAACGAATCCAAAAGCAGTTTCACAGGGATTTCAAAGGCAGCACGGTGTGGTGGTGAAGAACATAGATCTGAGCTAGACAGCCAGGATTCAAATTCTGCCTCCACTGTTTACCATCTGGGTGACCATACACAAGTCACTAAACGTCCCTGAGTCTCAATTTCCTTATCTGTAAAATGGAGGCAACAATGATGCCTACTTCATGGAACTGCTGTAAAGATTAGTGAGTAAATTCATATAAAGTGTTTAAAATAGTGCCTAACACATAAAAACACTCAGTGTGCATGAGCTATTATCAGTAGAATAGGCCACAATGCAGTCAATGTCAGCATGCCAAAACACAACTCAACGGAAATAATTATTTAAAAAAGGGATGGAGTCCATATATGAAACTCTCCAATAGTGTGGCACAGCACTGCCCAACAGAACTTTCTGCAATGATCACAATGTTCTGTATCTGTGCTGTCTAGTATGGCACTCACTAGCCACATGTGACTACTGAGCACTTGAAATGTAGCTAGTGTGACCGAGGAACTGAATTTTTAATTTTATTAATTTTTAAGTAATCTAAATTTAAATAGCCACATGAGGCTAGTTTATTGGCCCATGTGTTGGGCAATGCTGAATGCAAGGATCCAGGTCGCATGCCCTTTGGGTGCTCTTCCATGAACATTATTCCTCACAGCCAAGCTTCTGACAAGAACCAGGAAGGTAAGAATGCAAGTCCACTTAATTCTAAGTTATTAGTTAAAGGGAGACGGAGTCCCTGGGTGGTACAAACAACTAACGTGCTTGGCCACTAACCAAAAGGTGGGAGGTTCGAGTCCACCCAGAGGTGCCTCAGAAGAAAGGCCTAGTGATCTACTTTGGAAAATTCAACCACTGCAAACTCTATAGACCACAGTTCTATTCTGACACGCAGAGGGTCACCATAAGTCGGAATCAACTCGACAGCAACTGGTGGCAGTGGTGGTGCTGCTGGAGTTAAAAGCAGAATCACATGCTCAATGTTCATAAAAGTAAAGAGTAGCGTTAGCATTTTGTTGTGAAACTCAAGAAGCCAACCCATCAGGAAGAGCCTAGATAAAAACCCACTAACCACCATATGGAGACAGGCCAAGGTAATATTTGCAGATAGGACTCAGGTTTTCCTCAGAAAACAGTTCAGAGTTTGCTCCAATTTGTAATAATAAGAAATCGCAAAGTTCTACCTACTTTATCAAGTTGTGGTGAGAATTAGAGGGAAAAAATGCATATAATTACTTAGCGTATTGCCTCGCACAGCAAACATTCAATACATTTTAGCTCTTGTTACCATCATCAGAACTAAATTATGCTAGAAAATATACCTGTAATAATTCCAACCCGAAAAATTTTTTAAGCAGATATTAATAATCTAAATAAAGTACCCTATAATATCAAATTTCAAGCAATGTTATTTCCTGATGAACCTTACAAGATAAGTTAGTGGTAAAATATAATCTATACAAAGTTAATGAGTTGACTCTTATGGATACAATTTTTAGATCTTGCCCAATTAAATGCCGGACCTCTGCCAAAACTGATGACCTGGATTTTGAATTAACTGATTTAAAGTAATCAGATCATACAGCCATTGTGGAGACTACTCTAAATTTGAGAAAATAAAATTGTACTATTAGCATTTAGGTAAATGCTTATCTGTCTGTTCTCTATAGCAGTGAAGCATGCCTTTGGATCACCCAGGAATAATATAAAGTCATTAAGATACACATTAAAAAGGAGAATCTGAAACATACAGTATCTTGTCTCCCTTGAAATTATTTAATCTGTCAAGAAACTGTCTCAAATGACCTGGTTTCTGTCTGTGGTGTTAGAGTACAAGTTACAAGTCCCATATAAGTATCACTAGTCAGGAGTTTACAGCTAGGGCATAACCAATTACTGTACATAAGCCAAGGGCTGAGGGAATGTCAATCAAAGCAACAACTTCAAGGTTCTCAAGAGACTTATTCACAAACTGATGAAGCTTACATATAATGTTGGTCAGTAAGTCAAGACTGCTCCTAAAGCTCAGCTGCTCCTCCTGCAAAATGCTGTCCTGAGAAACTCAGACTTGGAATTTACCAAAAAGGAAATTGGCCTACATTTAGATGGAGTAATTTAGACGGAGCAGGAAGTATTTTTTAATAGACTCATTCTAGCTATGATTCCAAGTATTTGTTTATTCCTAGGTAATATGAGTAAAAAATAGACAAGGATCTAAGCTTATCATGGAAAAGTAGTGCTGAATAGTCCAAAGACAAATAATCCTCACCTGGTGTTGTATTTACCAGCGTCGTCGACCTGGGCCATGTTCATGGTCACAGCCGTCTGGACCTTGGAGGCCACAGCGTCCGCACCGGAGGCCATGGCTGCCTGTGCACCTCGTTCTTCTTGTGGAGGGTGTTCTCAGCGTACACACGCGAGCACTCCACATTTTTCTGCTGAAGGGCCTTCTTCACTTTGGCTTCCTCGGCCTTGGAGTCCTTCTCTGCCTTCTTGGCCAGCTTTTCCAGCTGCTTTGCTCTGAACTTCACCTGGAACAGCGTACCATTTACATGTGGTGTTCACCGGCTATGACGCTCCGAAAGGCAGAAGCAGCGGGTCTCCAGGAGGCCGCGGTCTGGGTGTCCATCGCACTGAAGGCTCCACCCAGCGGGGACTTCCGGAGTCACATTTCTGCTTCCGGTCCGCAGCCACGTCACATGAGAGGAGGATGGCCTGCACGTGAGTAGGGGTTCCCCCTCCCTTTTTTGAAAATTAACCATTTATGTTAATATACCAGGACTTGATGTAAAAAAAAGTTTAGTTAACTCACGCGATCCAATAATAAATACTCTTAAGTTACTCTTCAGTCTGAAAAATAAAGTCCAAGGCAATTGATTATGATTTTTAAAGGTGGGAGTTTTGCTCAGCATCATCTTCTATGAACACTGACAAACTAAGAATCCTATGGTTCTCTTCTCTGGTGTCTTAACTATGAAAAAAAATTTACTGACGGCTTGTGTTGTTATTTGGCGTCAAGCTAGCTCTGACTCCTGAAGATCTCATATATAACAGAACAAAATGTTGCCTGATCTTCATGATCTGCACCATCTTCATGATCTTTGATAAGTTTGAGCTCATTATTGCGGCTATTGTGTCAATCCATCTCACAGATGGTTTCCATCTTTTTCACCGACCCTCTACTTTCCCACCCATGATATTCTTTTCTAGTGATTGGTCTTTCCCAATGATGTGTCCAAAGTAAGTGAGCCAAAGTCTCACCTCCTTGCTTCTACTGAACATTCTGGTTGTATAAAGCATGTTTATTAGCAACATTGAATTGCACTGAGATTATAGAGATTTAATATGGTGGCACAGGATGGCTGAGATTGGTCCTTTTGGGTATCAGAAACTATATATATAATTCTTTGCATCAATATCAGTTGTATAACAGTAAAAAGTACTACGTGATTAAATCGTATATCAATTAGGAATAGTTCAGGCTATAAGGAACCGGAAACATGGTTTAAATAATTAGGGACTTTTTTTTAATCATATAAGGGGAAATCCAGAGGATGTAGTTATTGGTTCTGGTTCAGTTAGCTCCAAAACCTCTGAATTCTCTTGATATTTCCCTCATGGACTAGGGTGGCTGCTGCAGCTCCAACCATCAGATCACATTCCAATTTAAGGAAGGAAGGAGAAGAGGTGACACCTACTGAAGATGCCAATTCTAAGCCAAAATCCTGTGTGTGATCACTCATGCCCACCACAGGCAGTTATTCTTTCCCTAAAAGATCTCATGGCGGGGAGCTGTCCCCCAGACACCAGACTTGGTGCAAAGCCAATGCATTGCAATTTTCTAGAGGAAGCTGCAGTCAAGGAATCAGCATTCCACCCCCCCATCCCCCTCCCACCAGCCATGCTCATACATACAGTTGCATTCCTAGCTGAGGTACCTCTATTCTGAGGCCTCCTTGTCATGGGCCTCAGGTAGGGCACTTTTCTGCATTCTGACTCAGTACTTTTTTACTCCTAGCCTTCCTTCCTCTCCCTGCCCCTTCCCTCTCTCATAAACAGACAGGAACCTTTGTTTGGGGCTCCTCACCAATAAACAACCTCCCTTCAGCACTGCTTCCATCTGACCCTAACCCCACCCCAGTGCTGTTCCACAGAGAAAAATCAGAACACAGCGAAGCCAGCATCACTTTTTGCCTCTTTCCTGCACTGTTACAATAACTAAACAACGGTTTGTTGATTTCAGTTTGGCTTATTATCCTAATTGACCACTTTGACACCTGGTAGTTCAACACCTGTATCAGGAAAACAAACTTTCCCAGAGACCCTACAGCTGAGTTTTATTCCCACCTTATTGGCCTGAACTGGGACACAGATGGCCACTCTTAGCTGAATACTGAGAAAGTGGTTGGTCAAACAATCATCAGTGCCTGTCATAACCTGGAAATGAATTCTATCAGGAACATGAGGGCTAAGAAGTTCAGAAAAGAGAGAAGTATAGGGTGAGCAGCAAAGAGATCATTTCATAGAGGAGATTAAACTTTAAACTGTGGTTTAAAAGATGGATAAACTTTGGAGATGAGAAGGCATGACAGATGGAATAAATAGACTAAGGAATGGATTTGGGCAAGAAATGTGCTCCTGGGACAGAGAAAGGATCACCCTGCTTCTCTAGAAAAGAATAGGAGAAAGGATATTTTGATTCAGGAAGTAGAACAGTTGCCCTCCAAAGGGTTGGGGGAGCATGCCACTCCTATAAGAGAATCTTTAGCAAGTAAACCAGGAAACTCCTATAAAGGATATGCTACTGTCTAACCAAGCATGTTAAACATCCATCCCAAGCAAGTAGCCTTAATACGTACATATTACACTCTTCAGGAAAAACAAGTAAAAAATGCCTTCTGCAACAAAATGAAAAAAGCCCCATTATGCCACTATTTCTGCTTTATCTCCCACTGAGATCCACAGGGTATCCATTGATGAAACCAAAGCAGCAAATATAAGTCTCCGATCTTACAATGAACAGAGTAATCATTAAACTAAAACACCAAATCTGAAATGCTTCTGAATAATAATGACTTTAAATTGCTGCTTTCTTTCTCTGTATTTGTTTTAGGCTTTTTTGTTGGAAGAGATAGGAGGACATTGGTCAAGTGGAAAATGTATTCAGTAACTGCAGCAGACAAGATCAAAGTAACATCTTCTCAATATTCCCTAAGAGGCATGTTTCTCCTGTTCTTTATTAATTGGCAGTGAAGGTCTAAACAAAGAATGGAAATAAAACCAGTGAGTGGGCTTCTTTCATGTCTCTTGTTATACCTCCCAGGAAGTAGCAGGCAGTTAGATGCCAAAAAGCTCAAGGGCCAAAGTCATTGCTGCCATGTCCAAGTGAGTTACACTGGAAGGAAATCTGCAATGATCACTCCGAAGGAAGGCATCTTTTGACTTAGTAAAAGCTCCCCTCCAACATTGTTTCCAGTAGTCTCATTTTGAAGGTAGATACTTTTTCTTCTCTGACCCCAACTGGCAATTAGATATCCCTGCTTATTAATCCACCCAAGAGACTGTTCCTGAATATTAAAATGTAGGATTCTTTCATTATGCAACCATGCTGGAGATGGAAAGAAATAACAAAGTGCAAACCCACAATTGTAACTTCCTAGAAGTTGGTAGACTGACAATGGCCCAACAACAAAAAAAGACATTTTAATTAACGTGCCTCCCTGTGGCTCTGCCTTTCTTCTTGTGTGCTCAGCTGGAGTAATTAGAGGAAAGCCTGAGGGGTGCCTACCCCAGAAGCTGCACTCAGCCCTCTCCAGCTGAGACTCATTCTCCATTGGCAACTGTCTCCAACTGAGAAGAGACTCAGCATGAGCTATAATGTACATCTGCTCTGGGGAATAATCCTCCCCAGAATCACCAGGAAGTATCTTGTTCAAAAAGCGAGGGGGGGGCATCTTACTCATTTTAAAAGAAAAACATAAGAAATATGATTTGATATTGACTGTTGTCTCTGAGCCATCAATAAGTTATTATGTTTATTTATTTTATGTTTGTTTGCTGTGTCCTAGCTTCTTGTTTTGTTTTGATATGCCCAAATAGGCTGCTCATATGAGCTAGTTTGATGATCGGCACCTTTGAAGCCCTAATGTCCTGTCACCAGGTGGTTAGATCTGTTACTAGGTATGTGAGCTCAGGAGACACCCACTCCTCCTGTGTGGATTCAGTTCAGGGTGCCCAGGTACATAGCCACCAAGTGTGTGGTGTAGGCTCTCACTTAACAGTCCTAGACAGGCATGGGTGATTGGTGTAGGCACAGGCATGTGGCTGCAGCAGGGGGACACACTCTGAGCAAGGCAGGGGGCTGACGGCCACCTCTGAGTGTCCAGGAGGAAGGCATGTCCCTGTTCCCTAGAGCACGTGGGTGAGTGGGGTTTGCAGCCGGACTATGAGCACCTAATGCTGTTGGCTGTAAGGACTGGGGGGCACCGCTTATTCATGGGCCCCTATCGCAGGTGGCTAGGTGGCGTGAGTGGAGCCACCAGTCCTCAGGCCCCTGATGTAGGTAGGTGAAGACCCTGCTTAATGGGCAGAGCAGTGTCAAATGTCAAGAACCTGCCACTTCACAGCTGAAACAGTTGAAGTTAGAGTTCTGGTATATACCCCGTTGTACTGAAGTAATGAAGGCCTACGCTGTTGAGATGGGTCCACACAAGTCTATGCAGGAGGAAAGGCACTCAAAGTCTGTGGATCCCTTGTGCCTGTGCCTAGGCAAAGGAGCTGTGCCTACCCTGGGTTCCTGGCTTAGGGGAGCCGGCAGTTTATTTTTTCCCCCTTCTGTTAATTTGTTCACTCTCCAAGGCGGGGAGAATGGCTCCAGGGGTGTGACAGATCCTGCTTCCGGCCCAGGGGACTCAGCAATTGCTGAAGCCAGTCTGGGACCCAGTGCAGAGCTGGGAGTGGGGAGATAAATGGGAGAGAGGTTTTTCCCTAAAGGGGGCATTTTTGATCAGCGCAGTAAGAGGTACACAAGTACTTATCTTTCATGGAGGGCTGCTTCTCAGTGGTTCTGGGTGGCCGTGTAGAGTCTTTGGTGCTGGGTCTCTCCCGGTGCAGAAAACGCACCTCCTGAGCATGGCTGCTTGCCTGCCTCACCACTCACCCCCGAGATGATCAGGCCTGAAGGGCTCAGGCTCTCGCAGGGTCAGGGCTGGCAACTCCTTGCTGCTTCCAAACTGTCTCTCCCTCCCCAGCCACTCAGTCTGGTTCCTCAACTCTGCGTTTGATGTTCAGGGCTCCCAGACTGCCATATATAATAGAATCACTTGTTTTTTCGGGTCTTTGTTGTAAGAGGGTTCACCGGAAGCATCTGACCACTCTGCCATCTTGGCCCCGCCTCCGAAAAACATAAGAAATAATCATCTAAGAAAGATCCCCTTCCAACCTATTACCACTCTGATATAAGTTCCTCTTCTGAGATGTCTCCTAGTATTCTTTCTTTAAAAGCTTTTTGAGGTATAATTTATAATACTATATGTGATAGTTAACATTATGTGTCAACTTGGCTGGGCTATGATTCTAAGTGGTTTGGCAGATATTATGTGATCACCTTCCATTTTGTGATCTGATAGGAGCAGCCAATCAGTTGAAAAGGGAGTTTACTTGAGGGTGTGACCTGCCTCCAGTATCTAAATGGATGTTCTGGAAAACTTTGCTCTCTTTCTCGACCCTGCACCCTTCTCATCACCTGACCTTTGGTTCTTGGGACATAAGCATGCAGAGGTCTCAGGCCTACAGCCTGACCTGAAGATTTTGGATTTGCCAACACCCGCAACCCCATAAGCCAGCAGAGCCCTCCAGCCTGCTGTCTAACCTGCATATTTTGAGTTCATCAGCCCCTACAACCATGTAAGCCAGCAGAGGTCTTCAGCCTATCACCTGACCCACGGATTTGGGACTTGCCAGCCCCCACAATTATGGGAGCCATTTCCTTTAAGTAAATTTCTCTATATATATATTTATATAGTCACTTAACTGGTTTTGCTCCTCGAGAGAACCCAGAGTAAGACAATTGGTACTGAGGGTGGTTCTCGAGGAACAAAATCTTAAGGATGAATTTTCTGAATTGGTTCCCAAGTCTAGCTAGACTTAAAAGGTACTAATGAGTTTATTTCCAGTAGTAAAGATGGCAGTGTTAATCCATGGCGTGATATGGCAAAGGAAATACACACATCACCACCATTGAATCAAATATTTGTGAAAGACAAGGCTCTGGATGATTGTGTATTTGCTGTGTTTCAACATTTTTTGTCAAACTGAGAAGTGTAATAAAATTAGCTGCTTGGCCCTACTTTTGCTAGACAAAGTGGAGAAAGAAAAGAATGGGCTCAAAGCTTTAGAGTTCTCGCTCAAAAGCTGCATAAAAGAAAGTTGCTATTTGTGCCCTGAAAGAAAGCCTTATTTCTTCTAGTAACAGAGGTGATATTGCTGAAAAACAAACCCAAAGTTTTATTCTAAGAGTGGCTGAATTATAACACCAATTGAATTCCCAACCTTGAATGGTGTCTGAAGTTAAAGTGAGGGCATTGATTGGGAAGAAATGAGATCCTAAAACTTGAGATGGGGACATATGGGCAGATATCTTAAAGTTGGGGACACTGAGCCCCTAAATTACATTAAATCATCCCTGCTAACAGAAGCAGCCCTCTCACTCCCATCTGAATATATTACTCTAGCTTTGTCTGCTAAGCCACCCTCGCCAGTAAAACCATCCCTTCCACCTCCATCTGGTTAGAGTAACCCAGTTGCATTTGAAGAGGCCTTGTCTGAGGCATGCATTGCCTGGGGCAGCACCTGGGGCATTGCCTGTGGCAGGTGCCTTGCCAGACATTGCTGAATGTCCCTAGGACCTACTACCACCAGTTTTTGCTGCTAGACCTATAACTAGACTTAAGTCCCAATTAGCCTCAAAAGGTGAAGAACAAAGTGTGACTCATGAAGAGGTATGCTACACCCCAACAGAACTGCTTGATTTTTCTAACATAAACGAACAAAAACCTAGCAGACATGTGTAGGATGGCTATTAAGGGTGTGGGATAATTGTGCAAGGAACATAAAGTTGAACCAGTCTGAGTTTATTGATATGGCCCTACTAACCAGATATTCTTCATTCAGTGTTTCAGCTTGAGAGGTTAGAGAAGGATCCAATAGTTTATTTGGTTGTTTGACTAAAATGTCAACCAAGAGGTGGCCTACACTCAATGAAGTTGAAATGCCAGAACTACCTTGGTCTAGTGTAGAAGAAGGTATTCAAAGGCTTAGGGAAATTGGAATGTTAGAGAGGACTTATCATGTTGGACCCACAGACCTACCCAGGGTCTAAAGACCAGCTATGACCACATGACCAGTTGCAGAAAGGAGGACTGTAATTGTTATGAATATTTCTTCCTTCTTTTGTTATACGTGCGTGTATGTGTGTGTGTATCTTTGTTTTTATATAAACAAATATCTTTATTTTTCTTCCCTCCATTAGCCCATTACTTATTATAAAATACAAGATGTGAAAGGGGCTAGTGCATTTTCAGTTGTATGCATGTTAGTTGTATCATGGTAGGTACAAGTATGATTTTATAATTGTCTTTATTTAGAGATTATTATGATTTAAGGAGATATGTATAGGTGCCAAATTGACAAGGGGTAGACTGTGATAGTTAATGTTATGTGTCAACTTGGTTAACCTATAATTCTCAGTGGTTTGGCAGACACTGTAATCACCTTCCACTGTGTGATCTTATGTGAGCAGCCAATCAGTTGAAAGGGAAATTTCCTTGCAGATGTGGCCTGCCTCCAGTATATAAATGGATCTTCTGGCAAATCTGGACCTTCGATGTCTATCTCTTGACCCTGCGTTCTTCTTGTTGCCTGATCTCCAGTTCATGGGACATAAGCCTGCAAAAGTCTCTGGCCTGCCACCTATCCTAAAGATTTTGGATTTGCCAATCCCCGCAATCCTGTGAATCAGCAGAGGCCTCTAGCCTGCTGCCTGACCTGCAGGTTTTGGGTTCGTCAGCCCTGCAACTACATTAGCCAGCAAAGGTCTTCAACCTCTCGCCTGACCCATGGATTTGGGACTTGCTAGCCCCTACAATCGCATAAGCCATTTCCTCACAATTGTGTGAGCCATTTCCTTGAAGTAAACTTCTCTATATATATATTTATATACACTTCACTGGTTTTGCTCCTCTAGAGAACCAAGACTAAGATATTATAAAACTCACCCATTTGGAGTATACACTTCAATGAGCTGTAGTAAATTTATAGAGTTGTGTAACCATCATCACAATCAAATTTTAGAACACTTCTATCACTCCCAAAATTTCGTTTGTGTCCTTTCACCATCAATCCCTGTTCCTACTCCTGAGCCCAAACAACCAATTGTCTTCTTTCTAATTTTGTGTTTTCTAGAAATTTCATATGAATGGAATCATACAATATTTAGTCTTTTGTTTGTTTCTGGCTTCTTTCACTTAGAATGTTTTTGAAGTTCATCCATGTTGTTGCATGTGTCAGTGCTTCTTTCTTTTTTATAGCAGAATAGCATTCCATTGTAGAGATATACCACATTTGGTTTCTACATTCCCCAGTTGATGAACATTTGGAGATTTTTTCCAGTTTGGAGGTATTATGCATAACATGAACATTTAGATACACATCTTTGTGTGGGGGTGTGTTTTCATTTCTCTTGGGTACATACCTTGGAGAGAAACTACTGACTCGTATGGTAACTATACGTTTTCCAACTTTTTAGGAAACTATCAAGCAATTTTTTAAGTGACTACGTAATTTTCCATTTCTATAAGGAATGTATGGGGGTTCCAGTTTCTCTACAACCTCAGTAACACTTAGTATTTTCAGTCTTTCTGAGAACAGATAATTTAGTAAGTATGTAGTGGTATGTCATTGAGGTTTTCGTTTGCATTTCCCTAATGACTAACAATGCTAAGCATGTTTTCATGTGTTTATTTGCCATTAATAGAACTTGTCTGGTGAAGTATCTACTGAAATCTTTTGTTCATTTTTTAATTGGGTTGTATATCTTCATGTTATTGAATTTTAAGAGTTCTTTTCCTATTCTGGACACAAGTCCTTTATCAGATATATAATTTGCAAATATTTCTCTCATTATATTGTTTGTCTTTTCATTTTCTTAATGTTGTCTTTTGTAGAGCAAAAATTTTAATTTATCTCCTATTGTTTGTCTTTTCTGTGTCCTATCTCAGAAATATTTGCCTGACTCAAGGTCAGAAAGATTTTATCCCGTTTAATTCTAGAAGTTTGATACTTTTAGCACTTACAGTTAGATATATGATCCATTTTGAGTTAAGTTTTGTGTATAGTGTGAGATAAGGGTCAAGTTTTGTTTTTTGTTTTCTGTTTGTTTTTGGTTTTTTTTTTTTTTTTTTTTTTGCATATGGATAGTCAATTGTTCCAGCATAATTTGTTGAAAAGACTCTTTTTTCCTATTGAATTACCTTGCAACTTTGTCAAAAATTAAGTGACCTACTTGTGTGGGTTTATTTCTGGAATCTTTATTCTGTTCCACTGATCTATAGTCTATCATACTGTCTTAGTTATCTAGTGCTGCTATAACAGAAATACCACAAGTGGATGGCTTTAACAAACAGAAGTTTATTCTCCCACAATCTAGTTGGCTAGAAGTCCGAATTTAAGATGCCAGCTCCAGAGAAAGGCTTTCTCTCTCTGTTGGCTCTGGAGGAAGGTCCTTCTCATCAATCTTCCACTGGTCTAGGAGCTTCTCTGCATAGGAACCCAGGGTCCAAAGGACATGCTCTGCTCCCAGCGCTACTTTCTTCGTGGTATGAGGTCCCCCTGTCTCTCTGCTTGCCTCTCTCTTTTATATCTCAAAAAAGATTTACTTAAGATACAACCTAATTTTATAGATTGAGTCCTGCCTCGTTAACATAACTGTCTCTAATCCTGCCTCATTAACATCATAGAGGTAGAATTTACAACACATAGGAAAATCACATCAAATGACAAAATGGTAGATAATCACACAATATTGGGACTCATGGCCTAGCCAAGTTGACACATATTTTGAGGGGACTCAATTCAATCCATAACACATGCCAACACCACACTGTCTTGACTACTGAAGTTCTATAGTAACCTTTGGAATTAGGTAGTATAAATTCTCCAACTTTGTTCTTCTTTTTTCAAAATTGTTTTGGCTATTCTATGTACTCTGCATTCCCATTTAAGTTTTAAGATCTGCTTGTCAGTTTCTGTCCAGGGTTGGTGCAATAAACTGCCATACCTGCGGTACCCTAGTTTTGCCTCTGTAATGAAGTTCAAAAACTAATCTACATGATAAATTCAGCATAGTACTTAGCAATGAGTAGGAAAGGCCACGAGGTAATCTTTTGGGGTGCTAGAAATGTTCTATAACTTATCTGGGTGGGCAGTGGTTGTATGGGTACCTATGTATTTAAAAATTTATTAAAATGTGTACTTTACTATATGTATAATTTGCTTCAAAAATTTTTAATGATGCGAGACTTCCAGCAACATGGCGCTCTAGGCAGAAGCACCACACCGTCCCTCCACAGCAAAGATCTGAAAAACTAAGCCAAACAGAGAGTACAGCAATCCTGAAACCCTAAAACATCAAATGAAGAGAGAAAGAACTCAGCCAAGCACCAAATGGAGTGAGAAACTGACAGAGAACGGAGAGTGAGGAGAGATTCATGCAGAGGTCCCCTATCAGCTAATGCAGGAGACAGAACAACCGGCAAACGGCACTATACACTTTCCCACCCTCCACCCTTCTTCACCTCTACTCAGCCTCCTCTGCTTCCTGCGGTCACAGTCTCTTGGCCGGGAAGCACCGGCTGCTTGGATTCCACCCGCCTGCACTGGCTGACTCCCTGAGTGGCATTTGTTGGCGCTGGTGTTGCTTTTTTCTGCTTCTTTTGATTTCTTCCTTACCTCACACCACCTCCCCCTCCTTTCGCTTAAATACCTGACTCTGGACACCATCTTTGCTTCTTACTAAGGGGCTGCGGAGCTCCATTCGAGTGTGGAACTGCTTTCCGGTCCGTGATGCCACGCTGATGGGATCCCGGCACTTTTTTTGGCTTGCTTGTTTTGAATTGTTTGTTTATTTTCTTTTTCTTTTCTCGAGCTGGGAACCCATTCTGGCTGGGCAGTGCTACGCAGCTTGGGACCTACCCCCTCAGCCTGCGCAGACGCGCAGAGGGATCCCTGAGCGCATTTCTTTATTTGTGGTTCTTTTTTTTTTTTCCCCTGTTTTTTGGGGGATTTTCTTGTTCTTATTTTTTTTTTAATTTGTTTTGTTTTCTTTTCCCTCTTTTTCCCTTTTTCTCTTTCCTCATTACTCAGTTTCTCGTCTCTCTATACCTTCCTTCTCCTCTTGTCCCCTGAATACCTGGCACTGAATACCTCTACACATTCTAGCCAGGCTGTACTTCAACACCTGGGAACAACTTCCCCAGACCTCATAGCTGCACCGGTGGGATCCCTAGGAGCTTTGCTGTTCTCTTTTCTTTCTAATTTTTATTTATTCATTCTTTTCCTTTGTTTTTTCTTCCTCTTCTTGTTTTTTTCCATTTCTTAGTCTCTCATCTCTCCACTCCAACAACAAGCTCCCCTAGCACTCTTTTTTGTTTGTTTGCATGTTTTTGACTCCTGTTCCTCTCTCCTTTCTCCCATACCCACCTTAGCTCCACACATCACAATCTCCCCCCCTTCATCCTGCCTACCTGCACTGTGCACTTAACATCACAACACCAAGCAGCACTGGCACAGCCTCCTGGAATGTGCCCTGCACTGATTACTGACTGCCCTGGTGGCTGTAGCAAGTGCCACAAACAACCCATCCTAGCAACTCTTCTTCAGCTAGACCTGCCCTG
>NW_004443937.1:3398071-3410150 GCF_000243295.1 Trichechus manatus latirostris
TGAATTGTACATGTAGAAACTTTCAAAATGGTGTAATTTTGGCTATGTATATTTTCACCAAAAAAAGTCCTCAAGGTCGAGAAGGGAGAGTGTTGACATGTCGTGGGCTTGTTGACCAATGTCATAAAACAATATGTGTGCTGAGTGTTCTGTGAACCTTCATCTAAAGTACAATGAAAAAAAATTTTTTTTTAATATTTTTAAGGATGCTCGACCTCATTTATAGTAAGATAAATGTAAACTAAAACTGCCCTGAGATACCATTTTTCATCTGTTAGATTGGCAAAAAAATCTAAAAGTTGTTCAATATGTTTTCTTGGCAAAGCTGTAGGGAAGCACAAACATTGTTAGTGGGGATGCAAAATGTGGCAACACAGATGAAGCACTGCATCTAACCCTTGACAATCTCACTTCTGGAAATCTTTTCCATAGGTACACCTGCACACATGAAGTGACATATGTAGAAGATTATTCTTCACAACATTATTTGAAATACCGAAACTTGAAACATGACCCAAGAGTCCAGTAACGGGGAACTGGTTGAAGAAATATCATACATCCATACAATGAAATACTATGTAACTGTAAAGGAAAAAAAAAGATAACAGATAAAGGAGATTCCTACATATGGTGTGTGCTGAATGGGATATTATGCAACTGTAAAAAATATGCAATCGTTTAAAAAAAATGAAAAAGGGGGATTCCCATGTACTGGTATATACCTATGCATGGTTATGGAGAGATCTCCAGGGTGTATTATTAAGTAGAAAAGAATAGTATAGAAAACTGAATATAGAATACGATGTTTTTAATTTTAAAAAGTGAGAAGACAAGAATGTATATTGATATTTTCTTCTATGTGCATAATAAAACACTGGAGGTACAAACAAGATACTAACAATATTTGTTAATAACAAGGATGCGGAGGAACAGGGTAGATGAAGCCAGGATGAGAACTTTCTCAATATACACTGTTCGGAAATAATTTTTATTTTTGTACCACATGTATGTCTTACCTATTAAAAAAACATGAAAAATTGAGGTGTATACACAAGTATTGCTACTAAGATTTGACAGAAAAAAATGAAGGTTTATATGAGCTGAGAAACAATTTCTAAGAGAAAAAAAGCTTCATATGTTTTGAAAGCTGCATAAGATCTGATTTTAAACACCTACTTTGACATTTCCACAGGTGGACAGGAGAAGTCACTTTGAAAGCTTATTACTGCAGCCACAAATGTTCAGTTTAACAATGTGTTATGTAATTCAGGATTACAGTCACTTCCAGGAAGGGAAGAGGAGGAGAAGGAATGGGTGGAGAGGATTTCACGGGGGCTTGAACTACATCTATATGTTATTTCTCTAAAAAATAATATGATCAAAAACATGAAGCAAATATGGCAAAATGTTAAGAATTGGCAAAGCTGCACGGGAGGGGGAAATTTCAATTATATCTTTTTATTGAAGACACTAGAGGCCTCTGAGAAGAACAATGGATCTATTTAAGACAAAGCATTTCATTGTTTTCTGTGTGGACAAGCAATACGGGAAAGAATAAACATCTTTGAAGCCAAAACAAAACAAAAAAACTGCAGTACGTTTAGAAGATTTTGGCTCATCAAGAAATCACAATAAAGCCACCGAAGGTCGCTAAGCTGTGAGTGTGCAGAACAGAGCAGAGCGGGGCTGTTTGAGTGCTCTGCTGCTTCGAGTGGGGCCACGGCCAGAGCGCCAAATGTCAAACTCGGTGTGAGGGCATCAATTTCTAAACAAACCAAAAGCCCATTGTTCTTGTAATTCCCGTAGGCAATGAGCGTCGTTTCCAAATTGAAAACTAGACCAAGCAACTATGTAGCCTTGGGAGACAACATTTTGTACATATTTCATGATTTCTTTTTAGGGAAATGCACAAGGTGTAATTATGCAAGCTGTTTATTCTCATTAGCCTTTCGGGTTTCAGCATGTGTGGGTTTTCTTAAGCTTTTCTAACTATTAAATTCAGCCAAATTCATACTCACAGAGGAAGTCAGATTCCAGCATGCAGCTTTACAGCAGATCTCCAAGCTACTCAAATCCATGGGGTAATCAAAAACATTCTGTCGGCTGCTATATGACTTTTCCTTTCCTCTTGCAAACAGCTGTAGCGGGATTAATGTCAATGCACACTCCCCCATACAGGCTTCGCCTGTTTAACTGCAATTACTCTCCTGAGCAAGATCGTTTTTGCCACTTGGCAAAGGTGAAGAGAACAGAGGGTGAAAGGAACAGACTACAAATATAAATAAATATATTAAGAAAAAAAAAAAACCCATTGCCATCCAGTCAATACCAACTCATAGCGACCCTACGGAACAGAGTAGAACTGTCCCATAGGGTTTCCAAAGAGCAGCTGGTGGATTGGAACTGCTAACCATCTGGTTAGTAGCCAAGTGTTTAACCACTGCACCACCTTATATTATTCAGCACTATGCAATTTTAAAAGCACTTCCACATAGTTGATCCTTCTAATTCAATGAGGAGACAGAACAGGTATCATTATTCCCATTCTACAGATGAGCAAAGTTGAGCCTCGGGGCAGTTAAGCAACTAGTCCAAAGTTACACAGCTCACGAACGAATGCAGCCGGAACTCAGATCTTCTGACCCTACTTCAGAGTTCTGTTACTCTGGCTAGTTCAAGCCAACAAATTGGTGACATAACTTTTCTAATTCCTTTCCACCCATACGATGATGCAAATTCTCTGACAGTCATGGTTGCCCAGTGTATCTAATTGTTACAGAAGATTTGGAGACCAATCTTTCCCAAAATCTTTCTTCCCCCTCTTTTGTCAAAATGTTCAGTTTAACAATGTGTTACTTAATTCAGGATGATAGTCACTTTGGGGAAGAGAAGGAGAGGCGAGGGAATGGATAGAAAGGATTTCAGAGGGGCTTGAACTACATCTGTATGTTATTTCTTTAAAAAATAATACGATCAAAGACATGAAGCAAATATGGCCAAATGTTCAGCCTGCCATGAATCTGAATCCCCACCATTAGCAGTCATTCCTCTGGCTAATGAGCTGGACTTCACCACAGAAGCCAGTTTTTCTCAGTGATGTTCCTGAGGCACCTCCATCAGAAGTACACTGGGAACAAGTTAAAAGTATAAATTCCTGGGCATCATCCTAGATCTATATAATCAGATTCTCTTGGGGGGGTGTTTAGGAATTTGCATATTTAACAAGTTCTCTGTGTATTGTTACCAGCTTTAAAATTAAATACCACTGCTTTCAGCAATGAAGAGCTAGGGATGTTTTGAGGCAGAGACTAGAATCATCAAAGGGTTATTTTAAGAAGATAACCTTGGCAGCCCTGTTTAGGATGGGCTGGAGTCTAAGATTGCTGCAGCAGCCCACCTTGAGAAGCAGGATGGGAGGGATGGGTAAATACAGGAACAGGGAGAAAACACAAAGGCACATTACATACATCGCTATAATTCCTTTTCTTTGTCTTCTACAAAATGCCTATACTTGCTGTGTGGTTTTTAATTCCATTTCACCTGGGCTTTTCACCCACCAAGAGGCCTAGTTAATTCTGTGAGCATGTTTCATCGGTGCCACAGTCCAGCTCCTTTGCCTGTGTGTCTGCTGCACTTCATACAGGAGATTTAGCTACGGTTCATGCAAGACGGCTTTAATTAGTCTTCTGTGAGTAGAATTAGTCTCCTGTCACTAAAATTGAGCTCCTTTGCTAAATTCATTTAGATTAGAAGAAAAGGAGGTGAGCTGCCAGTACAGATGTCCAAAGCATTTCAAATTCATTTCTAAAACTACAACCCTCCAGGCTTTTCATGTGTGCTGGAGAAGTCCATGGGATCATCACTTTCCAAATCATTCAGCGTTACTCACATTTGTTCCCTAGGAGGTGAAGCCACAGAACGCTTTACCTTTGAAGGTTCTCGTTTGCATTTGGTTCCTTTGCCCTGGCCTCCTCCGTCCTCTCCTTTCCTCTTTTTCTCTCCTCTCCCCTCCCCTCTCTTCTTCTCTCTCTTTCTCAACATGAAACACATTGAAATGGTGGTCAAGTGTTATTATGGGATGTTCCAAGTTTTTCTTATTCTCACAGCAGATGGTCAGAAATCACACTGGACTGTATATTAATGGCTGAGTTCCACCTTCACCACTAACTTGCTATGGGACCTTGAGTAATTTAATTCTCCTTTCTGGACCTCAGTTTCTTCATCTGTAAAATGAGGAGACTAGCTGGTATCCAAGGTCCCTTCTAATCCAAAGAGTCAACAATTCTAAGTTCACCTCCCTGGATCCCTTCCAGCAATATGAAAGTCTAAAATCTCCAGATCCAAATTACCATTTGGTGCATTTGAGTTCAGAGCATTTAAAAAGTCTCCAAGAGTGTGCACTGGAGTCTGATGCTCCAGCAGTGGGGCTATAATAAAGTTGGTTTGGGTACTTAACTGTCTGCCCACACGTACTTCTCACTGCAACTTCTTTAATCAGGTCTAGTGAAACTAGATGAGGGAGAGGAATGTTAATGAAACAAGTGGTCATTTCAGCATCACATGTCCTTTATTCACCACAGGGCCTCTCCGTGGATAATCTCCCATCACCTTCCTCCTCATACCATCACACTCACCAAGAAATATGTGCTGATGCCAAGGACACATATGGCACTTCATTAGCAGTACTAAGATGAATAAGACATGTTCCTTGCCTTCCTAGAGCTAGCTAGAGAGGTGGAGTCAGTGATAGAAGGAGTAGGTTTAAGTTGCCATGAATCTTAACAGTCAAAATATAATCAAATTCTCCTCAAAAAGTTAAACACAGAATTATCTCATGATCCAGCAATTCCAATCCTATGTATCTATCCAACAGAATTGAAAGCAGGAATACAAACAAGTACCTGTATCCAATGTTCATCACAGCACTATTTACAATAGTCAATTGACAAGGCAGAAACAGCCTAAATGTCAATCAACAGATGAATGGATAAACAAAATGTGGTACATATACACAATGGAGTATTACTCAGCCATAAAGAGAAATGAAGTTCTGATACATGTCTCAACATGAATGAACCTTAAAAACATTATTCCGAGTGAAATAAGTCAGTCACAAAAGGACACATATAATCCCAGTTATATGAAATTACCAGAATGGGTAAGTGTATAGAGCCTGAAGTTTATTAGTGGTTACCTAGGGTGGACAGAAGGTGTGGGGAAAGAAGGACTCACTGATTAGGGACACTAAGTTTCTGTTAAGGGTGATGAAAAATCTGGGAACAGAAAAGTCTGATGGTTGAACAACATGATGAACATAAGTTTATGTCACTGAACTGTACATATGAAGGATGTCAAAATGGCAAATGTTTTGTTACATATATATTTACAATTTTTAAAAATGCAGCCAAAAATGCAACTTTCATTGAATCAAAAGCAGAAAATGGTTTTGGTTTTTTTTTTGTTTTCGTTTTTTGGCTTGTCAAAAAAAAATGGATTGATGCTAAACATGCCATATAAGCAAAGACCCCTAACGGGGCATCCACAGTTCTGGAAACTGTGCCCCATTTCCAGTGATTAGACAGCACTCCTTCTGTCTCCTAATTTAAGATCCAACACAATGGACTTACCATTCTCTCATTCATTTATTTGATAAATATTTACTAAATGCCTACTATGTGCCAGGCACCATGCAATGAACTGGGAATACACTGGTGAACAGGGAAGACACAGTCTCTGCCCCAAGGATGCTTAAAATTTGTGGGCAGAGATTAGGTGAGATATATTAATAAAATAGCTACAAAAAGAAAATGTAATATATATTATACATGCATATTTAACATACCTACATGCACACATACTTGGAAAAAGTTCAGAAGTATATATACTTAAAGATTAATGATAGTAATTGTTAGGTGGTAGGATTATGTGTTGTTGTTTTTTTCCCCTCTTCTTTCTTATAATGCTTTGCATAGTCTCTTGATTTTTTGCAAGCATTACACTTTTATAATGAGAAAAAAGCAATTTTCATTGTAAAAATTTCATGTTTTCAAAGATTTATTGACATAGGAAAATGTCATATATTGCTAAAAACAAAAGTTGTAGAACAGCATGCATAATAGGATTTCTTTTTTTAATATATAATGCAATATGAAGAGACTGGAACGACATACACCAAAAATACTAACAGCAATTATCTTTGGTGGGATAACAGGTCATTTTTTATGCTTTTTTATATTACCCAAGCATAATGTTAACTTTTTACTTATTTTATCCTTAACATCTCACCTCCTCTGGGGGGCTTTACCTGATGGTCACCTCCCTCACCCTACACAATCTTCCTCTGCTGAAACCAAAACTAAGCCAAACCCATTGCCATCGAGTCGATTTTGACTCATAGCGACCCTACAGGACAGAGTAGAACAGCCTTGTAGGGTTTCCAAGGAGCGCCTGCTGGATTCGAATTGCCGACATTTTAGTTAGCAGTTGTAGCCATCTGTTGGATGCATTACCACTTCAGCACTGCATTAGACAGTGTTCATCACTAAGAGTGTTTTTTGTTTTCTTATGAGCTCTGTGAGGGACGTGCCAGGTGTTTGATTTCTTTCACCCACACTAGTATTTGATCGTGGTCAGTAAATACTGGTAACTTCAATGATTACCCTCAAATTCTACCACAGTGGACTGCCACCAGAGTTCAGGGGTGGGCTGTGAATTATACAGGCAGCAGAACTGCCCCCAGCAGCCCCGTGCCCTCTTCCCAGCTCTCTCCCAGAGTGTCCATCATCATTATCTGACACACAGTGCATCTCCGAGGGACGGGAGCTCATTTTTAAACTGAGAGCTTTTTTTTGCCTCAACCCATCAAGGTTCACTGTGAAAACGGGAGCCAGCAGAGGGAACAGAAGGAAAAGGGCTCATTATTATAGAACATAATTTATTACCCACAGGATTCCTGAGTCACTGCTGCTGGGCAAGGAGTCGGGATTCAGAGAGTGCTGAGCCTGGAAGGGAGGTGAGAGAGGAGCTCAGGTTTACCAAAGAAGAAACCAAGTACAGAGATAGTAAGTGACATGCCCTGGGTCCCACAACAAGTTAATGGCAGAATCCCTTTTCCCACTGCAGCACCCTCAGAGATAAAATAAAAGACCCAATAATCTGCACAGAAGGAGGGGAGAACAATGGTAAAGACGGGCTTTCCCACTTGGCTCTGGTTGAGTCTGTATTGTTTGAATCTTTTACAAGGAGACTGTACAATATTTATGAATTGATCATTAATGTTCAAACTCATAAAGAAAAACCTTAAAATATTTTAAAAAGAAAAGGAAAACCTTTTTAAAATAAAAATTTCTGACAAACAGCAGATTTTATAGCATCTCCTCTGTAGACAAATTTCTGGGACTGTTTGTTTGGCTTCTTATCAAATTCACACAACACCCCCTCCCCCAGCAGCAAAGCACTGTGGAGAAGGGAATGGATTTTGGGATCAGACAGATGCAAGTCTTAATGTAAACTCTGCTTCTTACTTGACCATTAGTTAACCTCTTTGTGCCTCCAATTCCTTAGCAGTAAAATGGAGATAATAATGTTGCATATCTCACAAGGTTACTTTAAGAATTAAGCAAGATAATGCATATAAGGTGCTGAGAACAGTGCCTCAGTATAGCAGCTGCTCGCTTTGCCCACTCGTTTTCATCATCACATTCCTTGAGGCTGTTATCATCCCTACCACTAACCACAGGCTGGTTTCCTGACAGAAGACAGACCAAAAACAAACCTATTGCCGTTGAGTAGATTCTGACTCATAGTGACCCTATAGGACAGAGTAGAACTGCCCCATAGGATTTCCGAGGCTGTAGTCTTTATAGGGAGCCCTGGTGATGCAGTGGTTAAGAGCTACAGCAGTTAACCAAAAGGCTGGCCGTTCAAATCCACCAGCAGACAAGAGTTCAATGGAGGGGAACGGGGCGGGGAGAGAGGGGCACTAACTATCTGTCATCAGAAGAAAAGTCAGTCCATGATTCCCATGGCAGAGCCAGAGGGGGGCTGATGTCACCAGATTGGTGAACATAATGGTTTCTATCAGAAAGCAGGCAAGCTTGATATCAGTTTGGAAAGGGGAGGAAAAGGTAAGAACTCAGCCTTGCAAGTGTCAAGAGACTGCCTATGCCTAGCTAGGATGCTTGGTTACAAGCTGTGTAGCTAGGGACTATTCTGTATTGAATTCAGTTACATAGTGTTCGAGGCATACTATGTTGCCAATAGTTTTTTGCTTCCTGGCACATTTTCCCCCATCTTTTATTTCCATAACAAACCATGCCATGTACCTCTGCCCTAGGCTCACAGAAAGAGACACATGACCCAGTTGAGGCCAATCAAAATACTCCATTTCCAGGGATGATATTCAAAATACTTCACAACAAGCACAGCAAGGGCACTGACAGGATGCACACCTGCCATAAATAACCAGAACAACCATATTGGTACATCCTGGCTGGAGGTCAGCCCTGCCCAACACTACCCCAGGCCCAAGACGAGTCCAGCACAAGACTCACAACCAAGGAAGGCCATTCAGATCCTTCTCTGGGAATGATAAATGGACCTTAGGAAAAAGTAGCAAAACTTGGTACACTGGGAGAGCTAAGATATGAAATCTGAGGTTAAGCGAGCAGAACGAAAACAGAGCCAAGCAGGAACGAGAAACAGACAGAGGGAAAACCCTGGTGGCGCAGTATATGGATTCTCAGGTCCCTGGGTCCTGCAGTCCTTCCATTAATTCCGTGGTCTGCCCCATTATCCCTCCCAGTTAGTTAAGCCAGTCAACTTATTTTTTCTTAAACTTGTTCAGATTGGGCTTGTCACATACAATCAAGGGTCTTGACTAAAACTCTTTCTCTCCCTGTGGCAAACCTTAGCTGTGTACATGAAGTGACCAGGTACAAAATTAATTACAATAGAAACAAGGAACTATTTGCAGGAGAAAGGAAGGAAAGGCTCTGCATCCGGGGACTCCATGTTTGATGAGGAAGTCTCCCCACATCCCGCATTTTGCCCCTGGTGATAGTGGGGATGCCGAGACAAGCATCAGCTGGGAACTGAGCTCAAGCTCCAGAGTGTCCCCCTGTGTCACAGCAATCCTAGCTCATGCTAACTTTCCCTCAGGCCACAGGTGTTCATCTTGCTTCAAGTTAAAAGGCACCTTCTCCCGTGCTGTGTTATCACTGGCATCAGGTTGTGTCAAGGATCAAATTCCACTTGGGCAAGTAAATACAGTCTTAGCATTCCCCAGGAATGGTGGCCTGGGGCTTGGCATACAGTGAACACCCAGTGGATGCCATATCATAACAGAGAGGCCCCATGCCACAATGCAAAGCTCACCAGTCTCCTACCTGACCAGGCAGGATAGCCATCTCAGTCTACAGCGTAGGGCGCTAGCTGATACACATGCAGGCAAACAGCACTGGCTAACAGCCCCAAGCCCTGGTGACCAGAGCTCAAATGACCAAAACCCATGGGTCTGTCAGATCCACATCTGGGTGACCTTGATCATAAGCAATGAGTAGGGAAAGGCCAGCTGAAGTTATAAAAATCTTAGTAAGGTCTTTGCACTTAAGAAAAGTCCCTGAAGACCAAATATTTAAAAATGCAGAATTCAGGCAAAGCTTGTACAGAGAATGCCTTCACCTGGAAATGTTCATCATGGCTCTCAGATAACACCAGTCAGGCTTCACTGGGCTTACAAGTGCTCATGGCTTATTATAAGGTTATGCATCAAGGGCAGGAAATAAGACAGAAACATGTAGGATGGATGGCCCCTCAGAGGGGAGGACAGTGGGACCAGGTCCAGATTCCAAAAAAATACTGCCATCGAGTCGATTCCGACTCAACCATATAGAACAGAGTAGAACTGCCCCATAGGATTTCCAAGCTGTAAATCTTTACGGAAGCAGACCGCCACATCTTCCTCCCATGAAGTGGCTAGTGGGTTCAAACCACTGACCTTTTTTGGTTAGCAGCCAAGTGCTTTAACCATTGTGCCACCAGGGCTCCTAGGTCCAAATTAGGAGGGAAGATATCGTGCCCACCCTCTCCCAGGTCATATGGATATTGGACCAGCCTATACCATGGCCTCCTAGACCAGGAAGCTCTGGGCCCACTCCAAAGAAATGGGGTACATTCACTCTCCATTTAGAAGCAATAGTAGAAGCATTCAATAAAGTTAGCTATGTATCAGGCACTGTGATAAGCACCTTATATGCAGTAAATAAGATAACAGTTAAAGCTTGGCACAGTGACATCTTTAATCTTTACAACACTTCTGTAAAGTAGGTACTATTATTATGGTTATTGTATACATCAGGAATTGAAGACTGAGTACTTCCAGCAACATGGCGCTCTAAGCAGAAGCACCATGCCATCCCTCCACAGCAAAGATCCGAAAAACTAGGCCAAACAGAGAAAACAGCAATCCTGAAATCCTAAACATCAAATGAAGAGAGAAAGAACTCAGCCAAGCACCAAATGGAATAAGAAACTGACAGAGAACAGAGAGCGAGGAGTCATACATGGAGAGGTCCCCTATCAGCTAATGCATCTTGGATGCCTATCAGAGACCAGCAAATAGGGGGTACAAGAAAGCAGCTTCATGGAGCTTCCAGCAGGAGACAGAACAACCGCTAAACAGTGATATATGCTCTCCCATCCCCTAGCCTTCTTCACCCCCACTCGGCCTCATCTGCTTCCCGCAGCCACAGTCTCTTGGCCGCGTAGCACCGGCTGCTTGGATTCCACCCGCCCGCACTGGCCGACTCCCTGAGTGCCATTTGTTGGCTGTTGGTATTGCTTTTTTACGCTTCTTTTGATTTCTTCCTTACCTCTCACCACCTCCCTCTCCTTTTGCTCAAATACCTGGCTCCGTGCGCCATCTTTGCTTCTTTCTGAGGGGCTGTGGAGCTCCGTTCAAGTGTGGAACTGCTTCCCGGTCCATGCTCCCACGCTGGTGAGATCCTGGGGCTTTTTTTTTGTTTGTTTGTTTGTTTTCTTTTTCTTCTCTCGAGTTGGGAGCCTGTTCCGGCCAGGCGGTGCTGTGTGGCTTGGGACCTACCCCCTCAACTTGCGCAGACGTGCAGAGGGATCCCTGAGGGCATTTCTTTTTTCTTAGGTTTTTTTTTTTTTCCTGTTTTTTGGGGGGATTTTCTTGATCTTTTTTTTAAATTTGTTTTCTTTTCTTTTCCCTCTTTTTCCCTTTTTGTTTTTCTTCGTTACTCAGTTTCTCATCTCTCTATACCTTCCTTCTCTTCCTGTCCCCTGGATACCTGGCGCTGAATACCTCTACACCTCTTAGCCAGGCTGTACTTCAACACCTGGGAACACCTTCCCCAAATGTCGTAGCTGCACTGGTGGGATCCCTTGGAGCTTTGCTGTTCTTTTTTCTTTTTAATTTTTATTTATTCATTCTTTTCTTATCTTTTTTCTTTTTCTTCCCCTTTTTGTTTTTCTCCATTTCATAGTCTCTCATCTCTCCACTCCAACAACAAGCTCCCCTAGCACTCTTTTTTGTTAGTTTGTATGTTTTTGGCTCCTGTTCCTCTCTCCCCTCTCCCATACCCATCTTAGCTCCACACATCACAATCTCCCTTCTTCATCCTGCCTACCTGCACCGTGCACTTAACATCACACCACCAAGCAGCACAGGCACAGCCTACCAGAACCTGCCCTGCACTGATTACAGACCTGCCCTGGTGGCTGTAGTAAGTGCCACAAACAACCCATCTCAGCAACTCCTCTTCAACTAGACCTGCCCTGATGTACCATATCTGAGCGACTGACCCCGCCAATTGGAGAAGGAGGCAAAAATTATTGTGCCCACAGATGAGCAAACAACAAAGAACACACAGCCCCCCTGCTCAGACATAGTCAAATTTAAAAAAAAAATGATGAAACAAACAAATCTACCATCAATAAATGAGAAAAATAACTACTGAATGCCCCAAAGACAGCAGACAATATCAAAACATTTACAAAAACAGGACAGGATGGTTCAGGTAGGCATCCAAAATAAAACACCAGATGACTTTCCAGT
>NW_004443937.1:3411171-3443424 GCF_000243295.1 Trichechus manatus latirostris
TACTAACTGTTTAATGAGAACCTATTTGTTCTTCAAGCCTTCATCTAAGGTACAAAAAAAAAAGTAATTATCTATGTGAGATCAAATTGACAACAGCAACTCAAAAGGTTTGATGGGAAGCCTAGGGGACAGTGAGTTGAAGATAATGGTGATGTGATAATTTGGAAAAGGCTAGTGAGAATAGCAGCACAACTGGAAGAATGTAATCGATGTCATTGAATTATACATGTAGAAACTTTCAAAATGGTGTAACTTTTGCTATGTATATTTTCACCAAAAAAATAGGTCCTTCAAGGTCAAGAAGGGAGAGTGTTGACATGTCGTAGGGTTGTTAACCAATGTCATAAAACAATATGTGTACTGACTGTTTAATTAGAAACTATTTGTTCTGTAAACCTTCATCTAAAGTACAATAAAAAAAAATGAAAAAATGAAAAAAAAAAAGAATTGGAGACTGAGAGGGTGAGTGATTCGTACAAGGCCACTCAGTAAGCAGACGAGCCAGGAACCTAAGCCAGGCAACCAGCTTAAGAGCTCTTAACCATGTTCTGCTGCCTCCCTTTAGCCCAAAATCTCCTTCCAAAAACCCCAGGGAACATCCTCCTACCAGCACTTTTTATATGATACAATTTTGTAAGTGTGACCTTCCAACTCCTCCCCAAATCCTACTCCAGTGGTTCTCAAACTTTACCATGTGTCAGAATCACTTGGAGAGCTTGTTAAAACTCAGATTGCTGGGGCCACCCTCAGAGTTTCTGATTCCAGAGGTCTGCGTGGGGCCTGAAAATTTCATTTCTAACAAGCTCCCTGGTGACACTAATGGTCTGGGTACCACCACACTTTGAGAACCACTGGCCTACTCTAGCCCTCAACTTCTGTCGCTACCAATTACCAAAATGCTTCCCCAAGAAGCAGGCCAGAGCTTCTGCAGGTGTAAGGATATGGTTATGACATATCCACCTCCCTGCTTCTCATACACTCTGATTTCCTTGAATATTTAATTCCTTCATTTCACACATAATTACCCAGCTCCTACTATGTGCCGGGCACAGGCATTGGGAATACAGCCATGAACACCGCAGAATTTATTTCCAACCTGGAGTAACGTTCAACAGATATTCGCCAAATGAACATACAAAATTTCAAATTGTGACAAGCACTATGAAGAAAAAGAATTGAGGAACTCACAAGGGAGACTGTAGTAGAGACCTGTTATATCTAGTTTCCATTCCTCTTTATCTTTGCCTGCACTCACGTGTGTGCACACACGTGCACGCACACACACGTACACACAGTCTCCACACTACCTTGGAAGAATGACTTCAAACACAGAGCTCCACCTCCTCCCCTAACCTAGGACTAGCCAGGCCTAGGAAAGAGAGATGTGAAGTGGTCTTTGGCCATGCCTCCTCTTCCTCCTGCCACGTGGTGGAAACACATAGCAAGTCACCAAGCTGAGAGATGGAAGGAACAGAGCAGAGCCAGAGGCCAATAGGCCTTGCTTCTGAGCTCCTAGATCCCATCATACCCGAGGCCAGCTCCATCCAGGGCCCCCTGGTCCAGGGGCCAATGAATTCCTTCTTTTGTCTAACTTTCATTATTTTATCAAAGATAATCATTAAAAATACAGGAACCTAACTTATAGTTGGGAACAATGCTTCTTTGAAGAAGTAACAACTGAGTTGAGACCTGTAGAACGAGAAGGAGCAGCAGCCAAGGGGACAGTTGGAAGTAAATGTTCCAGGTAGAGAGAACAGGATACACATGGCCCTGAGGTGGGAAAGAGCTTCCTGCAGGAACCAAAGCATGGGTGATGGGTGGGGGCCAGTATGGAGAGGAGGTGGAGAGGTAGGTAGAGGTTGGACCGTGTAGGCTATGCAGAGAACTCTGTAGCTCATTTTTTACATATCATTCATAAGGATAAATCTATACTTGATCATATGATTTAAACTAAAATAATTTTACTTAAGCCAAAGTTAATTTCCCTAGACACCTGCTCTAACTCCAAACACAATTATCCCCACACTAAGCTGCTCTACCATGTCTCCCTCATCCTTTCACTATACACAGTTCCTACTGCCCAAATCTCCTTGGGGCCCAAATCCCGCCCCCCATCCCAGACCAGAACAAAGCATACTTCCTCTGGTAGCAGATGGCAGGGGACGGAATACTCAGGGTAACACTGCTGTTTTAGTAACTCACTTTATGGAAAGTGGCCCCCATGGGGCCAATTAGAACCAATATTCAACTCTAAATAATAGTGGTGGCTGTGTTCTCTCAATTTCCCTCACCTTTACACAGCTCTGCTTCACTGCCTCCCTAGATCAGACATAAGCAGAATTTAAAGATGCTGGAAAATGTGGTTACTGAGAAGTTCAAACAGTTGCTCCCTATAAGTAAAGGACATTCAATATTCTCCCCTCCAGCTTTCTAAGAGTTTAAACCCTAAAAATCACATTATAAATTTGTAGAACCCTGGCATATCAATTCATTTATAAGGACAACTTCAGTTAGCAACAGAAGTACTGCTGTTAGCAGCAACAGTAGTAATAATCAAAACCAAACCAAACTCGCTGCTGTCATACTGTGGTGGCTTATATGTTACTATGATGCTGGAAGCTATGCTGCCAGTATTTCAAAAACCAGCAGGGTCACCCATGGGGGACAGTTTTCAGTGGTGCTTCCAGACTAAGACAGACTAGGAAGAAAGGCCTGGCAATGTACTTCCAAAAATTTGTCAATGAAAATTCTATGGATCACAACAGAATATTGTCTGATATAGTGCTAGAAGATGAGCCCCCTAGGTTGGAAGGCACTCAAAATAGGCAGTGGCCACAACAAAGGACTCAAGCATACCAATGATCGTGAAGATGAAGCAGGACTGGGCAATGTTTCATTCTGTTGTACATGGGGTTGCCATGAGTTGAAGCCCACTAGACGGCAACTAACAACCACAACAACATAGCCATTACTAGATGTCAGGCACTGAGTCCTTACATCTATTGTCTCACAAACCTATGAGATAGGCTATATTAGTTTCTTAGTGCTGCTATAACAGAAATACCATAAGTAGGTGGCCTTGACAAACAGAAATTTATTTTCTCACAGTTTAGGAGGCTGTTGTTGTTGAGTTGTTGTTAGGTGACGCTGAATCACTTCCAACTCATAGCGACCCCACGTACGACAGAATGAAACACTGCCTGGTCCTGCACTCTTCATAATCGTTGCCATGTTTGAGCCCACTAGGAGGCTAGAAGTCACAATTCAGGGCAATGGCTCTAGGGGAAGGTCAGCTCTGGGGAAAGGTCCTTGTCTCTTCAGTTTCTGTTTCTCGGTTCCTTGGCGATCATCATGTGGCATAGTGTCTATCTTCTCCCATCTCTGCTTGATTGTTCTGTGCCTGATCTGCTCTTTTATTTCTCAAAAAGTGATTGGCCACCATGGGGCAGTTCTACTCCATCCTACAGGGTCGCTATGAGTCAGAATCTACTTGACAGCAACAGGTTTAAAAAAATAAAAAAAAACTGATTGGCTTAAGACACACCATACTAACATGGCCCTAATAAAGAAATCTCTCCTCCCAAATGGGATCACAGCCACAGGTATGAGGGTGAGGATTTACAACACACAGTTTTTTGTTGGGGGGGGCATAACATGGGAGTTAAAATTTTTCCCAAATTGAAGTTTAGGAAGGTAAAGTATTATGACTAAGGACCACCAGAAGGTAAACGTCAGAAATGAGAATCAAACCCAGGTGCCAAAGTGTGCCTATAAACACTGCGGTATATGACCTTCATCATCCAGAAGCTGTACTGACTGGTGCACAAGGCAAGTTAGATCAAGGCAGCAACAAGCCTCCAGGAATGTAAAATCCAAGTGAAATAAAACAAATAAAGGACATACAGAGAGAGGCATAAAATGCTGAACAAACGAACACATACTGCGTGGCCAATTTCTCACCTGTTAATCTACACTCAGGAGAAGCCCCTATGCCTTCCTGAATTCTTCTCTGGTTTTCACACAGATGGACTTACTGCCTACCGTGCCAGTCATCCTCCATAATAATCTAGCATCTGCCTGCATACATTTCATTCCTGTAAAATCCTCTGGCGAGACTTTGACGATCTACTTTCCCTTAAATGTCCACAGCTCCAAAAGCCAGAAGAGAAGCCACCACAGCTTATCTTAGTCATGTCATTTATCCTAAGAACTTCACCGCTACTCCTTAACTAACTGGGCAACTTGAGGCGACTTATTTAACCTCTCTGAGCCTTACTTTCCTCATCTGTGAAACTACCGTCTTCATAGGGTTGCTGTGAGGATTATGTGAAATAATTCATGCACACCATTTGGCATAGTGCCTGGCATAGAGTAAGCATTTAATAAATTCCAGTTATTATGGGTCATATTAGCATGTATGACCTGCTCCAAGAAAATATAATGTATGAAAATCAGAATTTCCAAATAGGTAAACTAGTTAAAGATTATTAACAATTAAAGGAATCTTTATTTCATAAGGATTTACCATAGGATTCTCCTTTTCTTCTTTTTCAATAGAAAACCTCCCTAGCACATTACAAACATGGCTCGGGAACCCAAAAATTAACTTACCACAACTTTGAAAAGAGTCAATAGTGTAAGGGGGAGGTACATTTAAATTACAGGGCTAAATAACCCTGTATCAGCAAGTGATTTCTAGCAGGAATAAAAATACTACCAAAAGATCTGCCCATTTCTAAAGAAGTCAAATCAGCTAACAGACCAAACCAAAAAACGCAAACCCGTTTCCACTGAGTCAATTCTGACTCGTAGTCGTGAGTAGAACTGCCCCGTGGGGTTTCCAGGGAGTGGCTGGTGGATTCGAACTGCCAGTCTTTTGGTTAGCAGCTGAGCTCTTAACCACTGCACCACCAGGCCTCCTAAAAGACCAAACCAGCTAATGGATATTCCCAAACAATTTACCATGCAAGAGAATGACAGAAAATGAAGTCTTCCACCTTGAAACCAACTATAGAGCTGGCCTGTTAGTAGCTGGACATCACCCAGCTTCGAGATGTGGGAAAGAGTTTATTACAAGAAATTGAGGAAGAGTACTGCGACATACCAAAAAATACAAAAAAAACATTGCTGTTGAGTCAATTCCAACTCATAGCGACAGTATAGGACAGAGTAGAACTGCCCTATGGACTTTCCAGGGAGAGGCTGGTAGACTCAAACTGCCAACTTTTTGGTTAGCAGCTGAGTTCTTAACCACTGCACCACCAGGGCTCCTGTGACATAACCAAGTGTGTAATCTTAGCCATGTTACAGAACCTTTACAGACTCCATTTTCCTTGCTGATGAAATGAGATAGTTAGCGATAGACGATTGTTCTGGCCCTTTTTGCTTCCAAATGCAACAATGATCCTAGAAAGGCTTCCATTGCCTGGGGGAAGAGAATACAATGGGGGAAGATAATACAATGACCTTGTCTCAAATAACACCACTCTTCAAATAGAAAGCATGCTGTTTTATTTCAACCTCTACCCCTGCCCCTTGCTGTTACCCAAAGCAGGTAACAATTTAATCTGTAAGAAATGAAACTTGAACTGATGATTTTGATGAGAGGAGCAGGTCACAGAGGTGTTTGCCATCGAGTCCCAGGGATACGCCCTTTCCAGCTTATACATGGCTCCTGAAAGTCAGGAGGAAGTATAGCGCCCTTCTCTTAAGAAAACACTGTCCCTTGACAACATATAGCCCTTCATATTAGGAAATCACTGCATTTATCCGAGGTGTATGTCAACAATAGTATGCTAGTCTCCAGGCAAGGGAGAATCCTAGCAATGGGAGATAAATATGCGACATGAAAATCTGAGATATAAAAACCACCCTGCCTTTATGCCTTGGTCATAAAAATATATCTACCCTTAGAATGATCTCATTACAAAGAAATTCATTACGTGTTTTATTAAGTCTTGGGAAATATGCATTTCTTAATCCCGTCAAGTGACAGAGTATACAAGGTGTTGGGAGAGAATTAATTTAATGGGAATGATCAGAACAAGTAACTAAAACAAGTGTATGTATAATGTAAATTCCTGCAAGTGCTTCATTAATAAATGTAAATGGAGTCCATTTTAGGCAACTAGACTTGCACAGAAGCATCAGAGTTCTTGGTTGTAAGCAACAGAATTGACTTTGACTAACTTAATGTAAAGCAAACATATTGGGTGCAGAGTGTCACAGAACCAATAGGAGCCTGGAGGACCAACTCAGCATCATGCAGCTACCAAGGGAACGTGAGTCCAAAGAGCAAGGAACACAGCAAGCATACTGCACAGAGGCAGTCAGGCCAGAATGCTACTGCAGCCACTCCCTGTGATGAATGATGTCCAACTGGACTTTGTGCCCTTAAATCACTCGCTCAAAATTCAAAGTCCTGAGAGAGAGAACCTGATTACCAGCGCTAGGTCATGAGTCAGCCCCCTGGGAATAGAGCAGAAGGATTTATCCTCTTTGGATTCCATGGAGGGAGACAAAAATTCATTGCCATCCAGTCAATTTAGATTGACAGTGACCCTATAGGACAGAGAAGAACTGCCCCACAGGGTTTCCAAGGAGCAGCTGGCGGATTCCAACTGCTGACCTTTTGGTTAGCAGCCAAGCTCTTAACCACTGTGGCACCAGGGCTCCGGAGGGAGACAGGTACCTGGAAATTTACCCTCCCAGCAATAGTACACAAATGGTGGACAGTTCTCCCAAAGGACATGAGGGTATTACTCAGAAAGATTTATGCTTGCTCATAACCAAAAGAAAAAAAGTTATAAACAACAGAGTTGTGTGTGTTTGGTTTTTGTTTTTTTGTTTGTTTTATCATTTACTAAACCTTCCAAGGTCAAACGATATGAGAGAGAAGACAATTCCCAGGGCACAGAACATGTCTCCAGCCATTTAGCGTGCTCTCTAATACACTCCTGCCACTTTAAAGATCCTAAACTGTTGTGCACTAAGAAAGGAATTCCAAACTGGATGCTATGCCTATACTCAAGACAACAATGTCCAAGCACTTTGGTTGCTGGTAAAAATTCCCACCAACTCAGTGAGTCATTGTTCTTTCTTTCCTCCTTCATCTAATCAACCAGTTGCCATTAAGTTGATTCCAACTCATGGCAACCCCGTGTGTGAGAATAGAAATTTGCTCTACAGGATTTTCAATGGCTGATTTTTCAGAAGTAGATCACCAGGCCTTTCTCCCGAGGTGCCTCTGAGTGGATTCGAATCTCCAACCTTTAGGTTAGCAGCTGAGCATGTTAACCATTTGCACCACCCAGGGACTCTAAAGAAGGGTTAAAAATGCAGGAAATTCTACAGGTCTCGCCAGAAGCCCTTAACTCTTGAATTTAGATACTTCATATGTGCAGTTTCAGTTCACAAAAGCCTATGGATTTAAGCAAGGAAAATATTGGTACCCTCTCCTACTCCAGGTTTTCAATAGTGAATCCAAAACAAATAACCTGGACTTTGGAGTCTCATCCTCAGATCCCAGGCACAAACGGGGTGTTGGGCAGTAACACACCCTTTGTAGATCAATAAGTAAATGCTACACCTTCTGTGGGAGCATGGCCAGCATTTATTCTGAGATCTGCAGATGATATCATGAGGGATGTCATTATGGCCCATCAAACCAACAGGAGTTGATGTATTTCAAAAACCATCTACTTCAAATCTTCCTACTTCACTGAACGATGAATGAGGTGTAAGTTATAGCATGAGCTCTCTTTTTCCCTCTCAGTTGGCAATTTTCTTATTTTTTTATAACCCATTTTCATTTTTCCATACAAAATTCTCACAGGTTCTTCTTCGGTTTCCATGAGGAAGTAGTCTAACCTAGCTGCTTTCGGTCAGATATTATTAAACTATAAAAAAGTACCAATTTGATTTGTTGTGTGTGTGTTTTTTTTTCTAACACATACAAAAGGCTACCCTGTTCCATGAACATATCACACAACCAATCTGAATTGTTTAAATAATTTATTCAATTCAGCAAGACCTTAAAATATCACACTGCAGTTTCACAATGTTTGAGCCACTGAAGTTGTTTGGGCACAGATGAGCAGACATGAAATGCTGTTATAGAAGTTTCTCCAGGGAGTTCCAGAAACCTGTGTGAGTCAGATAAGAACATTAGTTATGAAACTGAAGTCAGTACTAAATGATTCCCAGAAAGTGTGTGGGAAAGCAGGGCACTGCTGTTCCCTTGGAGTCCCCGGGTGGTCCAAACAGTTAAAATGCTCAGCTGCTAATCGAAAAAGGTTGGAGGTTTGAGTCCACCCAGAGATGCCTCCAAAGAAAGGTCTGGTGATGTATTTCTGAAAAATCAGACACTGAAAACCCTATGGAGCACAGCTGTACGCTGACACACATGGGGTTACCGATTCAGAATAGACTCAATCGCAACTTTTTTTTTTCCTTCTTCTTTTTTTTATTTTTCTCCCATTCGGTCTGGGACCCTCTATTATGATCCCTGTCAGAGTCGTCCATGGTGGTGGCTGGGCACCATCTAATTCTGGGCTCAGGCTGGTGGAGGCTGTGGTTCATGTAGTTCACTAGTCCTTTAGACTAGTATTTTCCTTGTGTTTTTGGTTTTCTTCATTCTCCTTTCTCTGAACGTGAAAGGACCAAGAGAGGTATTTCAGATGGCTGATTGAAAGCTTTTAAGACCCCAGACACTACTCACGGAAGTGGGATGTAGAACACGTTCTTTATGAACTATGCTATGCCAACTGACCTAGATATTCCCTGAGACCATGGACCCCAGCCCTCAGCCCCAGTAACTCGGGCCCTCCAAGTGTTTGGATGTATCTATGGTTTGGCCTCGGTCAAGTTGTGCTGACTTCCCCTGTATTCTGTGTTGTCTTTCCCATCACCAGAGTTAACACTTGTGTACTATGTAGTTAGTGATTTCCCCTCCCATGCCTCCCCCGCCTTATAACCATAAGATGATTTTTTTCTGTGTATAAACCTTTTCTTGAGTTTCTATAATAGTGGTCTCCTATAGTATTTGTCCTATTGTGATTGACTTATTTCACTCAGCATAATGCCCTCCAGATTCATCCATGTTTTAAGATGTTTCACAGATTCATCATTGCTCTTTATTGTTGCATAGTATTCCATTGTGTGTATGTACCATAATTTATGCATTCATCTGTTGATGGCCACCTAGGTCGTTTCCATCTTTTTGCTACTGTGAATAATGCTGCAGTGAACATGGGTGTGCGTATGTCTATTCCTGTGATGGCTCTTATTTCTCTAGGATATATTCCTAGGAGTGGGATTGCTAGATCTTATGGTATTTCTAACTTTTTAAGAAGGCATCATACTGTTTCCCCTAGTGATTGTACCATTTTACATTCCCACCAATCTCCCCATAATCTCTCCAACATTTGTTATTTTCTGTTTTTTTGAACAGTGCCAGTAATGTTGGGGTGAGATGGAATCTCATTGTAGTTTTGTTTTGCATTTGTCTAATGGTTAGTGATCATGAGCATTTCCTCATGTGTCTGTTAGCTGCCTGAATGCCTTCTTTGGTGAAGTGTCTGTTCATATCCTTTGCCCATTTTCTGATTGGATCATTTGTCTTTTTGTTATTGAAGTGTTGAAGTATTCTACAGATTTTAGAGTTTGGACCCTTGTTGGATATGTGATAGTCAGAAATGTTTTCACAAACTGTAGGTTCTCTTTTTACTCTTTTGGTGAAGTCTTTTGATGAGCAAAAGTGTTTCATGTTTAGGAGTTCCCAGTTAACTAGTTTATCTTATGGTGTTTGTACATTGTTACCTATGGTTTGTAATGAATTTATGCCATGTATTAGGACCCCTAGCATTGTCCCTATTGTATCCTCAATGACATTCATCGTTTTAGGTTTTATATTTAGGTTTTTGATCAATTTTGAATTAGTTTTTGTGTAGCATGAGGTATAGGTCGTGTTTCATTTTTTTAAGATGGACATTCAGGTTTGCCAGCACCATTTGTTAAAAAGACTGTCTTTTCCCCATTTAACGGACTTTGGTCCTTTGCCAAAGAGCAGCTGACCATAGGTGGATGAATTTACATCTGCGTTCTTAATTCTGTTCCATTGGTCTGTGTGTCTGTTGTTGTACCAGTACCAGGCTGTTTTGACTGCCAAGGCTGTATAGTAGGTTCTGAGAGCAGGTAATGTGAGGCCTCTAATTTTGCTCTTTTGCTTCAATAATACTTTGCTTATAGGGGCCCTCTTTCCTTTCCATATAAAGTTGGTGATTAATTTTTCCATCTCATTAAAGAATGCTGTTGGTGTTTAGATCAGGACTGCATTATATCTGCAGGTTGAATTGGGTAGAATTGCCATTTTCACAATGTTGAGTCTTCTGATCCATGAGCATGCTATGTTTTTCCATTTATATAGGCCTCTTTTGGTTTCTTGCAGTAGTGTCTTGTAGTTTTCTTTGTGTAGGTCCTTTACATACCTGGTTAGATTCAGTCGTCTAAGTATTTTATCATTTTAGGGCCTATTATAAATAGTTTTGCTTTCCTGATTTCCTTTTCAAAATTCTCTTTGTTGGTGTGTAAGAATCCAACTGATTTTTGTATGATGTTGATCTTGTATCCTGCTGCTCTGCTGAATCTTTTTATTAGTTCCAGAAGTTTTCCTGTGGAATCTTTGGGTTCTCTATGTATAGTATCGTATCATCTGTGAGTAGAGAGTTTTACTTCTTCCTTTCCAAGTTGAACGTCCTTTATTATGTTTTCTTGCCTTATTGCTCTAGCAAGGACTTTCAGCACAATGTTAAATAGAAGTGGTGATAAAGGGCATCCTTGTCATGTTCCCATTGTCAGGGGGAATGTTTTCAACCTCTCTCTATTGAGAATGACATTGGCTGTTGGTTTTGTATAGATGCCCTTTATTATGATGAGGAATTTCCCTTTCTTTCCTATTTTATTTAGAGTTTTTAATCGGGAATGGTGCTGGACTTTATCAAATGCCTTTTCTGTGTCGATTGAGATGATCATGTGATTATTTTCTTTTGTTATATTTAGGTGGTGATTACACTGATGGATTTTCTAATGTTGAACCATCCCTGCACGCCTGGTATGAATCACACTTAGCTGCAGTGTTTTTTATTTTTTTAATATATAATGCTGAATTCTAATGACGAATTTTGTAGAGAGTTTTTGCATCCATATTCATGAGAAATATTGGTCTGTAATTTTCTTTTTATCTGGTGTCTTTGCCTGGCTTTGGTATCAGGGTTATGCTAGCTTCATAGAATGAAATCAGGAATATTCCTTCCTTTTCTATGCTCTGAAGTAGTTTGAGTAGTACTGGTGTGAACTCTTCTCTGAATGTTTGGTAGAATTTTCCAGTGAAGCCGCATTTTTTTGTTGGGAGTCTTTTTAATTACCTCTTCTATCTCTTCTCTTGTTATGGGTCTGCTCAGATTTTCTATCTCAGCTTATGTTAGTTTAAGTAGGTAGTGCTTTTCTAGAAATTTGTCCATTTCCTCTAGGTTCTCAAATTTGTTGGAGTACAATTTTTCATAGTATTCTGTTAAGATCCTTTTTATTTCAGTTGGGTCTGTTGTAATGTCCCCCATCTCATTTCTTATTGGGGTTATTTTCTTCCTCTCCTGTTTTTCTTTTGTCAGTTTGGCCAGTGATTTGACGATTTTGTTGATCTTTTCAAAGAGCCAACTTTTGGTCTTGTTGCTTTTTCTATTGTTTCTCTATTTTCTATTTCATTTATTTCTGCTCTAATCTTTATTATTTCCTTTCTTCTGGTGCCTTGGGCTTTTTTTGCTACTCTCTTTCTATTTGTTCAAGTTGTTGAGCTAATGGGTTTTTTTTGGCCAGTTCTTTTTTGATGTGTGTGTTTATTGCTATTAATTAACATCTGAGCATTGCCTTTGCTGTGTCCCAAAGGTTTTGGTATGATGTGTTTTCATTCTTATTTGATTCTAAGAATTTTTTTTATTCTCTCTTTGATTTGTTCTATTACCCAGTTGTTTTTAAGCTAGGTGTTATTCAGTTTCCATGTATTTGATTTTTTTTTCCTTGCTCTTCTTGTTATTGATTTCTACTTTTATGGTGTTGTGACCAGAGATAATGCTTTGTGATATTTTGGTATTCTGGATTTTTTTGAGGGTTGCTTTGTGGCCTAAAATGTGGTATATTCTGGAGAATGTTCCATGTGCATTGGAAAAGAATGAATACTTTGCTGGAGTTGGGTGAAGTGTTCTCTATACGTATATGAGGTGAAGTTGTTTGATTGTGGCCTTTAGATCTTCTGTAACTTTGCTGAGTTTCTTTCTAGATGTTCTGTCCTTTACCAAGAGTGGTGTGTTGAAGTCTCCTACTATTACTGTGGAACTGTTTATTTCTCTTTTCAGTGATGTTAGAGTTTGTTTTTTGTATCCTGGAGCCATGTTGTTGGGTGCATAGATATTTATTAAGGTTATGAATTCTTGGTGGACTGTCCTTTTAATCACTGTATAATGTCCTTCTTTGTCTTTTATGGTTGATTTTGCCTTAAAGTCTATTTTATCTGAGATTAGTATGGCCATCCTGCTCGTTTTTGGTTACTGTTTGCTTGATAATATTTTTTCCCATCCTTTGATTTTTAATAGATTTATGTCTTTGTGTCTAAGGTATGTCTCTTGTAGACAACATATTGATGGGTCATATTTTTAATCCATTCTGCCATTCTCTGTCTCTTTACAGGTGCATTTAAGCCATTTACATTCAGTGTGGTTATTAACAGGTATGAGTTTATTGCTGGCATATTGGTCTGTGTGTGTGTGTGTTATTGTTTTTTTTTTTTTTTTTTTGGTGGTGCTGACTTCTTTTTTCTCTTACTATCCTGTTCTGAATTCATTTTGTTTGTGAATTTTCTTTTCTTTTCTTTCATTATTATAGATTTTATGTTTACTGAGTCTATGTTTTTCTTCTTTTTTACTTTGATGAGAAGTTTGTTAACTTTCTTTGTGGTTACCTTGATATTTACCCTTATCTTTCTGAGTTTGAACTAGTCTTTTATTACTTGATATCACCTTGACTTGCTCTCTATTTGAAAGTCCTATACCTACATCATTTATTCCCCTTTTTATTGTTTTGACACTGTCATCACTTACAGATTGACATCTCTGTTTCCCTGTTTTAAGTATTTTAGCTTTGTTTTATTATTGAGAGTTCTTTATGTAAGTTGGTATCTGGCTGACGCTGTCCTGTGTCCTAGACTCCGACTGTTATCTGATGTTGTTGGGTCTCTAACTGAAGGACTCCCTTTAATATTTCTTGTAAGTTTAGTTTGGTTTTTATGAATTGCCTTAATTTCTGCTTATCTAGAAATCTCGTATTTTCATCATCGTATCTGAGAGAGAGCTTTGCAAGATTTATTACTCTTGGTTGGAAGTTTTTTTCTTTCTAGGTTTTATATGTGTCATCCAATTGCCTTCTTGTCTGCATAGTTTCTGCCAAGTAATCACAGCTTAGTCTTACTGTTTCCCCTTTGTGATTTTTCATTTTTCTTGAGCTGAACTCAGGATTCTTTCTTTGTCTTTGGTTTTGGCAAATGTGATTATATCTTGATGATTTTCTTTTGAGGTCTATCCTATATGGGGTTTGTTGAGCTTCTTGAATAGTCAGCTTTTCATCTTTCATGATATTTGGAAAGTTTTCTGCCAGCAAATCTTCTACAATATTTTCTGTGTTTCTCATTTTCTCCCCTTGTTCTGGAACTCCGATCACACACAAAATTTTTGCTCTTGATTGTGTCCCACATAATTCTTAGGTTTTCTACATTTTTTTTTCATTCTTTTCTCTGATTTTTTCTCAAAGTGGTGTCCTTGAATTTTTCTTCAATCTCACTGATTCCCTCTTCCATTGTTTTGAATTTACTTGTAAACCTCCTATTGGGTTGTCCATTTCTGAAATTTTATCTTTTGGATTTCTAGTTGCTATTTTTATATAATTTCTAATTGTTTACTTGTTTTAATGTTTTCTTCTTGCATTATTTTCCTGAATTCTTCTATTGCTTTGTCTGTGTTTTCCCTGATTTGGGCTATGTTTTCATTGGTTTTGCCTGCATTTTCCATGATTTTCTCTATTTTTTCCTTGGTTTTGCTGTGTTTTCCTTAGGCTCTTTCTCAATCTCTTGGAGAGCCCTAAATATTAGTCTTTTGAATTCCATATCAGGTAGTCCCTCTGCCTTTTCTTCTACTGGCAGGTCATCTGATTCTTTATTTTGGTCACTTACTGGAGCCATCTTGTCTTGCTTTTTTATATGTTTTGATATTGTCTCCTGTCTCTGAGACATTATGGTATTATTTTCTTTAATTACTGATTGTATGTTCATTTGTTTCATCCTGCTTTTTTGTTTTGTTTTGATATGTCAGGGCGGGCAGGCGAGGAGTGCTTTGTTGCTTGCTCGTCTGTGGGCACAACAGCTATCACCACCTTGTCTAGCTGGGCAGGACAGCAGCAGGCAAGGCAAGCCTGCTTCCCTGTACACTGGTTTGGTGAGGTGGCTTAGGGCGGACTGGGTGGGCACTGTCTGCTTCCTGACCTTGGTCCAGTGGTGTGGGAGTGTTCACAGCCCCTCCCTGACAGGCGAGGGTGTCAGACAGGCATGGTACAGGTTTGCTTCCCACCATTCAGTAGCTGTTCAAGTGGTGGGAGAGGAGGGGCAGCGTATGCCCAGTGTGGTGGTTACCCTGAGCACCAGGGACACTCTAGCTGCGATGACACAGTGGGGTCCTGCAGGAAGGGGGAGTGGCATGTGCTCTGTCTCCTGTTGGGAGGTCCATGAAGTTGCCTTCTCATACTCCCTGTCTGTGGTCACTGCTGGCTGTGTTCCAAGATAGCAGCACTGCACCATGTTAGTTGGCAGGAGACCTCCACTTCATATCTCTCCTCGTTCTGTTTTCTGTCAGTTGCTTCTTCCATTTGGTGTTTGGTCTAGTTCTTCATCCCTTCATTTGATGCTCTGGGTTCCAGGATTGACGTTTGTACCTGTTTTACTTAGTTTTTTGCATCTTTGCTGCAGAGGGTGGACATGGTGCATCTATCTATGACACCATGTTGGCTCTGCCTCAGAACGGGGTTTTTTGCTGTTCCCTTTGCCAAAATATGAGCATCAGTGTTTCCACTGATAAAACAATAAATATTCAGTTGTACCCAGAGGTGTCCCAATATTTGTCAGATTCTCTCAGGAACTAGGCCAGTCTTGCCTTATTAGTTATTAACTCTTTGTTGTTCATTAATGTACCATACATACTAAAGAAATTATCTACTGGCCTGAAAGAGTTATGAACATTTCTCTAAAGTGCCAAAATTTAGAACTTGAATAATGTTCCCCAGGATGCACAATGTTAGCCATTTTATGAGTGTTTAATTCATACACAGTAACTAAGAGGCAAAAGAGTGGAGATCTGGTTCTGGTTCTGGTTCTGTTTCTGGAACAAGTCACTTAACCTCTTTAACTCTCTATTTTCTCACTTGTATAATTAGGAACTAGACTACATGTATGATTTTTATGATTAAATATTTCTTTTTTAATACATGAATAAATTAACATACAGAGAAAGGAACAGATACATCAAAGGTCAAAGGGAATCTGAGTTATTACATATTTTTTTCACTTCTAAGTAGAAGCAGCAACTGGAAACTTTACCTTCAGGAATTAAATGTTTTTTTTTTTCATGTTTCTGCTTTTATTTTTTTCCTCTCACAGTCTTCTTTGTGACAGTAAAGCTCTATGTAGATGCTTAATAGAGTCTTTCCATTTCTCATGCACATTCATGTATTCCTTCAACAAATATGTATACAAATACTTGTGTATATTCATACACACACACACATTACTCACAACCTAGTGGGATCAGATATACAAACAAAAATTACTAGACAGCATGATATGTACTCTGATGGAGGAAGTAAAAATTGCCCTAGGAGCACCTAGGAGTGGTACCTGGTCCAGACTTCTGTAATCAAGGAAGGACGCATGGAGAAGAAATATCTAAGCCAAGCTGAGACACAAAAGATGAGAATCAGTTATCAATTAAAGGGGAGTAGAGAGAATATTTCAGGTAGATGGAATAGCTTGTGTGGTATTCCAGAAGCAAGAAGGAACATGACATAGTCAAAGAAAATAAAAGAAATTCTTCCAGCAAGAGATGAGGCTAATGAGGTCTTCAGGCACATGTCATCCAGAGTACAGACACACACACACACACACACACACACACACACACACACAATATATTACTGAGGTTTAAGCAGGAGAGCAACATTGACCGAGTTTGTATTTTACATAGATCACTCTGCCTCTAGGGCAGTGAATGAATTGGAAGACAGTAATACTACAGGCAGATAAACCAGATAGAAAACTGTTGCAATAATCCATTTGAGAAATGACAGCACCTTGGACAAGAGCAACAACAACAGAAATAGAGATAAAGTGGGTGGAAAAAAGAAAAGTATAACAAGGACTATTATAGGATTTGATGACTGGATAGATGTTGCGGGGGGAGGTAAAGAAGAGGCAGAAGTCATGGTTGACACTCAATTTTTTTGCTTACCAGTTGTTTAATGGTGATGTCATTCATTGTAATGTGGAAGATTAACAAGTGCTGGAGGGGAAGAATACGTACAGTTTTGAATTTGGTAAGTCTGAGGCACTAGTTCAGGACGGTAATAACAAACTAGTCTAGAGAAACAGATTTGGGAGTCATCAGCACATTTAAGGCAAGATGAACCAGGAGAGAGTATGCTAAGTAAGAAGAAAATATAGCCTAAAAGAAAACCCTTAGGGGCAACCAATCAGTAAATGGAAAGTATTAAACAAATATAATTAGGAAAAATGCATTATAATATTCTTTTACATTGAGAGCATAATATAAAACTGAATGTATTACCACTACGTAATTACAGAGGGGCCTTTCATACCCTTCTTAGGGCATTGTTAGAGGACTTTGTGCCCTCATGTTTCTTATGGCAGTAGAAAGTTTGAACAAGAAGCAAGGGAGGGGAAAAATGCAGAACAGGATTTCAAATTCTCATGGAATCCAGACTTTCTGAAGCCATGGAGGCCAGATGAACCCACTGCTCTGAGATAATCTTTAAACCTTAAACAAAATATCCCCTCAAATCTTAAAATCACACAGTAGTTTAGGTTAACTAGTAAAGTATGTCTGCCTTGAGCATTACGGTCTTTTAAGAACTATCTACATGGGATCAAACTGACCACAGCAATTTGAAAGATTGGATAGGAACCTTAGGGGGCAGTGAGCTTATATTAATGGGGGAGGAACGACTCAGAAAAAGAAGGTGGGAATGGTTGCAAACTTGAAGAATGTAATCAAAGTCACATGTAGAAACTACTGAATTGGTGTATGATTTGCTGCGCATATTCTCAACAACAAAAAATAAATAAATTATATTTAAAAAAACAAAAAGGAAGTAAGGGAGGCTATCTGTGGATATTTTTATATGTTAACATCTCAGGTCTTTTTGAACTGACATTGCTAGAGGTGAGAGTGCCATCTCTCTCCCTTCTTTTCACTCAATGATGCCCTGAATCATTGCCTCCCTCCCCCATGCCTACTCATCCTTGAGATGGTTTCCATGGCAATGGTTAAATATTGCAGAGGAAAGACAAACACATCACTATCCCAAGGAATACAATACATTAAAATTAATATACCAAGACCTTAGTTTAAATGTTATGAAGGCACATTAATTAAGGGTAGGGTTGCACCACCAGTTAATGTAATCACTGTCAATGAGTTGTACCCCTGTAAAAAGTTGAACTGGCAAAAGTTGTGTGATATATTTACAACAATAACAACAACAACGAAAAAGAATAGCTAGCTACTGAGGCTGCTTATGTACAAGCAAGCACTTCATAAGATCTAGCTCCTTGTTGAAGGTTTAGGGTCATGGTTTCATGGGACAGTCCAGTTAATTGGCTAATATCATGCTTAGTGCTTCTGTTCTACCTCCTAGTACAGTGCATAGTGCCTTGGGCCTTAAAAGCCTGCAAGCGGCCATCCAAGGTACAACAATTGGTCTCTATCTGCCTGGAGCAACAGAGGAAAAAGGAAAGTCAGGAACAGGAGGAGAAAATGTAATGTGTGGCTAATTGCCTCCATGAACACTGCCCCCTTTGCTACGAGAACAGAACTGGATGTTGCCTAGCTACCATTACTGAACATTTTGATCAAATATTCTATAGAAGGATCCTGATCAAAAGGGAGAAAATATAAGGTAGAAATTTTAAATTCTCATGGAATCTAGACTTTCTAGATTGATGGAAGCTGGATAAACCCCTGGAACTACTGCCCTGAGATAATCTTTAAACTTTAAACCAAAAATATCCCCTGACATCTTCTTAAAACCAAACAATGGTTTACCTTAACTAGTACAGAATGTCTGCCTTCAGCATTATGGTATTTCAAGATCTATCTATATGGATCAAATTGACAACAGCAGCTCCAAAGATTAGATAGGAACCTTAGGGGGCACCGAGTTTATGATAATGGGGGAGAAACAACTCAGAAAAAGAGGGTGAGAATGGTTGCACAATGCGAAGAATGTAATCAATGTCACTGAACTGTAAGTGCAGAAATTGTTGAATTGGTGTATGTTGTACTGTGTAGATTCTCAACAAGAACAACAAAAAATAAAATCAATTATAATTTTTTTTCAGTTACAAAGGAAACTAATAGGAAAACTATACATCCAGCAAAAACTGACAAAGGGTGGTAAATGAAAGTTAAATTCCTTGTCTTTCTTCACAAAGCATCAATAGAAACTTCTCAAAGTTGAGAAATCAAGGACTATAGATATAAGCATCCTATAAGTGCCAGAAGAACTAAAAAGAGAAATGGTCAAAGATGAATTTTTGTCCAATAAGTCGGTTCATAGAAAGGGAAAATAGATTTCTGTTTTGAACTCTTTGGTACTACTTTATTTTTGCCTTCAAGTGTATGTTTTACTTTTAGGAGAATGATTTTTTTTTTTTTTAATTAATACCCTAAATCTGATAATTCAACTTCTAAGAAATTGTCCTACGAAAATAACCAGTGGTTTGGACAAAGAGATTCACCCAACAGTATTTACAACAGTGAGGTATTGGAAACAACCTAAGTATCAAAAAATAACAAGAATAGTTAAATGAAATATATTCTACCCATGTAATCGAATGTTATAAAGTGATTTAAAATAGTGTTTTTAAATAATTTTTACTTCCCTAGGAAGAATTATGGCAATTGTTATCATTAGAATATGGAATGTGGATTCTTTTTATTCATTATACTCTTTTATATCACATGTATTACTTTTATGATTAGAAAAGAATTAAGATTTTTTTATGAAACTTAAGTATCAGGTGACTCTTCATAAACCGAAACCCAAATCCATGGCTGTCAAGTCAATTCCAATTCATAGCGACCCTACAGGGTAAAGTGGAACTGCCCCATAAAGTTTCTAAGGCTGTAACCTTTATGGAAACAGACAGCCACATCTTTCTCCCATGGAGCGGCTGATGGGTTCGAACCACCAACCTTTCAGTTAGCAGTCAAGCACTTAACCATTGCACCACCAGGGTTCCTTGACCCTTCATAAGGGCCTGTAAAATAAGACATACAGCAACAAATGACTTTTGTGTGTGTGTGTGTGCTTTAGGTGAAAGTTTACAGCTGAAGTTAGTTTCTCATACAAAAATTTATACACATATTGCTATGTGACCTGAGCTGCTATCCCTATAACATGACCACACATTCCTCCTTTCCACCCCAGATTTCCCATATCCATTCAACCAGCTCCTATCCCTTTCTGCCTTCTCATCTCTCCTCCAGACAGGAGCTGTCCATTGAGTCTCAAGTATCCACTTGAACTAAGAAGCACACTCTTCACGAGTATCATTTTATGTCTTATAGTCCAGTCTATTCTTTGTCTGAAGTGTTGGCTTCGGGAATGGTTTTAGTTCTGGGTTAACGAAGAGCCTGGGGGCCATGTCTTCTGGGGTTCCTCCAGTCTCAGTCAGACCATTAAGTCTGGTCTTTTTACTGGAATTTGAGTTCCGTACCCTACTTTTCTCCTGCTCCATCAGGGATCTGTGTTGTGTTCCCTGTCAGGGTGGTCACAAATGACATATTTTTCAGGACATTCAACCAAAACAAAGATATGATGCCCTTTTCCATCATTATCATGAAGTTGATTTAAACATCCAAAACACACATAAAACTCTACAGCAGAAAGCAGTGGAAAGTAATTAGTAGTGGTTGGTTTATTAGGGAGAGAATTTAGATAATTAGAAGGGAGATTTGAGAGTTAGGAACTACAGAGGAGGGATAAACAAGAGAATTATAGTCAGGAACCAGAAGAGGCTCTTCAAGTATCTCTGTGTAATTTAATGTCCCAACAGAGAGCAAAGGATCTTTGACTTCTGAAGCCCTGTGGTATAAACTATTACCACATCCAGCCTAACTTTATTTCATTGTTTATCTTCATCGTAGGGCAAGGGGCTACCAAATGAAATTTCACTGACTCCCTGTTCCCAACTAATATGTCCACTTATTAAGAAGCAGCTTGGTGTTGGTGGGAAAGGTCCTGGGTTGAAGTCTGAAGGCCACGGTTGAAGTCCCAGTTCAACTGCTTATTTAGGGCATGACTTGAGTAGGTCACATAACCACTCTGAGATGGTTTCCTCGTTTGTTAATGATACCAGCTCTGTCTCTATCACAGTGTTGTCATGAGGACCAAATAAGATCATATATACGAAAGCTAAGAAGTGCTAAACAAACAGAATGTATTTTATAATAATTCTCACCCTATTAAAGATGAATTGTTTGGCCTCAGGCAGCAATTCAAGAAGACCAAAAGTGCATCAGTAGGTGACAGGACAACTGATGGACTGTCCTGGCTGCCTAGGCACGCAACCTTTTCCTCCTGGCTACTCCATGTTCAGCTCTCCAGAATCTGTGTCCTCAATGGCAGATGACCTTCTCAGGTGGACGAGGGCCATTCAGTGGCTGAAGTTTACATGTAGCTGTGCTTCCAAGCTGGAAGTACTAAACTAAATACACCACTAGCTACTTTTATGTTGGAATGCTTTATCTTTTCATTCATTTCTTCATTGAGAGCAGACTGCATGCCAGGCTCTGGAAATGAACAATAAGGGAAGAAAATTGGACAAAGTGTTGCCTGCTTGGAGCTCACACCAAGAGAGGAGGAAGCAAATGTTAATCACAGAATCATACACATAAATGGATGTTGAGAACTGTGATGACAATGACAAGAGAGATTCAGGTGTAATGAAAATGTTTCACTGGAGGGGATGACCTGGACCGAGGCATTCAGAGAAGACTTTCCAGAGCTGAGATTAGGTGAAAGGAGTGAGAGAGGAGTACAAGGAGTAAATAGAGGGACCAGCATGGGGAAAGGTTCTGTGGCACAAGACAGTGATATTCAAGGAATTTAAAAGAGGACAGAATAACCGGGCAACATAATAAAGAGGAATGAGGGGCAAGATGATAGTAAAAGGGTAGGCTGTGTTAAGGATTTCTGTCTTTACCCTGAGAGCAGTGGGAGCCACTGAAAGCATCTGAGCAGAGAAGTGGTAAGACCCAATTTGTATTTTGAAAAATTGCTCTGACCATAATGTATCAAGATGCCAAGCCCTATTAGGCCCCATTCAATATGAGGTCTGTTATATACTCCTACAGTTGAAAAACTTTCTATTGAAGTTCTAACTTCAAATGACTGCTTTATTTCCTTGCCCTATTTCTACAAGACAATATTAATGACTAAAAACAGCAAGAGACTCTTGATGAATCCCAACCTAATCAATACTGCCTGGAAGGAATTAATAAAATATAATGAGTTTTTGGGCTCATTTTTCTCATCCTTTTCCAACATGGCACACAAGCAGGTTTTGGCTAATGAAAACGGTAAGATAGATTAAAAGTAGCAAGAGCCAGAGTCTGTAAAAACTGGGAAATTCTAGTAAGCACTATGAATTTAAGCATCAACGTCTAGAATGTTCTTACCCACAGAATGAAGATATACTAATGCGTTGATGCCAAAAGTAACTGGAATCTACAAACTGTCACTATGAACTATCAAACCCTAAAATCAGCTCCGAAGGCTCCATCATCACCTCAATCAATTTTTACCCTAAGTGTAGCTAGTCAACAAGCAATCATAGCAAATGTAAAACCATACAAGGCATCACAATAACATAATCCATGTACTTCCACTGTAATTATTAACTGATTCAGTCATTCCTTCAATTTAACAAATATTTACTGAGTGCCTACCACATACACAGCAATTTTGTCCCTCAAATTAAAAGATGAAACATAAAAAGCAAAGACACAGAAAGAATCTAAGGAGGAAAAATGGAAACCACAGCACTGAAAGGGATCAAAATGCTTTCAATTATTTTAACTACCCAAGTACAGTATCTCTCTCACCCATGGTCTATTTCAAATCCCTAACACCTACAAGAATGAAATGATTCTGATAACTAATGTGCTAAAACATTGATCCTGTTCTCTTAATCAACAGACTTTTATCTACCTTTCTGAGGTTTCCCCAAATTTTTGGTAATTATCAGGACCTCTTCTATTCTGGCATACGGCAGGAATCATTTGTTGATTTGTATTATTTCTGCTGAAGACATCTGCCTTTGTTTCTGTAATAGAAAGCTTTGCTAAGATACCTCTTCCAAATCCTACAGACTTTTGTTACTTTGTCCAGTGAAGTAATTAAATTTTTATATATTTAAACACAATTTGTATAAAAGCCACCTCGTATATGACCCTGTGCTACAGGGTCTCATTAGAAACTCCAAAGTCATTCATCACTCCTTTGAATTGCCACTGGCATCTGAGCTTTTTGTTTTTCTCTCTGCTTCCTAATGTCTTTTACAAGCCACCAAGAGAAGTGATTGAGTTGGCAGCTCTACACGAGTGCCCCTACATCTTGAATTTCCATGTTTCTCTAGGACACAAGAATCAGGGCAAATACAACAGTAACCTGGGGGAGTCCGGCCCTGATTTGTTTGGTCACAGGTCCATTTTTTAAATTACATGCTTTCTTAACTAAACATATACTTTGTCTTAGGTTAAGTTCTACAAATTTTTTTCCAGGGTTTATGGGTCCATAGCAACCATGCAACTTTAAGCATATATTATGTACAATTTAGGAGCCCTGGTGATACAGAGGAGCCCTGGTAGTGCAGTGGTTAAGAGCTATGGTTGCTAACCAAAAGGTCGGCAGTTCAAATCCACCAGGCACTCCTTGGAAAACCTATGGGGCAGTTCTACTCTGTCCTAGAGGATCGCTATGAGTTGGAATCAACTCGATGGCAATGGGTTTGGTTTTTTGGTGGTGTAATGGTTAAGCACTTGGCTGCTAACCAAAAGGTTGGCAGTTTGAACTCACCTACCACTCTGCGGGAGAAAGAAACAGCCTTGGAAACCCAATGGGGCAGTTATACTCTGTCTGCTCTGTCTTATAGGGTTGCTATGAGACAGAATCGCCTCGACGGCAATGGGCTTGGCTTGGGCATGTACAATTTATTTCAAGGCATATCCGTGAATTGACTTCATGCTTTAAATACTTCTATCCTGCTGCTTGAATAGATTCTATGCAAATAATAAAAGAGTTTAATAATACATGGCAAAGGAGGCATCCACTCTGCACTGCCCCATTTCCCAGATGGTGAAACAATGAATCAGCAGAAGTGGGACTAGAGTCAAGGCTAAGTAATTAATTCACTGTGCAACTGCCACTATGTGAAAGATGGCCATACTTAGAAACATGTGCTCCACAATTTTCACATTTGGCCTAGTCTACTCTGAGCTAATATTCCCTTGCTATTCCTGGAAACCCTGGTGGCATAGTGGTTAAGAGCTACGGCTGCTAACCAAAAGGTCGGCAGTTTGAATCCACCAGGCACTCCTTGGAAACCCTATGGGGCAATTCTACTCTGTCCTATAGGGTTGCTAGGAGTCAGAATTGACTCGACAGCAACAGGTTTCGTTTTTGGTTTTTATTCCTGAGAACAGAAAAGGTCATTAATTCAACTCTTCAACTCTGTGCTATCCTGAAACCAACAGACCCCAAAACGCCAATATGTTAGTGGTAGGGTTAACTATTCACTACATTAATCTTTAAGGAAATCTGATTACAGTATCTGATCACAATCTACTATAGTCAACAGGCAGAAAGGGAGGATTGGATGGGGTGAAAAGCCCAGCTGGAGTACTGAGATGTTAGCTGGGGCAGGGGGCTGGCTTAGATTTACTGGAGACTAAGCAGCACATGAGTTGGAACAAGCAGCTGACATTCACACTAAAATTAGAGAAGCAAGTTTTAACATAGAGGGAGTTTGTCAAGAACAGAAGCAAAGTGCAGTGGTCCACTAGGCCTAGAAGAGCTTCGAGCAGAAGAATTGAATTACCCAGATAAGTCCCTATAAGACTCACTGATCTAGAAACCAGGACTTTGATAAAGTGCAAAGAATACTTGGAATCAGAATAACTCAATTCCAGCATAGAACCTAAAACCCACAACATACCCCATACCTTAGGATAGTCCCTTCATTTCTCTGAGTCTTTATCTCCTCATCTACAAGGTGGGATAAAAAAGCTACCTTGCAAAGTTGTGGAAGGAATTAAGTATTTCATCAGAAAATGGTTTGTAAAATGTAAACTGCCACATATATGTAAGGTCATGGTGGTGGCATTATTATGGCTTTCAATATTATTTTGCAATGGAATAACATTTTGAATATTGTCTATTTTCCATCCCAGGTAACTCTAGTTGTCCCCTGTGATTCTCCAGCCATTGATGCCGAAGCATCCATTGCTTTAGATGGAAGGCCGAACCAACCTGAAAACAAAGAAGTAATTGCTCATCTCAACTTTCAGATTAGACTTTTTTAAGTCATACAAAAATATAATCATCATGAAAGCAATAACTCTCAACTGCAAAAGCCATGCACTTAAAGGAAAAAAAAAAAAAGATCTCTGAATTCTGGAAGCTTCCTTCTATATTAAAAACCAGAGCCTGGAATTTCCCACTATAAAGGAAGGTCCTCAAAACCCTTCCTAGGCTGAAGTACAGAGCTAAGCGAGAAAAACAGAAGAATCAGATGTAAGCTAGGGCTTCTGCCATGTCCTCCCCACACATCCTCACATGCGTGGGTTTCATCCCTGAAATGGGAGAAGAGGTACCAGGAACACCCCTCCCCTCAGGTACGTTTCGAGGATCCACGAGTAGAGGGGACTTCTTCCTGCTTCCACCTGGAATCCTGGCAGCATGCAATCTTTCAGAGTATACTCCACCAACATGGGGCGGCTGAAGTGTAGAAAGGGGGCAGTTACAGACAGAAGAAAAGAAGGTATAGGCAAAGAAAGGGACTACTAGAGCAAAATGTTCCTAGAGACTACATGTGGTGTGCAGGAGAACCAGACATTCCCAACTGCCCCTTGGGGGCTGCAGAAGTGCTGAGGGGTCAACAGATTTGAAAAGGCTGACGCAGTGTTGAGAGGAAGAGACCACCAGGGGCCACAGTAGCTCATGCACAGGTGTCTTTCAAGGTCTCCTCCACTTGTCTTTTCCTTCTCAATGAGTGGCATCTGCTGATTTACCTGGAGCCACGTGCTCCACACGGCAGAAGGGGGTCTCCTGCCCTGTAACTCAGGAGATGTCTTCCTAATGAGCAGGGAAAAATAAGCTTTGTGTTCTCTAGTACAGTGTGGTGCCAATTGTCTTTGACATTTAGCAAAGCAAATCTCAACAGAATTTTGGTCAGCTATGAACTATGCATTCTACTGAACCCCAAAATCAAATATTATACATACAGTGCTAGTTTACATCCTAATTTCCTCATTGTCCTCCCCCAACAGATTTAAAGAAAATGGTAATTTGGGCTGTTTAACCTGAAAAATTAATAACAGTTTCTGAGAAAGATCCTCATTGCCTACAAAATACACAGTATCTGCAAAATGGAGACAGAATTAAATGTTTGAACTCTGTCCTTTTCTTCTCCATGGGCTAGGTAAGTGTGGTTTCTAGGACAACCAAATCTCCTGAAAAGTCAACAAGAAAGTAGGAAATAATAGTTCTTCAGGAGGTTTTGGATTCCCCTTTAAGCACACACACAGGTACACATATACATACACACACAAACACACCCCCTGAGCTGTTTAAAAACATTTGTACAACCTGCCCACATTGTCTGTTATCCCAAAATACAAGAATAAAGTAATCCCTAAATAGATTCACCCTTTTAAGACTGCTGAACTTTCAAATATTGAGAAATAAAACCATGAGTGGCAGGAGTAGAGAATGAAGGCAGCCAAGCTCATTACTAGCGTGCCTTTTTGCCTTTTTTCACAGGTACAAAGAACTCAAAGGTCTCAGGGAGAGAACAAAAACTAGGAAAATTGAAAGTTACAAACCCAAGCAGTTTCTATCAAACCACTTTCTTCCCAATTTGCTATATGCACCCAGCCAACCCCTTCAATGAAGGGGAAAATCCATTCTTTCACCAGGTACAGTGGGAAATAGTAGTATAGTAGCAAAGCAAGGAACTCTACTTCCAAGAGGAAAAACTGCAAAAATGTCTGACTTGGTGAATATTCAGGCAGCAGCCAGATAATCTGAAACTGTGCCTCATTTTTTTATATTTAAAAACAAAGGCACTCTAACACAAAAATGTTCAAGGTGTATCCTTATCTAAAAAGCCAAGTTGTCCACTGACTCATCGCTTTTCTGAAACCAGCACTGGGGAACATTTGACTTAGATCGTGTAACTTCCAGTTCATCGCCAATTAGACTTCATGATGTGCTTTGTCCATAAAGGTTTTCAACTTCAAAACATTCCAGTTAATTTTATACAACCAGTGGGTTGCAGTGTTATACAAGAAGAAAGGCATTGGGACAAAACTTTTGAGTTAAGACATGGGCTCAATTTGTGTAACTAATTCTTGGTTCACTTTCTATTTCTTGTTTTTCTTCAAAAAGGGAACATAAGTTTGAGGAAAAACTTTGCTTATCTTTAGCAAAGTTTCTTTTTATTGTTCTCGTACTTCCATGGCTACTGACATTTTTATTGAAATTAATAGCACATTATAGGTCTTATACATTACAAAAATACAGCTAAAGAGACTGTAATTGTATAAAAGGGTATGATCATTCAACACAGTATGTAAACCTCAAATGTAAATTATTTACATGTTTCTCCCTTTTCAACAAAGGTATTAATTGTATTATATGTGGGATATGTAGTTTGGTTTGGGTTCTGATTTGGTTTTTATTTTTATTTATTTATTTTTATTGTGCTTTAAGTGAAAGTTTACAATTCAAGTTAGTTTCTCATATAAAAATTTATACACACATTGTTATGTGACCCTAGTTGCTCTCCCTATACTATGACAGCACACTCCTCCCTTCCACCCCAGATTTCCCGTATCCATTCAACCAACTCCTGACCCTCTCTGCTTTCTCGCCTCTGGACAGGGGCTGCCCATTTAGTCTCATGTATCAACTTGGGCTAAAGAAGCACACTCTTCACAAGTATCATTTTATGTCCCATAGTTCAGTGTAATCTTTGTCTGAAGAGCTGGCCTTGGGTATGGTTTTAGTTTTGGGCTAACAGCGAGTCCGGGGGCCATGTCTTCCGGGGTTCCTCCAGTCTTAGTCAAACCATTAAGTGTGGTCTTTTCACTAGAATTTGAGTTCTGCACCCCACTTTTCTCCTGCTCCATCAGGGACTCTCTGTTGTGTTCCTGTCAGGGTGGTCATTGGTGGTAGCTGGTTTTTATTTTTATTTTATTTATTTTTGTTTATCAATAAATCTCATCATCTTGCCTTTTGGGTTATACACAACTGTGAACGATCTAAGAAGGGAATTGCAAGTCTCAAAATGCCAAACAATGAATAATTTTCCATCCAACTCTCTTTGCCTAGAGCTCAGTAGTAGCAGCACAAAGCCTAGTAGCAAAAGCATGTTTTTGAAATAAATAACTTCCACTAAATTTGTTCAGATTACTAAAGTACCATTTGCTCTTAGAATAAATGGGAAATACATTTTAATACAGAAAGCTACAAACTTAGTACCTAGAAACAGTCACCATTTTTATTATTTTTTTAAACAAACAGAAGGAAGCAAATAATACTGAAAACCCCAATTAACAGGAATGCTCAGGGGATAGCATATAATTGTATTTTGTGGAAGGTTTTCTCAAATGTTATAATGCATGTATTGTTTTTGAAACCAGAAAAAAAATCGACAGAGATAAAATACAGTAATCTGTTTGTTTAGCTCAGTACTTAATGAATAAAACATAACTAATGACTCAGGAACTTGCAGTACTTCTTGGTCATCAGGATAAAGATCAACTTGTACGGTAGGGCTAGGTTGAAGAAGGGAAAGAACAGGGGACTGAAAATTCAAATGCTTACACAGGGACCAAGCAGGTAATATAAACAGGGATAAATAGCTGCCGTCAAGTCAGCTCTGACTCATAACAACCTTACATACAACAGAACGAAACACTGTCCAGTCCTGCATCGTCCTCACAATCGCTGGCATGTTTCAGTCCATCATTGGAGCTACTGTGTCAATCCATCTCACTGAGGGTCTGCCTCACCTTCATTTGCCCTCTACTTCACCAAACATGATGTTTTCCTCCAGTGATTGATCTCGCCTTATGGTGTGTCCAAAGCAAGCAAGTAGGACAGTGTTTTGTTATGATCCATAAGGTTTTCACTGGCTAATATTTGGAAGTAGATAACTAGGCCTTTCTTCCTAGTCTGTCTTAGCTGGAAGCTCCTCTGAAACCTGTCCACCATGGGTGACCTGCTGGTATTTGAAATACCAGTGGCATAGCTTCCAGCATCACAGCAACACACAAGCCATCACAATATGACAAACTGACAGGTGGCTGATGGATAATACAAATAAGCAGGTATAAATATTCTGTCTATAGAAAACAACGAATAGGTACTACTCAGTTCTGGACAATTGTTGCCATGCAAAACAATAGGCCTGGTGTTATCATATTCTCCATTTTTGTTTGTTTATTTCTTTCTTTAAGAAACATCAGAAATTTGTGTTTTTATGTCTTCTAACTTAAAAATTTTCGATTAAACAGAATTTTTTAAAACATGTAAGTCAATTGACATGCCTGTGAGACAAACTTGGCCTGTTAGCTGCCAGTTTGCAGCCCCTGGTTATCTGAGATTGGGTTGAATCAGGGTTGGACCCAGATCATATTCCTGATTTCTAAGACAATGTTGAGTACATAATAAGCTTCCACAAACAGAATTCTATTCTGATAGAGACTTAGGGATTCACTGACTGGTTAAGCATGGCCCACCAAAGATGTTCACAGGTCCCCCCCCCAGAACCTGTGAATATGTCATTTTACATGACAAAAGGGACTTTGTAGATGTGATTATGGGGAGAATATCCTAGATCATCCTGATGGGTGCAATCAAATAACATGAATGCTTAAAAGTGAAAGAGAAAGGCAGAAGAACAGGTCATAGAGACATGGCATGAGAAGGACTAGACCTGCCATTGCTGGCTTTGAAGATGCTAGAGGGGGCCATGAGCCAAGGAATGTAGTGATTTCTAGAAGCTGGAGGAGACAAGGGTAATGAATTCTCCCCTAGAGTCTCCAGATAGGAAGGCAGCCTTGCTGACAGCTTGATTTTAGCCCAGTGAAACTGATTACAGACTTCTGACCTTTGAATTCTAAGACAGTACATTTGTGTTGCTGAAATCACTAAGTTTGTGATAATTTGTTACAGCAGCAATAACACACTAATAAACTAACCCTAGTTTGTCATTTTAGGAAACTAAGGTCTATAGAGTTTCAACACAAAACTAGGAGGAAAATACAAGTCTCCACATCCCAGTCCAATGATGTTTTCACTGTACCAATCTGCCTTGATTGCTGTCAGTTTGTCTTAATGTAATTTTCTCATAAAGACAGAATTAATAATATTCATAAAAAGGAGAACATTGTGTTTAACTAGGATTTAGTGGAAGAGTAATGCTTGGTTTGAGATTCAGAGATAAGATACGGGGACAAGTGAAAGGAAGAAGGAGACGTGTTCAGTTTAAAAAGGCAAAGCTGCTCCAATCTATAGCCAGTCTAACTTAGATGCCTGCCTCTGCTCTTCTGCTGCCTAACCAGTTGGGAATTTACAGAAATTAGAACAGCTTGGGCATGGGTTGCCTGTCCTGCTGTCTCTGGAGGATTTGTTAGAATCTGCTATCCCATGGATTATGCACATTTTCTGTTGGCTTGGGTGTCAGCCATCTGCAATCTAACTGGAACTGTGATATGCCCACCGAGATCACGATTACAATCACAGCTCAACGGCAACAGCAATGCCAGAGTCAGCAGCATAAAAGACATCAGAGCCCGCTTGGAAAATCTGTCCACTTCCACGTCTGCTTCCCCATCCAGTGTGTAGTAGGAGACCAGACTTGGTATCATACACAGACCTCTCCCCAGGGCCCCACAATTAGGACCAAGGACTCTGGGGCCCGTGCGGCGGGTACCTGAACACTAACACAGAGAGCTGGCAGGGACAGGAAATGACTCTGTTTTTCAGTCCTCGAAGTTCATAACAAGTATTTTACTCCATTTCTATTCACAGTCTACAGGTTGCCCTTTCAGACTGCCCTTCATGTTCATTTTAGACAAATTTTACCAGGAAAAATATTCTGGGATGAGAACAAAGGGGAGGGAACCAAGCACATAACATGACCTGCCCCTCACCTTCTCAAAATGGCCAGAACTGACCTCATCTCCAATCTTCTCTGTGCACTCAGAGCTGCTGCAAGCACAAGTACCTCTACACCCATGTCTCGGCCTGGGCAAACAGCAGAAAGGTCGTGTGGCCACCCCTCCCTCCCATAAGAAGTGACCTGGGGAAGACCTGAAAGTGTCTTTTCCTTGAGCCAGGTAGAGGGAAGCACACTGCCTGGCACAACCCCAGGGCATGACGGAAAGAGCTGAGCCTACTATGTCAAAGCCATCCTAGCCATCCTTCAAGACTCATTATAATCTCCATCTTGAACAGGATGACTTCGCAGACACTTCAGCTTCCAGCAATGACTTTCCTTCCTCTGAGTTCAAATGCTAACACCTTGAGTATTTCTCTATATGTATTAGTCAGTGACAGAAAAGTGACCAAAGCAAAAAACGGAAAAATTTTAAGACATAACTAAAAAAACATGACCATAATGCCAACTTCCAGCATGGCTGATGCTCAAGCAAGGTCATCAGAAAGCTGTCTCTCTGTCTCTGGCTCCTGGTTCTGCTTTCCTCCCAGTTGGCTCCATTCTTATCCAAGTGGTAGCAAGATGGCTCCCAGCAGATGTAGGTTTATATCCTATTTTCTCAGCAAACCCAGAGGGGAATCATGACTTTTTTCTAAAAAGTCCAATAAAAATCAAATAATTGAGTCTCTGGCTCGGAATGGCCTGGCTTGACCACATGCCCATCCCTAAATCAGTCACAACGGCCAGGGTGATGGAACTGTACATTTGGCCAGGCCTGGTTCCTCCTAGATGTAGCAATAGGTCAGTTCTACCCCTATTAAATAAAGAACAGTCTTCCAAATGAGATTTTTCTTTACTAAAATGTATTGCTCTGAAACCAAAGGCATGACTCCAAAATAATTCAAGGAAAAGATAGGTGATGTTTTTTAAAAAAGTGAAGAAAGAAAATATTTCAACTGGTTCCAAACTCTACAGAGAGAGATCTAGTACTGTAAAGTTCCTTAGCCTAGCATATTCAAGACCCTCCTTGATCCAGTCTCAATACTCTTGCTAGCTTTGTCTCCTACTACACCCAATCATGTATCCTACAATCAGCAACACTGGTCCATTTGCCATTCCAACAACACACAAAGCATTCTCATAACTCCTGTCTTCATCCACCCAGTTCACCAAATGTGAAATGCCCTTTTGCCTATTCTTTACCCATAAAACTCTTCTCTTCTTTAAAAGTTCAACTCAAAGACCACATTTTCCAGAAAGCATTCCCTGATTCTCTTATTAAGTTCAATGTGCTTTCAAAGCATACTATAAATATTTCTATTTGGCCCTTATTTCATTTTGCCTTACAATACAGTTAGTTATGTGCTCTTAGTGGGCAAGGTTGTGTCATTTTTTATATATTCACAACCTTTTCCCCA